>NC_143259.1:54257475-54580430 GCF_984573655.1 Nuphar pumila
CTTCGACTAAAAATACTAGAAGAAAAACCCAAGCTGGAACTCGGAATTCCAAAGAAATGAAGGATTTCCAATGCAAGGATTGGATTCAAAAGGAAGTCCTGGTCAGAACTCAGAACTTTGACTGAAAATTATAAAAGAAAAACCCGAGCTGGAACTCGGATTTTCAAAGAAATGTAGGATTTCCAATGCGAGGATTGGATTCAAAAGGAAGTCCTGGTCGGAATTCAGAACTTCGATTGAAAATAATAGAAGAAAAACCCGAGCTGGAACTCGGATTTTCGAAGAAATTAAGGATTTCCAATGCGAGGATTGGATTCAAAAGGAAGTCTTGGTCGAAACTCAGAACTTCGACTGAAAATAATAGAAGAAAAACCCAAGCTGGAACTCGAAATTCCAAAGAAATGAAGGATTTCCAATTCAAGGATTGGATTCAAAAGGAAGTCCTGGTCGGAACTCAGAACTTCGACTGAAAATTATAAAAGAAAAACCCGAGCTGGAACTCGGATTTTCAAAGAAATGTAGGATTTCCAATGCGAGGATTGGATTCAAAAGGAAGTCCTGGTCGGAACTCAGAACTTCGATTGAAAATAATAGACGAAAAACCCGAGCTGGAACTCGGATTTTCAAAGAAATGAAGGGTTTCCAATGCGAGGATTGGATTCAAAAGGAAGTCCTGGTCGAGACTGAGAACTTCGACTGGAAATAATAGAAGAAAAACACGAGCTGGAACTCGGATTTCCAAAGAGATGAAGGATTTCCAATGCGAGGATTCTATTCAAAAGGAAGTTCTGGTAGGAACTGAGAACTTCGACTGAAAATAATAGAAGAAAAACCTGAGCTGGAACTCAGATTTCCAAAAGAATGAAGGATTTCCAATGCGAGGATTGGATTCAAAAGGAAGTCCTGGTCGGAACTCAGAACTTCGACTGAAAATAATAGAAAAAAAACCCGAGTTGGAACTCGGATTTCCAAACAAATGAAGGATTTCCAATACGAGGATTTGATTCAAAAGGAAGTCCTGGTTGGAACTCAGAACTTTGACTAAAAAAAATAGAAGAAAAACCCGAGCTTGAACTCGGATTTCCAAAGAAATGAAGGATTTCCAATACGAGGATTTGATTCAAAAGGAAGTCCTGGTTGGAACTCAGAACTTTGACTGAAAAAAATAGAAGAAAAACCCGAGCTGGAACTCGGATTTTCAAAAAAAAGAAGGATTTCTAATGCGAGGATTGGATTCAAAAGGAAGTCCAGGTCGGAACTCAGAACTTCGACTGAAAATAATAAAAGAAAAACCCGAGCTGGAACTCAGATTTCCAAAGAAATGTAGGATTTCCAATGCGATGATTGAATTCAAAAGGAAGTCCAGGTCGGAACTCAGAACTTCGACTGAAAATAATAGAAGAAAAACCCGAGCTGGAACTCGGATTTCCAAAGAAATGAAGGGTTTCCAATGCGAGGATTGGATTCAAAAGTAAGTCTTGGTCGAAACTCAGAACTTCGACTGAAAATAATAGAAGAAAAACCCGAGCTGGAACTCGGATTTCCAAAGAAATGAAGGATTTCTAATGCGAGGATTGGATTCAAAAGGAAGTCCTGGTCGGAACTCAGAACTTCGACTGAAAATAATAAAAGAAAAACCCAAGCTGGAACTCGAAATTCCAAAGAAATGAAGGATTTCCAATGCAAGGATTGGATTCAAAAGGAAGTCCTGGTCGGAACTCAGAACTTCCACTGAAAATAATAAAAGAAAAACCCGAGCTGGAACTCGGATTTTCAAAGAAATATAGGATTTCCAATGCGAGGATTGGATTCAAAAGGAAGTCCTGGTCGGAACTCAGAACTTCGATTGAAAATAATAGAAGAAAAACCCGAGCTAGAGCTCGTATTTTCAAAGAAATGAAGGGTTTCCAATGCGAGGATTGGATTCAAAAGGAAGTCCAAGTCGAAACTCAGAACTTCGACTGGAAATAATAGAAGAAAAACCTGAGCTGGAACTCGGATTTCCAAATAGATGAAGGATTTTCAATGCGAGGATTCTATTCAAAAGGAAGTTCTGGTAGGAACTGAGAACTTCGACTGAAAATAATAGAAGAAAAACCCGAGCTGGAACTTAGATTTCCAAAAGAATGAAGGATTTCCAATGCGAGGATTGGATTCAAAAGGAAGTCCAGGTCGGAACTCAGAACTTTGACTGAAAAAAATAGAAGAAAAACCCGAGTTGGAACTGGGATTTCCAAAGAAATGAAGGATTTCCAATACGAGGATTTGATTCAAAAGGAAGTCCTGGTTGGAACTCAGAACTTTGACTGAAAAAAATAGAAGAAAAACCCGAGCTTGAACTCGAATTTCCAAAGAAATGAAGGATTTCCAATACGAGGATTTGATTCAAAAGGAAGTCCAGGTCGGAACTCAGAACTTTGACTGAAAAAAATAGAAGAAAAACCCGAGCTGGAACTCGGATTTCCAAAGAAATGAAGGATTTCTAATGCGAGGATTGGATTCAAAAGGAAGTCCTGGTCGGAACTCAGAACTTCGACTGAAAATAATAAAAGAAAAACCCGAGCTGGAACTCGGATTTCCAAAGAAATGTAGGATTTCCAATGCGAGGATTGAATTCAAAAGGAAGTCCAGGTCGGAACTCAGAACTTCGACTGAAAATAATAGAAGAAAAACCCGAGCTGGAACTCGGATTTCCAAAGAAATGAAGGGTTTCCAATGCGAGGATTGGATTCAAAAGGAAGTCTTGGTCGAAACTCAGAAGTTCGACTGAAAATAATAGAAGAAAAACCCTAGCTGGAACTCGGATTTCCAAAGAAATGAAGGATTTCTAATGCGAGGATTGGATTCAAAAGGAAGTCCTGGTCGGAACTCAGAACTTCGACTGAAAATAATAAAAGAAAAACCCAAGCTGGAACTCGGAATTCCAAAGAAATGAAGGATTTCCAATGCAAGGATTGGATTCAAAAGGAAGTCCTGGTCGGAACTCAGAACTTCGACTGAAAATAATAGAAGAAAAACCCGAGCTGGAACTCGAATTTCCAAAAGAATGAAGGATTTCCCATGCGAGGATTGGATTCAAAAGGAAGTCATGGTTGGAACTCAGAACTTCGACTGGAAATAATAAAAAAAAAACCAGAGCTGGAACTCGGATTTTCAAAGAAATGAAGGGTTTCCAATGCGAGGATTGGATTCAAAAGGAAGTCCTGGTCGAAACTCAGAACTTCCACTGGAAATAATAGAAGAAAAACCCGAGCTGGAACTCGGATTTTCAAAGAGATGAAGGATTTCCAATGCGAGGATTCTATTCAAAAGGAAGTTCTGGTAGGAACTGAGAACTTCGACTGAAAATAATAGAAGAAAAACCCGAGCTGGAACTCAGATTTCCAAAAGAATGAAGGATTTCCAATGCGAGGATTGAATTCAAAAGGAAGTCCTGGTCGGAACTCAGAACTTCGACTGAAAATAATGGAAGAAAAACCCGAGTTGGAACTCGGATTTCCAAAGAAATGAAGGATTTCCAATACGAGGATTTGATTCAAAAGGAAGTCCTGGTTGGAACTCAGAACTTTGACTAAAAAAAATAGAAGAAAAACCCGAGCTTGAACTCGGATTTCCAAAGAAATGAAGGATTTCCAATATGAGGATTTGATTCAAAAGGAAGTCCTGGTTGGAACTCAGAACTTTGACTGAAAAAAATAGAAGAAAAACCCGAGCTGGAACTCGGATTTCCAAAGAAATGATGGATTTCTAATGCGAGGATTGGATTCAAAAGGAAGTCCTGGTCGGAACTCAGAACTTCGACTGAAAATAATAAAAGAAAAACCCGAGCTGGAACTCGGATTTTCAAAGAAATGTAGGATTTCCAATGCGAGGATTGAATTCAAAAGGAAGTCCAGGTCGGAACTCAAAACTTCGACTGAAAATAATAGAAGAAAAACCCGAGCTGGAACTCGGATTTCCAAAGAAATGAAGGGTTTCTAATGCGAGGATTGGATTGAAAAGGAAGTCTTGGTCGAAACTCAGAACTTCGACTGAAAATAATAGAAGAAAAACCCGAGCTGGAACTCAGATTTCCAAAGAAATGAAGGATTTCTAATGCGAGGCTTGGATTCAAAAGGAAGTCCTGGTCGGAACTCAGAACTTCGACTGAAATAAATAAAAGAAAAACCCGAGCTGGAACTCGGATTTCCAAAGAAATGTAGGATTTCCAATGCGAGGATTGAATTCAAAAGGAAGTCCTGGTCGGAACTCAGAACTTCGACTGAAAATAATAGAAGAAAAACCCAAGCTGGAACTCGGATTTCCAAAGAAATGAAGGGTTTCCAATGCGATGATTGGATTCAAAAGGAAGTGTTGGTCGAAACTCAGAACTTCAAATGGAAATAATAGAAGAAAAAACCCGAGCTGGAACTCGGATTTCCAAAGAGATGAAAGATTTCCAATGCGAGGATTGGATTCAAAAGGAAGTTCTGGTCGGAACTGAGAACTTCGACTGAAAATAATAGAAGAAAAACCCAAGCTGGAACTCGAATTTCCAAAAGAATGAAGGATTTCCAATGCGAGGATTGGATTCAAAAGGAAGTCATGGTTGGAACTCAGAACTTCGACTGGAAATAATAAAAGAAAAACCCGAGTTGGAACTCGGATTTCCGAAGAAGTGAAGGATTTCCAATGCGAGGATTGAATTCAAAAGGAAGTCCTGGTCGGAACTCAGAACTTCGACTAAAAATAATAGAAGAAAAACCCGAGATGAAACTCAGATTTCCAAAGAATGAAGGATTTCCAATGCGAGGATTGGATTCAAAAGGAAGTCCTGGTCGGAACTCAGAACTTCGACTGAAAATAATAGAAGAAAAACCCGAGCTGGAACTCAGATTTCCAAAAGAATGAAGGATTTCCAATGCGAGGATTGGATTCAGAAGGAAGTTTTGTCGGAACTCAGAACTTCGACTAAAAATAAAAAAAGAAAAACCCGAGCTGGAACTCGGATTTCCAAAGAGATGAAGGATTTCTAATGCGAGGATTGGATTCAAAAGGAAGTCCTGGTCGGAACTCAGAACTTCGACTGAAAATAATACAAGAAAAACCTGAGCTGGAACTCGGATTTCCAAAGAAATGAAGGATTTCCAATGCGAGGATTGGATTCAAAAGGAAGTCCTGGTCGAAACTCAGAACTTCGACTGAAATAATAGAAGAAAAACCCGAGCTGGAACTCGTATTTCCAAAGAAATGAAGGATTTCTAATGCGAGGATTGGATTCAAAAGGAAGTCCTGGTCGGAACTCAGAACTTCGATTGAAAATAATAGAAGAAAAACCCTAGCTGGAACTCGGATTTCCGAAGAAATGAAGGATTTCCAATGCGAGGATTGGATTCAAAAGGAAGTCTTGGTCGAAACTCAGAACTTCGACTAAAAATAATAGAAGAAAAACCCAAGCTGGAACTCCGAATTCCAAAGAAAAGAAGGATTTCCAATGCAAGGATTGGATTCAAAAGGAAGTCCTTGTCGGAACTCAGAACTTCGATTGAAAATTATAAAAGAAAAACCCGAGCTGGAACTCGGATTTTCAAAGAAATGTAGGATTTCCAATGCAAGGATTGGATTCAAAAGGAAGTCCTGGTCGGAATTCAGAACTTCGATTGAAAATAATAGAAGAAAAACCCGAGATGGAACTCGGATTTTCAAAGAAATGAAGGGTTTCCAATGCGAGGATTGGATTCAAAAGGAAGTCCTGGTCGAAACTCAGAACTTTGACTGAAAATAATAGAAGAAAAACCCGAGCTGGAACTCCGATTTCCAAAGAAATGAAGGATTTCCAATACGAGAATTTGATTCAAAAGGAAGTCCTGGTTGGAACTCAGAACTTTGACTGAAAAAAATAGAAGAAAAACCCGAGCTTGAAATCGGATTTCCGAAGAAATGAAGGATTTTCAATGCGAGGATTGGATTCAAAAGAAAGTCTTGGTCGAAACTCAGAACTTCGACTGAAAATAATAGAAGAAAAATCCGAGATGGAACTCGGATTTCCAAAGAAATGAAGGATTTCTAATGCGAGGATTGGATTCAAAAGGAAGTCCTGGTCGGAACTCAGAACTTCGACTGAAAATAATAAAAGAAAAACCCGAGTTGGAACTCGGATTTCCAAAGAAATGTAGGATTTCCAATGCGAGGATTGAATTCAAAAGGAAGTCCAGGTCGGAACTCCGAACTTCGACTGAAAATAATAGAAGAAAAACCCGAGCTGGAACTCGGATTTCCAAAGAAATGAAGGGTTTCCAATGCGAGGATTGGATTCAAAAGGATATCTTGGTCGAAACTCAGAACTTCAAATGGAAATAATAGAAGAAAAAACCCGAGCTGGAACTCGGATTTCCAAAGAGATGAAGGATTTCTAATGCGAGGATTGGATTCAAAAGGAAGTTCTGGTCGAAACTGAGAACTTTCACTGAAAATAATAGAAGAAAAACCCGAGCTGGAACTCGAATTTCCAAAAGAATGAAGGATTTCCAATGCGAGGATTGGATTCAAAAGGAAGTCATGGTCGGAACTCAGAACTTCGACTAAAAATAATAGAAGAAAAATCCGAGCTGGAACTCAGATTTCCAAAAGAATGAAAGATTTCCAATGCGAGGATTGGATTCAAAAGGAAGTCCTGGTCGGAACTCAGAACTTCGACTGAAAATAATAGAAGAAAAACCCGAGCTGGAACTCGGATTTCCAAAGAGATGAAGGATTTCCAATGCGAGGATTCTATTCAAAAGGAAGTTCTGGTAGGAATTGAGAACTTCGACTGAAAATAATATAAGAAAAACCCGAGCTGGAACTCAGATTTGCAAAAGAATGAAGGATTTTCAATGCAAGGATTGGATTCAGAAGGAAGTCCTGGTCAAAACTCAGAACTTCGAGTAAAAATAATAAAAGAAAAACCCGAGCTGGAACTCGGATTTCCAAAGAGATGAAGGATTTCGAATGCGAGGATTGGATTCAAAAGGAAGTCCTGGTCGGAACTCAGAACCTCGAATGGAAATAATAAAAGAAAAACCCGAGCTGGAACTCGGATTTCCAAAGAGATGAAGGATTTCCAATGCGAGGATTGGATTCAAAAGGAAGTCCTGGTCGGAACTCAGAACCTCGACTGAAAATAATAGAAGAAAAACCCGAGCTGGAACTCGGATTTCCAAAGAAATGAAGGATTTTCAATGCAAGGATTGGATTTAAAAGGAAGACTTGGTCGAAACTCAGAACTTCGACTGAAAATTATAGAAGAAAAACCCGAGCTGGAACTCGGATTTCCAATGCAAGGATTGGATTCAAAAGGAAGTCCTGATCGGAACTCAGAACTTCGACTGAAAATAATAAAAGAAAAACCCAAGCTGGAACTCGGATTTCCAAAGAAATGTAGGATTTCCAATGCGATGATTGGATTCAAAAGGAAGTCCTGGTCGAAACTCAGAACTTCGACTGAAAATAATAGAAGAAAAACCCGAGCTGGAACTCGGATTTCCAATGCGAGGATTGGATTAAAAAAGAAGTCCTGGTCGGAACTTAGAACTTCGACTGGAAATAATAAAAGAAAAACCCGAGCTAAAACTCGGATTTCCAAAGAGATGAAGGATTTCCAATGCGAGGATTGGATTCAAAAGAAAGTCCTAGTCGGAACTCAGAATTTCGACTGAAAATAATAGAAGAAAAACCCGAGCTGGAACTCGGATTTCCAAAAGAATGAAGGATTTCCAATGCGAGGATTGAATTCAAAAGGAAGTCCTGGTCGGAACTCAGAACTTCGACTGAAAATAATAGAAGAAAAACCCGAGCTGGAACTCGGATTTACAAAGAAATGAAGGGTTTCCAATGCGATGATTGGATTCAAAAGGAAGTCTTGGTCGAAACTCGGAACTTCAAATGGAAATAATAGAAGAAAAAACCCGAGCTGGAACTCGGATTTCCAAAGAGATGAAGCATTTTCAATGCGAGGATTGAATTCAAAAGGAAGTTCTGGTCGGAACAAAGAACTTCGACTGAAAATAATAGAAGAAAAACCCGAGCTGGAACTCGAATTTCCAAAAGAATGAAGGATTTCCCATGCGAGGATTGGATTCAAAAGGAAGTCATGGTTGGAACTCAGAACTTCGACTGGAAATAATAAAAAAAAAACCCGAGCTGGAACTCGGATTTCCGAAGAAGTGAAGGATTTCCAATGCGAGGCTTGAATTCAAAAGGAAGTCCTGGTCGGAACTCAGAACTTCGACTGAAAATAATAGAAGAAAAACCCGAGCTGGAACTCAGATTTCCAAAAGAATGAAGGATTTCCAATGCGAGGATTCTATTCAAAAGGAAGTCCTGGTCGGAACTCAGAACTTCGACTAAAAATAATAAAAGAAAAACCCGAGCTGGAACTCGGATTTCCAAAGAGATGAAGGATTTCCAATGCGAGGATTGGATTCAAAATGAAGTCTTGGTCGGAACTCAGAACTTCGACTGAAAATAATAGAAAAAAAACCCGAGTTGGAACTCGGATTTTCAAAGAAATGAAGGATTTCCAATACGAGGATTTGATTCAAAAGGAAGTCCTGGTTGGAACTCAGAACTTTGACTAAAAAAAATAGAAGAAAAACCCGAGCTTGAACTCGGATTTCCAAAGAAATGAAGGATTTCCAATACGAGGATTTGATTCAAAAGGAAGTCCTGGTCGGAACTCAGAACTTTGACTGATAAAAATAGAAGAAAAACCCGAGCTGGAACTCGGATTTCCAAAGAAATGAAGGATTTCTAATGCGAGGATTGGATTCAAAAGGAAGTCCAGGTCGGAACTCAGAACTTCGACTGAAAATAATAAAAGAAAAACCCGAGCTGGAACTCGGATTTCCAAAGAAATGTAGGACTTCCAATGCGAGGATTGAATTCAAAAGGAAGTCTAGGTCGGAACTCAGAACTTCGACTGAAAATAATAAAAGAAAAACCTGAGTTGGAACTCGGATTTCCAAAGAAATGAAGGGTTTCCAATGCGAGGATTGGATTCAAAAGGAAGTCTTGGTCGAAACTCAGAACTTCGACTGAAAATAATAGAAGAAAAACCCGAGCTGGAACTCGGATTTCCAAAGAAATGAAGGATTTCTAATGCGAGGATTGGATTCAAAAGGAAGTCCTGGTAGGAACTCAGAACTTCGACTGAAAAAAATAAAAGAAAAACCCAAGCTGGAACTCGGAATTCCAAAGAAATGAAGGATTTCCAATGCAAGGATTGGATTCAAAAGGAAGTCCTGGTCGGAACTCAGAACTTCGACTGAAAATTATAAAAGAAAAACCCGAGCTGGAACTCGGATTTTCAAAGAAATGTAGGATTTCCAATGCGAGGATTGGATTCAATAGGAAGTCCTGGTCGGAACTCAGAACTTCGATTGAAAATAATAGACGAAAAACCCGAGCTGGAACTCGGATTTTCAAAGAAATGAAGGGTTTCCAATGCGAGGATTGGATTCAAAAGGAAGTCCTGGTCGAAACTCAGAACTTCGACTTGAAATAATAGAAGAAAAACCCGAGCTGGAACTCGGATTTCCAAAGAAATGAAGGATTTCTAATACGAGGATTTGATTCAAAAGGAAGTCCTGGTTGGAACTCAGAACTTTGACTGAAAAAAATAGAAGAAAAACCCGAGCTTGAACTCGGATTTCCAAAGAAATGAAGGATTTCCAATACGAGGATTTGATTCAAAAGGAAGTCCAGGTCGGAACTCAGAACTTTGACTGAAAAAAATAGAAGAAAAACCCGAGTTGGAACTGGGATTTCCAAAGAAATGAAGGATTTCCAATACGAGGATTTGATTCAAAAGGAAGTCCTGGTTGGAACTCAGAACTTTGACTGAAAAAAATAGAAGAAAAACCCGAGCTTGAACTCGGATTTCCAAAGAAATGAAGGATTTCCAATATGAGGATTTGATTCAAAAAGAAGTCCTGGTTGGAACTCAGAACTTTGACTGAAAAAAATAGAAGAAAAACCCGAGCTGGAACTCGGATTTCCAAAGAAATGTTGGATTTCTAATGCGAGGATTGGATTCAAAAGGAAGTCCTGGTCGGAACTCAGAACTTCGACTGAAAATAATAAAAGAAAAACCCGAGCTGGAACTCGGATTTCCAAAGAAATGTAGGATTTCCAATGCGAGGATTGAATTCAAAAGGAAGTCCAGGTCGGAACTCAAAACTTCGACTGAAAATAATAGAAGAAAAACCCGATCTGGAACTCGGATTTCCAAAGAAATGAAGGGTTTCTAATGCGAGGATTGGATTGAAAAGGAAGTCTTGGTCGAAACTCAGAACTTCGACTGAAAATAATAGAAGAAAAACCCGAGCTAGAACTCAGATTTCCAAAGAAATGAAGGATATCTAATGCGAGGATTGGATTCAAAAGGAGTCCTGGTCGGAACTCAGAACTTCGACTGAAATAAATAAAAGAAAAACCCGAGCTGGAACTCGGATTTCCAAAGAAATGTAGGATTTCCAATGCGAGGATTGAATTCAAAAGGAAGTCCTGGTCGGAACTCAGAACTTTGACTGAAAATAATAGAATGAAGGATTTCCAATGCGAGGATTGGATTCAAAAGGAAGTCATGGTTGGAACTCAGAACTTCGACTGAAAATAATAAAAGAAAAACCCGAGCTGGAACTCGGATTTCCGAAGAAGTGAAGGATTTCCAATGCGAGGATTGAATTCAAAAGGAAGTCCTGGTCGGAACTCAGAACTTCGACTAAAAATAATAGAAGAAAAACCCGAGCTGGAACTCAGATTTCCAAAGAATGAAGGATTTCCAATGCGAGGATTGGATTCAAAAGGAAGTCTTGGTCGGAACTCAGAACTTCGACTGAAAATAATAGAAGAAAAACCCGAGCTGGAACTCGGATTTCCAAAAGAATGAAGGATTTCCAATGCGAGGATTGGATTCAGAAGGAAGTTTTGGTCGGAACTCAGAACTTCGACTAAAAATAAAAAAAGAAAAACCCGAGCTGGAACTCGGATTTCCAAAGAGATGAAGGATTTCTAATGCGAGGATTGGATTCAAAAGGAAGTCCTGGTCGGAACTCAGAACTTCGACTGAAAATAATAGAAGAAAAACCTGAGCTGGAACTCGGATTTCCAAAGAAATGAAGGATTTCCAATGCGAGGATTGGATTCAAAAGGAAGTCCTGGTCGAAACTCAGAACTTCGACTGAAATAATAGAAGAAAAACCCGAGCTGGAACTCGTATTTCCAAAGAAATGAAGGATTTCTAATGCGAGGATTGGATTCAAAAGGAAGTCCTGGTCGGAACTCAGAACTTCGATTGAAAATAATAGAAGAAAAACCCTAGCTGGAACTCGGATTTCCGAAGAAATGAAGGATTTCCAATGCGAGGATTGGATTCAAAAGGAAGTCTTGGTCGAAACTCAGAACTTCGACTAAAAATAATAGAAGAAAAACCCAAGCTGGAACTCCGAATTCCAAAGAAAAGAAGGATTTCCAATGCAAGGATTGGATTCAAAAGGAAGTCCTTGTCGGAACTCAGAACTTCGATTGAAAATTATAAAAGAAAAACCCGAGCTGGAACTCGGATTTTCAAAGAAATGTAGGATTTCCAATGCAAGGATTGGATTCAAAAGGAAGTCCTTGTCGGAATTCAGAACTTCGATTGAAAATAATAGAAGAAAAACCCGAGATGGAACTCGAATTTTCAAAGAAATGAAGGGTTTCCAATGCGAGGATTGGATTCAAAAGGAAGTCCTGGTCGAAACTCAGAACTTTGACTGAAAATAATAGAAGAAAAACCCGAGCTGGAACTCCGATTTCCAAAGAAATGAAGGATTTCCAATACGAGAATTTGATTCAAAAGGAAGTCCTGGTTGGAACTCAGAACTTTGACTGAAAAAAATAGAAGAAAAACCCGAGCTTGAAATCGGATTTCCGAAGAAATGAAGGATTTTCAATGCGAGGATTGGATTCAAAAGAAAGTCTTGGTCGAAACTCAGAACTTCGACTGAAAATAATAGAAGAAAAATCCGAGATGGAACTCGGATTTCCAAAGAAATGAAGGATTTCTAATGCGAGGATTGGATTCAAAAGGAAGTCCTGGTCGGAACTCAGAACTTCGACTGAAAATAATAAAAGAAAAACCCGAGTTGGAACTCGGATTTCCAAAGAAATGTAGGATTTCCAATGCGAGGATTGAATTCAAAAGGAAGTCCAGGTCGGAACTCCGAACTTCGACTGAAAATAATAGAAGAAAAACCCGAGCTGGAACTCGGATTTCCAAAGAAATGAAGGGTTTCCAATGCGAGGATTGGATTCAAAAGGATATCTTGGTCGAAACTCAGAACTTCAAATGGAAATAATAGAAGAAAAAACCCGAGCTGGAACTCGGATTTCCAAAGAGATGAAGGATTTCTAATGCGAGGATTGGATTCAAAAGGAAGTTCTGGTCGAAACTGAGAACTTTCACTGAAAATAATAGAAGAAAAACCCGAGCTGGAACTCGAATTTCCAAAAGAATGAAGGATTTCCAATGCGAGGATTGGATTCAAAAGGAAGTCCTGGTTGGAACTCAGAACTTTGACTGAAAAAAATAGAAGAAAAACCCGAGCTTGAACTCGGATTTCCAAAGAAATGAAGGATTTCCAATATGAGGATTTGATTCAAAAAGAAGTCCTGGTTGGAACTCAGAACTTTGACTGAAAAAAATAGAAGAAAAACCCGAGCTGGAACTCGGATTTCCAAAGAAATGTTGGATTTCTAATGCGAGGATTGGATTCAAAAGGAAGTCCTGGTCGGAACTCAGAACTTCGACTGAAAATAATAAAAGAAAAACCCGAGCTGGAACTCGGATTTCCAAAAGAATGAAGGATTTTCAATGCAAGGATTGGATTCAGAAGGAAGTCCTGGTCAAAACTCAGAACTTCGAGTAAAAATAATAAAAGAAAAACCCGAGCTGGAACTCGGATTTCCAAAGAGATGAACGATTTCGAATGCGAGGATTGGATTCAAAAGGAAGTCCTGGTCAGAACTCAGAACCTCGAATGGAAATAATAAAAGAAAAACCCGAGCTGGAACTCGGATTTCCAAAGAGATGAAGGATTTCCAATGCGAGGATTGGATTCAAAAGGAAGTCCTGGTCGGAACTCAGAACCTCGACTGAAAATAATAGAAGAAAAACCCGAGCTGGAACTCGGATTTCCAAAGAAATGAATGATTTTCAATGCAAGGATTGGATTTAAAAGGAAGACTTGGTCGAAACTCAGAACTTCGACTGAAAATTATAGAAGAAAAACCCGAGCTGGAACTCGGATTTCCAATGCAAGGATTGGATTCAAAAGGAAGTCCTGGTCGGAACTCAGAACTTCGACTGAAAATAATAAAAGAAAAACCCAAGCTGGAACTCGGATTTCCAAAGAAATGTAGGATTTCCAATGCGATGATTGGATTCAAAAGGAAGTCCTGGTCGAAACTCAGAACTTCGACTGAAAATAATAGAAGAAAAACCCGAGCTGGAACTCGGATTTCCAATGCGAGGATTGGATTAAAAAAGAAGTCCTGGTCGGAACTTAGAACTTCGACTGGAAATAATAAAAGAAAAACCCGAGCTAAAACTCGGATTTCCAAAGAGATGAAGGATTTCCAATGCGAGGATTGGATTCAAAAGAAAGTCCTAGTCGGAACTCAGAATTTCGACTGAAAATAATAGAAGAAAAACCCGAGCTGGAACTCGGATTTCCAAAAGAATGAAGGATTTCCAATGCGAGGATTTAATTCAAAAGGAAGTCCTGGTCGGAACTCAGAACTTCGACTGAAAATAATAGAAGAAAAACCCGAGCTGGAACTCGGATTTACAAAGAAATGAAGGGTTTCCAATGCGATGATTGGATTCAAAAGGAAGTCTTGGTCGAAACTCGGAACTTCAAATGGAAATAATAGAAGAAAAAACCCGAGCTGGAACTCGGATTTCCAAAGAGATGAAGCATTTTCAATGCGAGGATTGAATTCAAAAGGAAGTTCTGGTCGGAACAAAGAACTTCGACTGAAAATAATAGAAGAAAAACCCAAGCTGGAACTCGAATTTCCAAAAGAATGAAGGATTTCCCATGCGAGGATTGGATTCAAAAGGAAGTCATGGTTGGAACTCAGAACTTCGACTGGAAATAATAAAAAAAAAACCCGAGCTGGAACACGGATTTCCGAAGAAGTGAAGGATTTCCAATGCGAGGATTGAATTCAAAAGGAAGTCCTGGTCGGAACTCAGAACTTCGACTGAAAATAATAGAAGAAAAACCCGAGCTGGAACTCAGATTTCCAAAAGAATGAAGGATTTCCAATGCGAGGATTCTATTCAAAAGGAAGTCCTGGTCGGAACTCAGAACTTCGACTAAAAATAATAAAAGAAAAACCCGAGCTGGAACTCGGATTTCCAAAGAGATGAAGGATTTCCAATGCGAGGATTGGATTCAAAATGAAGTCTTGGTCGGAACTCAGAACTTCGACTGAAAATAATAGAAAAAAAACCCGAGTTGGAACTCGGATTTCCAAAGAAATGAAGGATTTCCAATACGAGGATTTGATTCAAAAGGAAGTCCTGGTTGGAACTCAGAACTTTGACTAAAAAAAATAGAAGAAAAACCCGAGCTTGAACTCGGATTTCCAAAGAAATGAAGGATTTCCAATACGAGGATTTGATTCAAAAGGAAGTCCTGGTCGGAACTCAGAACTTTGACTGATAAAAATAGAAGAAAAACCCGAGCTGGAACTCGGATTTCCAAAGAAATGAAGGATTTCTAATGCGAGGATTGGATTCAAAAGGAAGTCCAGGTCGGAACTCAGAACTTCGACTGAAAATAATAAAAGAAAAACCCGAGCTGGAACTCGGATTTCCAAAGAAATGTAGGACTTCCAATGCGAGGATTGAATTCAAAAGGAAGTCTAGGTCGGAACTCAGAACTTCGACTGAAAATAATAAAAGAAAAACCTGAGTTGGAACTCGGATTTCCAAAGAAATGAAGGGTTTCCAATGCGAGGATTGGATTCAAAAGGAAGTCTTGGTCGAAACTCAGAACTTCGACTGAAAATAATAGAAGAAAAACCCGAGCTGGAACTCGGATTTCCAAAGAAATGAAGGATTTCTAATGCGAGGATTGGATTCAAAAGGAAGTCCTGGTAGGAACTCAGAACTTCGACTGAAAAAAATAAAAGAAAAACCCAAGCTGGAACTCGGAATTCCAAAGAAATGAAGGATTTCCAATGCAAGGATTGGATTCAAAAGGAAGTCCTGGTCGGAACTCAGAACTTCGACTGAAAATTATAAAAGAAAAACCCGAGCTGGAACTCGGATTTTCAAAGAAATGTAGGATTTCCAATGCGAGGATTGGATTCAAAAGGAAGTCCTGGTCGGAACTCAGAACTTCGATTGAAAATAATAGACGAAAAACCCGAGCTGGAACTCGGATTTTCAAAGAAATGAAGGGTTTCCAATGCGAGGATTGGATTCAAAAGGAAGTCCTGGTCGAAACTCAGAACTTCGACTTGAAATAATAGAAGAAAAACCCGAGCTGGAACTCGGATTTCCAAAGAAATGAAGGATTTCTAATACGAGGATTTGATTCAAAAGGAAGTCCTGGTTGGAACTCAGAACTTTGACTGAAAAAAATAGAAGAAAAACCCGAGCTTGAACTCGGATTTCCAAAGAAATGAAGGATTTCCAATACGAGGATTTGATTCAAAAGGAAGTCCAGGTCGGAACTCAGAACTTTGACTGAAAAAAATAGAAGAAAAACCCGAGTTGGAACTGGGATTTCCAAAGAAATGAAGGATTTCCAATACGAGGATTTGATTCAAAAGGAAGTCCTGGTTGGAACTCAGAACTTTGACTGAAAAAAATAGAAGAAAAACCCGAGCTTGAACTCGGATTTCCAAAGAAATGAAGGATTTCCAATATGAGGATTTGATTCAAAAAGAAGTCCTGGTTGGAACTCAGAACTTTGACTGAAAAAAATAGAAGAAAAACCCGAGTTGGAACTCGGATTTCCAAAGAAATGTTGGATTTCTAATGCGAGGATTGGATTCAAAAGGAAGTCCTGGTCGGAACTCAGAACTTCGACTGAAAATAATAAAAGAAAAACCCGAGCTGGAACTCGGATTTCCAAAGAAATGTAGGATTTCCAATGCGAGGATTGAATTCAAAAGGAAGTCCAGGTCGGAACTCAAAACTTTGACTGAAAATAATAGAAGAAAAACCCGATCTGGAACTCGGATTTCCAAAGAAATGAAGGGTTTCTAATGCGAGGATTGGATTGAAAAGGAAGTCTTGGTCGAAACTCAGAACTTCGACTGAAAATAATAGAAGAAAAACCCGAGCTAGAACTCAGATTTCCAAAGAAATGAAGGATATCTAATGCGAGGATTGGATTCAAAAGGAGTCCTGGTCGGAACTCAGAACTTCGACTGAAATAAATAAAAGAAAAACCCGAGCTGGAACTCGGATTTCCAAAGAAATGTAGGATTTCCAATGCGAGGATTGAATTCAAAAGGAAGTCCTGGTCGGAACTCAGAACTTTGACTGAAAATAATAGAATGAAGGATTTCCAATGCGAGGATTGGATTCAAAAGGAAGTCATGGTTGGAACTCAGAACTTCGACTGAAAATAATAAAAGAAAAACCCGAGCTGGAACTCGGATTTCCGAAGAAGTGAAGGATTTCCAATGCGAGGATTGAATTCAAAAGGAAGTCCTGGTCGGAACTCAGAACTTCGACTAAAAATAATAGAAGAAAAACCCGAGCTGGAACTCAGATTTCCAAAGAATGAAGGATTTCCAATGCGAGGATTGGATTCAAAAGGAAGTCTTGGTCGGAACTCAGAACTTCGACTGAAAATAATAGAAGAAAAACCCGAGCTGGAACTCGGATTTCCAAAAGAATGAAGGATTTCCAATGCGAGGATTGGATTCAGAAGGAAGTTTTGGTCGGAACTCAGAACTTCGACTAAAAATAAAAAAAGAAAAACCCGAGCTGGAACTCGGATTTCCAAAGAGATGAAGGATTTCTAATGCGAGGATTGGATTCAAAAGGAAGTCCTGGTCGGAACTCAGAACTTCGACTGAAAATAATAGAAGAAAAACCTGAGCTGGAACTCGGATTTCCAAAGAAATGAAGGATTTCCAATGCGAGGATTGGATTCAAAAGGAAGTCCTGGTCGAAACTCAGAACTTCGACTGAAATAATAGAAGAAAAACCCGAGCTGGAACTCGGATTTCCAAAGAAATGAAGGATTTCTAATGCGAGGATTGGATTCAAAAGGAAGTCCTGGTCGGAACTCAGAACTTCGACTGAAAATAATAGAAGAAAAACCCGAGCTGGAACTCGGATTTCCGAAGAAATGAAGAATTTCCAATGCGAGGATTGGATTCAAAAGGAAGTCTTGGTCGAAACTCAGAACTTCGACTAAAAATAATAGAAGAAAAACCCAAGCTGGAACTCGGAATTCCAAAGAAATGAAGGATTTCCAATGCAAGGATTGGATTCAAAAGGAAGTCCTGGTCGGAACTCAGAACTTCGACGGAAAATTATAAAAGAAAAACCCGAGCTGGAACTCGGATTTTCAAAGAAATGTAGGATTTCTAATGCGAGCATTGGATTCAAAAGGAAGTCCTGGTCGGAATTCAGAACTTCGATTGAAAATAATAGAAGAAAAACCCGAGATGGAACTCGGATTTTCAAAGAAATGAAGGGTTTCCAATGCGAGGATTGGATTCAAAAGGAAGTCCTGGTCAAAACTCAGAACTTCGACTGAAAATAATAGAAGAAAAACCCGAGTTGGAACTCGGATTTCCAAAGAGATGAAGGATTTCCAATGCGAGGATTTTATTCAAAAGGAAGTTCTGGTAGGAACTTAGAACTTCGACTGAAAATAATAGAAGAAAAACCCGAGCTGGAACTCAGATTTCAAAAAGAATGAAGGATTTCTAATGCGAGGATTGGATTCAGAAGGAAGTCCTGGTCGAAACTCAGAACTTTGAGTGAAAATAATAAAAGATAAACCCGAGATGGAACTCGGATTTCCAAAGAGATAAAGGATTTCCAATGCGAGGATTGGATTCAAAAGGAAGTCCTGGTCGGAACTCAGAACTTTGACTGAAAATAATAGAAGAAAAACCCGAGCTGGAACTCCGATTTCCAAAGAAATGAAGGATTTCCAATACGAGGATTTGATTCAAAAGGAAGTCCTGGTTGGAACTCAGAACTTTGACTGAAAAAAATAGAAGAAAAACCCGAGCTTGAACTCGGATTTCCGAAGAAATGAAGGATTTCCAATGCGAGGATTGGATTCAAAAGGAAGTCTTGGTCGAAACTCAGAACTTCGACTGAAAATAATAGAAGAAAAATCCGAGATGGAACTCGGATTTCCAAAGAAATGAAGGATTTCTAATGCGAGGATTGGATTCAAAAGGAAGTCCTGGTCGGAACTCAGAACTTCGACTGAAAATAATAAAAGAAAAACCCGAGTTTGAACTCGGATTTCCAAAGAAATGTAGGATTTCCAATGCGAGGATTGAATTCAAAAGGAAGTCCAGGTCGGAACTGAGAACTTCGACTGAAAATAATAGAAGAAAAACCCGAGCTGGAACTCGAATTTCCAAAAGAATTAAGGATTTCCAATGCGAGGATTGGATTCAAAAGGAAGTCATGGTTGGAACTCAGAACTTCGACTGGAAATAATAAAAGAAAAACTTGAGCTGGAACTCGGATTTCCGAAGAAGTGAAGGATTTTCAATGCGAGGATTGAATTCAAAAGGAAGTCCTGGTCGAAACTCAGAACTTCGACTAAAAATAATAGAAGAAAAACCCGAGCTGGAACTCAGATTTCCAAAAGAATGAAGGATTTCCAATGCGAGGATTGGATTCAGAAGGAAGTCCGGGTCGGAACTCAGAACTTCGAATAAAAATAATAAAAGAAAAACCCGAGCTGGAACTCGGATTTCCAAAGAGATGAAGGATTTCCAATGCGAGGATTGGATTCAAAAGGAAGTCCTGGTCGGAACTCAGAACTTCGACTGAAAATAATAGAAGAAAAACCCGAGCTGGAACTCGGATTTCCAAAGAAATGAAGGGTTTCCAATGCGAGTATTGGATTCAAAAGGATATCTTGGTCGAAACTCAGAACTTCAAATGGAAATAATAGAAGAAAAAACCCGAGCTGGAACTCGGATTTCCAAAGAGATGAAGGATTTCTAATGCGAGGATTGGATTCAAAAGGAAGTTCTGGTCGAAACTGAGAACTTTCACTGAAAATAATAGAAGAAAAACCCGAGTTGGAACTCGAATTTCCAAAAGAATGAAGGATTTCCAATGCGAGGATTGGATTCAAAAGGAAGTCATGGTCGGAACTCAGAACTTCGACTAAAAATAATAGAAGAAAAATCCGAGCTGGAACTCAGATTTCCAAAAGAATGAAAGATTTCCAATGCGAGGATTGGATTCAAAAGGAAGTCCTGGTCGGAACTCAGAACTTCGACTGAAAATAATAGAAGAAAAACGCGAGCTGGAACTCGGATTTCCAGAGAGATGAAGGATTTCCAATGCGAGGATTCTATTCAAAAGGAAGTTCTGGTAGGAATTGAGAACTTCGACTGAAAATAATATAAGAAAAACCCGAGCTGGAACTCAGATTTCCAAAAGAATGAAAGATTTTCAATGCAAGGATTGGATTCAAAAGGAAGTCCTGGTCGAAACTCAGAAATTTGAGTGAAAATAATAAAAGAAAAACCCGAGCTGGAACTCGGATTTCCAAAGAGATGAAGGATTTCCAATGCGAGGATTGGATTCAAAAGGAAGTCCTGGTCGGAACTCAGAACCTCGAATGGAAATAATAAAAGAAAAACCCGAGCTGGAACTCGGATTTCCAAAGAGATGAAGGATTTCCAATGCGAGGATTGGATTCAAAAGGAAGTCCTGGTCGGAACTCAGAACCTCGACTGAAAATAATAGAAGAAAAACCCGAGCTGGAACTCGGATTTCCAAAGAAATGAAGGATTTTCAATGCGAGGATTGGATTTAAAAGGAAGACTTGGTCGAAACTCAGAACTTCGACTGAAAATAATAGAAGAAAAACCCGAGCTGGAACTCGGATTTCCAAAGAAATGAAGGATTTCCAATGCAAGGATTGGATTCAAAAGGAAGTCCTCGTCGGAACTCAGAACTTCGACTGAAAATAATAAAAGAAAAACCCAAGCTGGAACTCGGATTTCCAAAGAAATGTAGGATTTCCAATGCGATGATTGGATTCAAAAGGAAGTCCTGGTCGAAACTCAGAACTTCGACTGAAAATAATAGAAGAAAAACCCGAGCTGGAACTCGGATTTCCAATGCGAGGATTGGATTAAAAAAGAAGTCCTGGTCGGAACTTAGAACTTCGACTGGAAATAATAAAAGAAAAACCCGAGCTAAAACTCGGATTTCCAAAGAGATGAAGGATTTCCAATGCGAGGATTGGATTCAAAAGAAAGTCCTGGTCGGAACTCAGAACTTCGACTGAAAATAATAGAAGAAAAACCCGAGCTGGAACTCGGATTTCCAAAAGAATGAAGGATTTCCAATGCGAGGATTGAATTCAAAAGGAAGTCCTGGTCGGAACTCAGAACTTCGACTGAAAATAATAGAAGAAAAACCCGAGATGGAACTCGGATTTACAAAGAAATGAAGGGTTTCCAATGCGATGATTGGATTCAAAAGGAAGTCTTGGTCGAAACTCGGAACTTCAAATGGAAATAATAGAAGAAAAAACCCAAGCTGGAACTCGGATTTCCAAAGGGATGAAGCATTTTCAATGCGAGGATTGGATTCAAAAGGAAGTTCTGGTCGGAACAAAGAACTTCGACTGAAAATAATAGAAGAAAAACCCGAGCTAGAACTCGAATTTCCAAAAGAATGAAGGATTTCCCATGCGAGGATTGGATTCAAAAGGAAGTCATGGTTGGAACTCAGAACTTCGACTGGAAATAATAAAAAAAAAACCCGAGCTGGAACTCGGATTTCCGAAGAAGTGAAGGATTTCCAATGCGAGGATTGAATTCAAAAGGAAGTCCTGGTCGGAACTCAGAACTTCGACTGAAAATAATAGAAGAAAAACCCGAGCTGGAACTCAGATTTCCAAAAGAATGAAGGATTTCCAATGCGAGGATTGGATTCAGAAGGAAGTCCTGGTCGGAACTCAGAACTTTGACTAAAAATAATAAAAGAAAAACCCGAGCTGGAACTCGGATTTCCAAAGAGATGAAGGATTTCCAATGCGAGGATTGGATTCAAAATGAAGTCTTGGTCGGAACTCAGAACTTCGACTGAAAATAATGGAAAAAAAACCCGAGTTGGAACTCGGATTTCCAAAGAAATGAAGGATTTCCAATACGAGGATTTGATTCAAAAGGAAGTCCTGGTTGGAACTCAGAACTTTGACTAAAAAAAATAGAAGAAAAACCCGAGCTTGAACTCGGATTTCCAAAGAAATGAAGGATTTCCAATACGAGGATTTGATTTAAAAGGAAGTCCTGGTTGGAACTCAGAACTTTGACTGAAAAAAATAGAAGAAAAACCCGAGCTGGAACTCGGATTTCCAAAAAAAAGAAGGATTTCTAATGCGAGGATTGGATTCAAAAGGAAGTCCAGGTCGGAACTCAGAACTTCGACTGAAAATAATAAAAGAAAAACCCGAGCTGGAACTCAGATTTCCAAAGAAATGTAGGATTTCCAATGCAAGGATTGGATTCAAAAGGAAGTCTAGGTCGGAACTCAGAACTTCGACTGAAAATAATAGAAGAAAAACCCGAGCTGGAACTCGGATTTCCAAAAAAATAAAGGTTTCCAATGCGAGAATTGGATTCAAAAGGAAGTCTTGGTCGAAACTCAGAACTTCGACTGGAAATAATAGAAGAAAAACCCCAGCTGGAACTCGGATTTCCAAAGAAATCAAGGATTTCTAATGCGAGGATTGGATTCAAAAGGAAGTCCTGGTCGGAACTCAGAACTTCGACTGAAAATAATAAAAGAAAAACCCAAGCTGGAACTCGGAATTCCAAAGAAATGAAGGATTTCCAATGCAAGGATTGGATTCAAAAGGAAGTCCTGGTCGGAACTCAGAACTTCGACTGAAAATTATAAAAGAAAAACCCGAGCTGGAACTCGGATTTTCAAAGAAATGTAGGATTTCCAATGCGAGGATTGGATTCAAAAGGAAGTCCTGGTCGGAACTCAGAACTTCGATTGAAAATAATAGACAAAAAACCTGAGCTGGAGCTCGGATTTTCAAAGAAATGATGGGTTTCCAATGCGAGGATTGGATTCAAAAGGAAGTCCTGGTCGAAACTCAGAACTTCGACTGAAAATAATAGAAGAAAAACCCGAGCTGGAACTCGGATTTCCAAATAGATGAAGGATTTTCAATGCGAGGATTCTATTCAAAAGGAAGTTCTGGTAGGAACTGAGAACTTCGACTGAAAATAATAGAAGAAAAACCCGAGCTGGAACTCAGATTTCCAAAAGAATGAAGGATTTCCAATGCGAGGATTGGATTCAAAAGGAAGTCCTGGTCGGAACTCAGAACTTCGACTGAAAATAATAGAAGAAAAACCCGAGTTGGAACTCGGATTTCCAAAGAAATGAAGGATTTCCAATACGAGGATTTGATTCAAAAGGAAGTCCTGGTTGGAACTCAGAACTTTGACTGAAAAAAATAGAAGAAAAACCCGAGCTGGAACTCAGATTTCCAAAAGAATGAAGGATTTCCAATGCGAGGATTGGATTCAAAAGGAAGTCCTGGTCGGAACTCAGAACTTCGACTGAAAATAATAGAAGAAAAACCCGAGTTGGAACTCGGATTTCCAAAGAAATGAAGGATTTCCAATACGAGGATTTGATTCAAAAGGAAGTCCAGGTCGGAACTCAGAACTTTGACTGAAAAAAATAGAAGAAAAACCCGAGCTGGAACTCGGATTTCCAAAGAAATGAAGGATTTCTAATGCGAGGATTGGATTCAAAAGGAAGTCCTGGTCGGAACTCAGAACTTCGACTGAAAATAATAAAAGAAAAACCCGAGCTGGAACTCGGATTTCCAAAGAAATGTAGGACTTCCAATGCGAGGATTGAATTCAAAAGGAAGTCTAGGTCGGAACTGAGAACTTCGACTGAAAATAATAAAAGAAAAACCCGAGCTGGAACTCGGATTTCCAAAGAAATGAAGGGTTTCCAATGCGAGGATTGGATTCAAAAGGAAGTCTTGGTCGAAACTCAGAACTTCGACTGAAAATAATAGAAGAAAAACCCGAGCTGGAACTCGAATTTCCAAAGAAATGAAGGATTTCTAATGCGAGGATTGGATTCAAAAGGAAGTCCTGGTCGGAACTCAGAACTTCGACTGAAAATAATAAAAGAAAAACCCAAGCTGGAACTCGGAATTCCAAAGAAATGAAGGATTTCCAATGCAAGGATTGGATTCAAAAGGAAGTCCTGGTCGGAACTCAGAACTTCGACTGAAAATTATAAAAGAAAAACCCGAGCTGGAACTCGGATTTTCAAAGAAATGTAGGATTTCCAATACGAGGATTGGATTCAAAAGGAAGTCCTGGTCGGAACTCAGAACTTCGATTGAAAATAATAGACGAAAAACCCGAGCTGGAACTCGGATTTTCAAAGAAATGAAGGGTTTCCAATGCGAGGATTGGATTCAAAAGGAAGTCCTGGTCGAAACTCAGAACTTCGACTTGAAATAATAGAAGAAAAACCCGAGCTGGAACTCGGATTTCCAAAGAGATGAAGGATTTCCAATGCGAGGATTCTATTCAAAAGGAAGTTCTGGTAGGAACTGAGAACTTCGACTGAAAATAATAGAAGAAAAACCCGAGCTGGAACTCAGATTTCCAAAAGAATGAAGGATTTCCTATGCGAGGATTGGATTCAAAAGGAAGTCCTGGTCGGAACTCAGAACTTCGACTGAAAATAATGGAAGAAAAACCCGAGTTGGAACTCGGATTTCCAAAGAAATGAAGGATTTCCAATACGAGGATTTGATTCAAAAGGAAGTCCTGGTTGGAACTCAGAACTTTGACTGAAAAAAATAGAAGAAAAACCCGAGCTTGAACTCGGATTTCCAAAGAAATGAAGGATTTCCAATATGAGGATTTGATTCAAAAGGAAGTCCTGGTTGGAACTCAGAACTTTGACTGAAAAAAATAGAAGAAAAACCCGAGCTGGAACTCGGATATCCAAAGAAATGATGGATTTCTAATGCGAGGATTGGATTCAAAAGGAAGTCCTGGTCGGAACTCAGAACTTCGACTGAAAATAATAAAAGAAAAACCCGAGCTGGAACTCGGATTTCCAAAGAAATGTAGGATTTCCAATGCGAGGATTGGATTCAAAAGGAAGTCCAGGTCGGAACTCAAAACTTCGACTGAAAATAATAGAAGAAAAACCCGAGCTGGAACTCGGATTTCCAAAGAAAAGAAGGGTTTCTAATGCGAGGATTGGATTGAAAAGGAAGTCTTGGTCGAAACTCAGAACTTCGACTGAAAATAATAGAAGAAAAACCCGAGCTAGAACTCAGATTTCCAAAGAAATGAAGGATTTCTAATGCGAGGATTGGATTCAAAAGGAAGTCCTGGTCGGAACTCAGAACTTCGACTGAAATAAATAAAAGAAAAACCCGAGCTGGAACTCGGATTTCCAAAGAAATGAAGGGTTTCCAATGTAAGGATTGGATTCAAAAGGAAGTCTTGGTCGAAACTCAGAACTTCAAATGGAAATAATAGAAGAAAAAACCCGAGCTGGAACTCGGATTTCCAAAGAAATGAAGGGTTTCCAATGCGATGATTGGATTCAAAAGGAAGTCTTGGTCGAAACTCAGAACTTCAAATGGAAATAATAGAAGAAAAAACCTGAGCTGGAACTCGGATTTCCAAAGAGATGAAGGATTTCCAATGCGAGGATTGGATTCAAAAGGAAGTTCTTGTCGGAATTGAGAACTTCGACTGAAAATAATAGAAGAAAAACCCGAGCTGGAACTCGAATTTCCAAAAGAATGAAGGATTTCCAATGCGAGGATTGGATTCAAAAGGAAGTCATGGTTGGAACTCAGAACTTCGACTGGAAATAATAAAAGAAAAACCCGAGCTGGAACTCGGATTTCCGAAGAAGTGAAGGATTTCCAATGCGAGGATTGAATTCAAAAGGAAGTCCTGGTCGAAACTCAGAACTTCGACTAAAAATAATAGAAGAAAAACCCGAGCTGGAACTCAGATTTCCAAAAGAATGAAGGATTTCCAATGCGAGGATTGGAATCAAAAGGAAGTCCTGGTCGGAACTCAGAACTTCGACTGAAAATAATAGAAGAAAAACCCGAGCTGGAACTCAGATTTCCAAAAGAATGAAGGATTTCCAATGCGAGGATTGGATTCAGAAGGAAGTCCTGGTCGGAACTCAGAACTTCGACTAAAAATAAAAAAAGAAAAACCTGAGCTGGAACTCAGATTTCCAAAGAGATGAAGGATTTCTAATGCGAGGATTGGATTCAAAAGGAAGTCCTGGTCGGAACTCAGAACTTCGACTGAAAATAATAGAAGAAAAACCCGAGCTGAAACTCGGATTTCCAAAGAAATAAAGGATTTCCAATGCGAGGATTGGATTCAAAAGAAAGTCCTGGTCGAAACTCAGAACTTCGACTGAAATAATAGAAGAAAAACCCGAGCTGGAACTCGGATTTCCAAAGAAATGAAGGATTTCTAATGCGAGGATTGGATTAAAAAGGAAGTCCTGGTCGGAACTCAGAACTTCGACTGAAAATAATAAAAGAAAAACCCGAGCTGGAACTCGAATTTCCAAAGAAATGTAGGATTTCCAATGCGAGGATTGAATTCAAAAGGAAGTCCAGGTCGGAACTCAGAACTTCGACTGAAAATAATAGAAGAAAAACCTGAGCTGGAACTCGGATTTCCAAAGAAATGAAGGGTTTCCAATGCGAGGATTGGATTCAAAAGGATATCTTGGTCGAAACTCAGAACTTCAAATGAAAATAATAGAAGAAAAAACCCGAGCTGGAACTCGGATTTCCAAAGAGATGAAGGATTTCTAATGCGAGGATTGGATTCAAAAGGAAGTTCTGGTCGGAACTGAGAACTTTCACTGAAAATAATAGAAGAAAAACCCGAGCTGGAACTCGAATTTCCAAAAGAATGAAGGATTTCCAATGCGAGGATTGGATTCAAAAGGAAGTCATGGTCGGAACTCAGAACTTCGACTAAAAATAATAGAAGAAAAATCCGAGCTGGAACTCAGATTTCCAAAAGAATGAAGGATTTCCAATGCGAGGATTGGATTCAAAAGGAAGTCCTGGTCGGAACTCAGAACCTCGACTGAAAATAATAGAAGAAAAACCCGAGCTGGAACTCAGATTTCCAAAAGAATGAAGGATTTCCAATGCGAGGATTGGATTCAGAAGGAAGTCCTGGTCGGAACTCAGAACTTCGACTAAAAATAAAAAAAGAAAAACCCGAACTGGAACTCGGATTTCCAAAGAGATGAAGGATTTCTAATGCGAGGATTGGATTCAAAAGGAAGTCCTGGTCGGAACTCAGAACTTCGACTGAAAATAATAGAAGAAAAACCCGAGCTGGAACTCAGATTTCCAAAAGAATGAAGGATTTCCAATGCGAGGATTGGATTCAAAAGGAAGTCTTGGTCGGAACTCAGAACTTCGACTGAAAATAATAGAAGAAAAACCCGAGCTGAAACTCGGATTTCCAAAGAGATGAAGGATTTCCAATGCGAGGATTCTATTCCAAATGTAGTTCTGGTAGGAATTGAGAACTTCGACTGAAAATAATATAAGAAAAACCCTTGCTGGAACTCAGATTTCCAAAAGAATGAAGGATTTCCAATGCAAGGATTGGATTCAGAAGGAAGTCCTGGTCGAAACTCAGAACTTCGAGTGAAAATAATAAAAGAAAAACCCGAGCTGTAACTCGGATTTCCAAAGAGATGAAGGATTTCCAATGCGAGGATTGGATTCAAAAGGAAGTCCTGGTCGGAACTCAGAACCTCGACTGGAAATAATAAAAGAAAAACCCGAGCTGGAACTCGGATTTCCAAAGAGATGAAGGATTTTCAAAGCCGGATTGGATTCAAAAGGAAGTCCTGGTCGGAACTCAGAACCTCGACTGAAAATAATAGAAGAAAAACCCGAGCTGGAACTCGGATTTCCAAAGAAATGAAGGATTTGCAATGCAAGGATTGAATTCAAAAGGCAGACTTGGTCGAAACTCAGAACTTCGACTGAAAATAATAGAAGAAAAACCCGAGCTGGAACTCGGATTTCGAAAGAAATGAAGGATTTCCAATGCAAGGATTAGATTCAAAAGGAAGTCCTGGTCGGAACTCAGAACTTCGACTGAAAATAATAGAAGAAAAACCCAAGCTGGAACTCGGATTTCCAAAGAAATGTAGGATTTCTAATACGATGATTGGATTCAAAAGGAAGTCCTGGTCGAAACTCAGAACTTCGACTGAAAATAATAGAAGAAAAACCCGAGCTGGAACTCGGATTTCCAAAGAAATGAAGGATTTCCAATGCGAGGATTGGATTAAAAAAGAAGTCCTGGTCGGAACTCAGAACTTCGACTGAAAATAATAGAAGAAAAACCTGAGCTGGAACTCGGATTTCCAAAGAAATGAAGGATTTCCAATGCGAGGATTGGATTCAAAAGGAAGTCCTGGTCGGAACTCAGAACTTCGACTGAAATAATAGAAGAAAAACCCGAGCTGGAACTCGGATTTCCAAAGAAATGAAGGGTTTCTAATGCGAGGATTGGATTCAAAAGGATATCTTGGTCGAAACTCAGAACTTCAAATGAAAATAATAGAAGAAAAAACCCGAGCTGGAACTCGGATTTCCAAAGAGATGAAGGATTTCTAATGCGAGGATTGGATTCAAAAGGAAGTTCTGGTCGGAACTGAGAACTTTCACTGAAAATAATAGAAGAAAAACCCGAGCTGGAACTCGAATTTCCAAAAGAATGAAGGATTTCCAATGCGAGGATTGGATTCAAAAGGAAGTCATGGTCGGAACTCAGAACTTCGACTAAAAATAATAGAAGAAAAATCCGAGCTGGAACTCAGATTTCCAAAAGAATGAAGGATTTCCAATGCGAGGATTGGATTCAAAAGGAAGTCCTGGTCGGAACTCAGAACCTCGACTGAAAATAATAGAAGAAAAACCCGAGCTGGAACTCAGATTTCCAAAAGAATGAAGGATTTCCAATGCGAGGATTGGATTCAGAAGGAAGTCCTGGTCGGAACTCAGAACTTCGACTAAAAATAAAAAAAGAAAAACCCGAGCTGGAACTCGGATTTCCAAAGAGATGAAGGATTTCTAATGCGAGGATTGGATTCAAAAGGAAGTCCTGGTCAGAACTCAGAACTTCGACTGAAAATAATAGAAGAAAAACCCGAGCTGGAACTCAGATTTCCAAAAGAATGAAGGATTTCCAATGCGAGGATTGGATTCAAAAGGAAGTCCTGGTCGGAACTCAGAACTTCGACTGAAAATAATAGAAGAAAAACCCGAGCTGGAACTCGGATTTCCAAAGAGATGAAGGATTTCCAATGCGAGGATTCTATTCAAAAGGAAGTTCTGGTAGGAATTGAGAACTTCGACTGAAAATAATATAAGAAAAACCCGAGCTGGAACTCAGATTTCCAAAAGAATGAAGGATTTCCAATGCAAGGATTGGATTCAGAAGGAAGTCCTGGTCGAAACTCAGAACTTCGAGTGAAAATAATACAAGAAAAACCCGAGTTGTAACTCGGATTTCCAAAGAGATGAAGGATTTCCAATGCGAGGATTGGATTCAAAAGGAAGTCCTGGTCGGAACTCAGAACCTCGACTGGAAATAATAAAAGAAAAACCCGAGCTGGAACTCGGATTTCCAAAGAGATGAAGGATTTCCAATGCCGGATTGGATTCAAAAGGAAGTCCTGGTCGGAACTCAGAACCTCGACTGAAAATAATAGAAGAAAAACCCGAGCTGGAACTCGGATTTCCAAAGAAATGAAGGATTTGCAATGCGAGGATTGGATTCAAAAGGAAGACTTGGTCGAAACTCAGAACTTCGACTGAAAATAATAGAAGAACAACTCGAGCTGGAACTCGGATTTCGAAAGAAATGAAGGATTTCCAATGCAAGGATTAGATTCAAAAGGAAGTCGTGGTCGGAACTCAGAACTTCGACTGAAAATAATAGAAGAAAAACCCAAGCTGGAACTCGGATTTCCAAAGAAATGTAGGATTTCCAATACGATGATTGGATTCAAAAGGAAGTCCTGGTCGAAACTCAGAACTTCGACTGAAAATAATAGAAGAAAAACCCGAGCTGGAACTCGGATTTCCAAAGAAATGAAGGATTTCCAATGCGAGGATTGGATTAAAAAAGAAGTCCTGGTCGGAACTCAGAACTTCGACTGGAAATAATAAAAGAAAAACCCGAGCTAAAATTCGGATTTCCAAAGAGATGAAGGATTTCCAATGCGAGGATTGGATTCAAAAGAAAGTCCTGGTCGGAACTCAGAACTTCGACTGAAAATAATAGAAGAAAAACCCGAGCTGGAACTCGGATTTCCAAAAGAATGAAGGATTTCCAATGCGAGGATTGAATTCAACAGGAAGTCCTGGTCGGAACTCAGAACTTCGACTGAAAATAATAGAAGAAAAACCCGAGCTGGAACTCGGATTTACAAAGAAATGAAGGGTTTCCAATGCGATGATTGGATTCAAAAGGAAGTCTTGGTCGAAACTCAGAACTTCAAATGGAAATAATAGAAGAAAAAACCCGAGCTGGAACTCGGATTTCCAAAGAGATGAAGCATTTTCAATGCGAGGATTGGATTCAAAAGGAAGTTCTGGTCGGAACAAAGAACTTCGACTGAAAATAATAGAAGAAAAACCCGAGCTGGAACTCGAATTTCCAAAAGAATGAAGGATTTCCCATGCGAGGATTGGATTCAAAAGGAAGTCATGGTTGGAACTCAGAACTTCGACTGTAAATAATAAAAAAAAAACCCGAGCTGGAACTCGGATTTCCGAAGAAGTGAAGGATTTCCAATGCGAGGATTGAATTCAAAAGGAAGTCCTGGTCGGAACTCAGAACTTCGACTGAAAATAATAGAAGAAAAACCCGAGTTGGAACTCAGATTTCCAAAAGAATGAAGGATTTCCAATGCGAGGATTGGATTCAGAAGGAAGTCCTGGTCGGAACTCAGAACTTCGACTAAAAATAATAAAAGAAAAACCCGAGCTGGAACTCGGATTTCGAAAGAGATGAAGGATTTCCAATGCGAGGATTGGATTCAAAATGAAGTCCTGGTCGGAACTCAGAACTTCGACTGAAAATAATAGAAGAAAAACCTGAGCTGGAACTCGGATTTCCAAAGACATGAAAGATTTCAAATGCGAGGATTGGATTCAAAAGGAAGTCCTGGTCGGAACTCAGAACTTCGACTGAAAATAATAGAAAAAAAACCCGAGTTGGAACTCGGATTTCCAAAGAAATGAAAGATTTCCAATACGAGGATTTGATTCAAAAGGAAGTCCTGGTTGGAACTCAGAACTTTGACTAAAAAAAATAGAAGAAAAACCCGAGCTTGAACTCGGATTTCCAAAGAAATGAAGGATTTCCAATACGAGGATTTGATTCAAAAGGAAGTCCTGGTTGGAACTCAGAACTTTGACTGAAAAAAATAGAAGAAAAACCCGAGCTCGAACTCGGATTTCCAAAAAAAAGAAGGATTTCTAATGCGAGGATTGGATTCAAAAGGAAGTCCAGGTCGGAACTCAGAACTTCGACTGAAAATAATAAAAGAAAAACCCGAGCTGGAACTCGGATTTCCAAAGAATTGTAGGATTTCCAATGCGAGGATTGAATTCAAAAGGAAGTCCAGGTCGGAACTCAGAACTTCGACTAAAAATAATAGAAGAAAAACCCGAGCTGGAACTCGGATTTCCAAAGAAATGAAGGGTTTCCAATGCGAGGATTGGATTCAAAAGGAAGTCTTGGTCGAAACTTAGAACTTCGACTGAAAATAATAGAAGAAAAACCCGAGCTGGAACTCGGATTTCCAAAGAAATGAAGGATTTCTAATGCGAGGATTGGATTCAAAAGGAAGTCCTGGTCGGAACTCAGAACTTCGACTGAAAATAATAAAAGAAAAACCCAAGCTGGAACTCGGAATTCCAAAGAAATGAAGGATTTCCAATGCAAGGATTGGATTCAGAAGGAAGTCCTGGTCGGAACTCAGAACTTCGACTGAAAATTATAAAAGAAAAACCCGAGCTGGAACTCGGATTTTCAAAGAAATGTAGGATTTCCAATGCGAGGATTGGATTCAAAAGGAAGTCCTGGTCGGAACTCAGAACTTCGATTGAAAATAATAGACGAAAAACCCGAGCTGGAGCTCGGATTTTCAAAGAAATGAAGGGTTTCCAATGCGAGGATTGGATTCAAAAGGAAGTCCTGGTCGAAACTCAGAACTTCGACTGGAAATAAGAGAAGAAAAACCCGAGCTGGAACTCGGATTTCCAAATAGATGAAGGATTTTCAATGCGAGGATTCTATTCAAAAGTAAGTTCTGGTAGGAACTGAGAACTTCGACAGAAAATAATAGAAGAAAAACCCGAGCTGGAACTCAGATTTCCAAAAGAATGAAGGATTTCCAATGCGAGGATTGGATTCAAAAGGAAGTCCTGGTCGGAACTCAGAACTTCGACTGAAAATAATAGAAGAAAAACCCGAGTTGGAACTCGGCTTTCCAAAGAAATGAAGGATTTTCAATACGAGGATTTGATTCAAAAGGAAGTCCTGGTTGGAACTCAGAACTTTGACTGAAAAAAATAGAAGAAAAACCCGAGCTTGAACTCGGATTTCCAAAGAAATGAAGGATTTCCAATACGAGGATTTGATTCAAAAGGAAGTCCAGGTCGGAACTCAGAACTTTGACTGAAAAAAATAGAAGAAAAACCCGAGCTGGAACTCGGATTTCCAAAGAAATGAAGGATTTCTAATGCGAGGATTGGATTCAAAAGGAAGTCCTGGTCGGAACTCAGAACTTCGACTGAAAATAATAAAAGAAAAACCTGAGCTGGAACTCGGATTTCCAAAGAAATGTAGTATTTCCAATGCGAGGATTGAATTCAAAAGGAAGTCCAGGTCGGAACTCAGAACTTCGACTGAAAATAATAGAAGAAAAACCCGAGCTGGAACTCGGATTTCCAAAGAAATGAAGGGTTTCCAATGCGAGGATTGGATTCAAAAGGAAGCCTTGCTCGAAACTCAGAACTTCGACTGAAAATAATAGAAGAAAAACCCGAGCTGGAACTCGGATTTCCAAAGAAATGAAGGATTTCTAATGCGAGGATTGGATTCAAAAGGAAGTCCTGGTCGGAACTCAGAACTTCGACTGAAAATAATAAAAGAAAAACCCAAGCTGGAACTCGGAATTCCAAAGAAATGAAGGATTTCCAATGCAAGGTTTGGATTCAAAAGGAAGTCCTGGTCGGAACTCAGAACTTCGACTGAAAATTATAAAAGAAAAACCCGAGCTGGAACTCGGATTTTCAAAGAAATGTAGGATTTCTAATGCGAGGATTGGATTCAAAAGGAAGTCCTGGTCGGAACTCAGAACTTCGTTTGAAAATAATAGACGAAAAACCCGAGCTGGAGCTCGGATTTTCAAAGAAATGAAGGGTTTCGAATGTTAGGATTGGATTCAAAAGGAAGTCCTGGTCGAAACTCAGAACTTCGACTGGAAATAATAGAAGAAAAACCCGAGCTGGAACTCGGATTTCCAAATAGATGAAGGATTTTCAATGCGAGAATTCTATTCAAAAGGAAGTTCTGGTAGGAACTGAGAACTTCGACTGAAAATAATAGAAGAAAAACCCGAGCTGGAACTCAGATTTCCAAAAGAATGAAGGATTTCCAATGCGAGAATTGGATTCAAAAGGAAGTCCTGGTCGGAACTCAGAACTTCGACTGAAAATAATGGAAGAAAAACCCGAGTTGGAACTCAGATTTCCAAAGAAATGAAGGATTTCCAATACGAGGATTTGATTCAAAAGGAAGTCCTGGTTGGAACTCAGAACTTTGACTGAAAAAAATAGAAGAAAAACCCGAGCTTGAACTCGGATTTCCAAATAAATGAAGGATTTCCAATATGAGGATTTGATTCAAAAGGAAGTCCTGGTTGGAACTCAGAACTTTGACTGAAAAAAATAGAAGAAAAACCCGAGCTGGAACTCGGATTTCCAAAGAAATGATGGATTTCTAATGCGAGGATTGGATTCAAAAGGAAGTCCTGGTCGGAACTCAGAACTTCGACTGAAAATAATAAAAGAAAAACCCGAGCTAGAACTCGGATTTCCAAAGAAATGTAGGATTTCCAATGCGAGGATTGAATTCAAAAGGAAGTCCAGGTCGGAACTCAAAACTTCGACTGAAAATAATAGAAGAAAAACCCGAGCTGGAACTCGGATTTCCAAAGAAATGAAGGGTTTCTAATGCGAGGATTGGATTGAAAAGGAAGTCTTGGTCGAAACTCAGAACTTCGACTGAAAATAATAGAAGAAAAACCTGAGCTGGAACTCAGATTTCCAAAGAAATGAAGGATTTCTAATGCGAGGATTGGATTCAAAAGAAAGTCCTGGTTGGAACTCAGAACTTCGACTGAAATAAATAAAAGAAAAACCCGAGCTGGAACTCGGATTTCCAAAGAAATGTAGGATTTCCAATGCGAGGATTGAATTCAAAAGGAAGTCCTGGTCGGAACTCAGAACTTCGACTGAAAATAATAGAAGAAAAACCCGAGCTGGAACTCGGATTTCCAAAGAAATGAAGGGTTTCCAATGCGATGATTGGATTCAAAAGGAAGTCTTGGTCGAAACTCAGAACTTCAAATGGAAATAATAGAAGAAAAAACCCGAGCTGGAACTCGGATTTCCAAAGAGATGAAGGATTTCCAATGCGAGGATTGGATTCAAAATGAAGTTCTTGTGGGAACTGAGAACTTCGACTGAAAATAATAGAAGAAAAACCCAAGCTGGAACTCGAATTTCCAAAAGAATGAAGGATTTCCAATGCGAGGATTGGATTCAAAAGGAAGTCATGGTTGAAACTCAGAACTTCGACTGGAAATAATAAAAGAAAAACCCGAGCAGGAACTCGGATTTCCGAAGAAGTGAAGGATTTCCAATGCGAGGATTGAATTCAAAAGGAAGTCCTGGTCGGAACTCAGAACTTCGACTAAAAATAATAGAAGAAAAACCCGAGCTGGAACTCAGATTTCCAAAAGAATGAAGGATTTCCAATGCGAGGATTGGATTCAAAAGGAAGTCTTGGTCGGAACTCAGAACTTCGACTGAAAATAATAGAAGAAAAACCCGAGCTGGAACTCGGATTTCCAAAGAAATGAAGGGTTTCCAATGCGAGGATTGGATTCAAAAGGAAGTCTTGGTCGAAACTCAGAACTTCAAATGGAAATAATAGAAGAAAAAACCTGAGCTGGAACTCGGATTTCCAAAGAGATGAAGGAATTCCAATGCGAGGATTGGATTCAAAAGGAAGTTCTTGTCGGAACTGAGAACTTCGACTGAAAATAATAGAAGAAAAACCCAAGCTGGAACTCGAATTTCGAAAAGAATGAAGGATTTCCAATGCGAGGATTGGATTCAAAAGGAAGTCATGGTTGGAACTCAGAACTTCGACTGGAAATAATAAAAGAAAAACCCGAGCTGGAACTCGGATTTCCGAAGAAGTGAAGGATTTCCAATGCGAGGATTGAATTCAAAAGGAAGTCCTGGTCGAAACTCAGAACTTCGACTAAAAATAATAGAAGAAAAACCCGAGCTGGAACTCAGATTTCCAAAAGAATGAAGGATTTCCAATGCGAGGATTGGATTCAAAAGGAAGTCCTGGTCGGAACTCAGAACTTCGACTGAAAATAATAGAAGAAAAACCCGAGCTGGAACTCAGATTTCCAAAAGAATGAAGGATTTTTAATGCGAGGATTGGATTCAAAAGGAAGTCCTGGTCGGAACTCAGAACTTCGACTAAAAATAAAAAAAGAAAAACCCGAGCTGAAAGTCGGATTTCCAAAGAGATGAAGGATTTCTAATGCGAGGATTGGATTCAAAAGGAAGACCTGGTCGGAACTCAGAACTTCGACTGAAAATAATAGAAGAAAAACCCGAGCTGGAACTCGGATTTCCAAAGAAATGAAGGATTTCCAATGCGAGGATTGGATTCAAAAGGAATTCCTGGTCGAAACTGAGAACTTCGACTGAAATAATAGAAGAAAAACCCGAGCTGGAACTCGGATTTCCAAAGAAATGAAGGATTTCTAATGCGAGGATTGGATTCAAAAGGAAGTCCTGGTCGGAACTCAGAACTTCGACTGAAAATAATAAAAGAAAAACCCGAGCTGGAACTCGGATTTCCAAAGAAATGTAGGATTTCCAATGCGAGGATTGAATTCAAAAGGAAGTCCAGGTCGGAACTCAGAACTTCGACTGAAAATAATAGAAGAAAAACCCGAGCTGGAACTCGGATTTCCAAAGAAATGAAGGGTTTCCAATGCGAGGATTGGATTCAAAAGGATATCTTGGTCGAAACTCAGAACTTCAAATGGAAATAATAGAAGAAAAAACCCGAGCTGGAACTCGGATTTCCAAAGAGATGAAGGATTTCTAATGCGAGGATTGGATTCAAAAGGAAGTTCTGGTCGGAACTGAGAACTTTCACTGAAAATAATAGAAGAAAAACCCGAGCTGGAACTCAAATTTCCAAAAGAATGAAGGATTTCCAATGCGAGGATTGGATTCAAAAGGAAGTCATGGTCGGAACTCAGAACGTCGACTAAAAATAATAGAAGAAAAATCCGAGCTGGAACTCAGATTTCCAAAAGAATGAAGGATTTCCAATGCGAGGATTGGATTCAAAAGGAAGTCCTGGTCAGAACTCAGAACTTCGACTGAAAATAATAGAAGAAAAACCTGAGCTGGAACTCAGATTTCCAAAAGAATGAAGGATTTCCAATGCGAGGATTGGATTCAGAAGGAAGTCCTGGTCGGAACTCAGAACTTCGACTAAAAATAAAAAAAGAAAAACCCGAGCTGGAACTCGGATTTCCAAAGAGATGAAGGATTTCTAATGCGAGGATTGGATTCAAAAGGAAGTCCTGGTCGGAACTCAGAACTTCGACTGAAAATAATAGAAGAAAAACCCGAGCTGGAACTCAGATTTCCAAAAGAATGAAGGATTTCCAATGCGAGGATTGGATTTAAAAGGAAATCCTGGTCGGAACTCAGAACTTCGACTGAAAATAATAGAAGAAAAACCCGAGTTGGAACTCGGATTTCCAAAGAGATGAAGGATTTCCAATGCGAGGATTCTATTCAAAAGGAAGTTCTGGTAGGAATTGAGAACTTCGACTGAAAATAATATAAGAAAAACCCGAGCTGGAACTCAGATTTCCAAAAGAATGAAGGATTTCCAATGCAAGGATTGGACTCAGAAGGAAGTCCTGGTCGAAACTCAGAACTTCGAGTGAAAATAATAAAAGAAAAACCCGAGCTGGAACTCGCATTTCCAAAGAGATGAAGGATTTTCAATGCGAGGATTGGATTCAAAAGGAAGTCCTGGTCGGAACTCAGAACCTCGACTGGAAATAATAAAAGAAAAACCCGAGCTGGAACTCGGATTTTCGAAGAAGTGAAGGATTTCCAATGCGAGGATTGAATTCAAAAGGAAGTCCTGGTCGAAACTCAGAACTTCGACTAAAAATAATAGAAGAAAAACCCGAGCTGGAACTCAGATTTCCAAAAGAATGAAGGATTTCCAATGCGAGGATTGGATTCAAAAGGAAGTCCTGGTCGGAACTCAGAACTTCGACTGAAAATAATAGAAGAAAAACCCGAGCTGGAACTCAGATTTCCAAAAGAATGAAGGATTTCCAATGCGAGGATTGGATTCAAAAGGAAGTCCTGGTCGGAACTCAGAACTTCGACTAAAAATAAAAAAAGAAAAACCTGAGCTGGAAGTCGGATTTCCAAAGAGATGAAGGATTTCTAATGCGAGGATTGGATTCAAAAGGAAGTCCTGGTCGGAACTCAGAACTTCGACTGAAAATAATAGAAGAAAAACCCGAGCTGGAACTCGGATTTCCAAAGAGATGAAGGATTTCCAATGCGAGGATTGGATTCAAAAGGAAGTCCTGGTCGGAACTCAGAACCTTGACTGAAAATAATAGAAGAAAAACCTGAGCTGGAACTCGGATTTCCAAAGAAATGAAGGATTTGCAATGCGAGGATTGGATTCAAAAGGAAGACTTGGTCGAAACTCAGAACTTCGACTGAAAATAATAGAAGAAAAACCCGAGCTGGAACTCGGATTTCCAAAGAAATGAAGGATTTCCAATGCAAGGATTGGATTCAAAAGGAAGTCCTGGTCGGAACTCAGAACTTCGACTGAAAATAATAGAAGAAAAACCCAAGCTGGAACTCGGATTTCCAAAGAAATGTAGGATTTCCAATACGATGATTGGATTCAAAAGGAAGTCCTGGTCGAAACTCAGAACTTCGACTGAAAATAATAGAAGAAAAACCCGAGCTGGAACTCGGATTTCCAAAGAAATGAAGGATTTCCAATGCGAGGATTGGATTAAAAAAGAAGTCCTGGTCGGAACTCAGAACTTCGACTGGAAATAATAAAAGAAAAACCTGAGCTAAAACTCGGATTTCCAAAGAGATGAAGGATTTCCAATGCGAGGATTGATTCAAAAGAAAGTCCTGGTCGGAACTCAGAACTTCGACTGAAAATAATAGAAGAAAAACCCGAGCTGGAACTCGGATTTCCAAAAGAATGAAGGATTTCCAATGCGAGGATTGAATTCAAAAGGAAGTCCTGGTCGAAACTCAGAACTTCGACTGAAAATAATAGAAGAAAAACCCGAGCTGGAACTCGGATTTACAAAGAAATGAAGGGTTTCCAATGCGATGATTGGATTCAAAAGGAAGTCTTGGTCGAAACTCAGAACTTCAAATGGAAATAATAGAAGAAAAAACCCGAGCTGGAACTCGGATTTCCAAAGAGATGAAGCATTTTGAATGCGAGTATTGGATTCAAAAGGAAGTTCTGGTCGGAACAAAGAACTTCGACTGAAAATAATAGAAGAAAAACCCGAGCTGGAACTCGAATTTCCAAAAGAATGAAGGATTTCCCATGCGAGGATTGGATTCAAAAGGAAGTCATGGTTGGAACTCAGAACTTCGACTGGAAATAATAAAAAAAAACCCGAGCTGGAACTCGGATTTCCGAAGAAGTGAAGGATTTCCAATGCGAGGATTGAATTCAAAAGGAAGTCCTGGTCGGAACTCAGAACTTCGACTGAAAATAATAGAAGAAAAACCCGAGTTGGAACTCAGATTTCCAAAAGAATGAAGGATTTCCAATGCAAGGATTGGATTCAGAAGGAAGTCCTGGTCGAAACTCAGAACTTCGAGTGAAAATAATAAAAGAAAAACCCGAGCTGGAACTCGCATTTCCAAAGAGATGAAGGATTTTCAATGCGAGGATTGGATTCAAAAGGAAGTCCTGGTCGGAACTCAGAACCTCGACTGGAAATAATAAAAGAAAAACCCGAGCTGGAACTCGGATTTTCGAAGAAGTGAAGGATTTCCAATGCGAGGATTGAATTCAAAAGGAAGTCCTGGTCGAAACTCAGAACTTCGACTAAAAATAATAGAAGAAAAACCCGAGCTGGAACTCAGATTTCCAAAAGAATGAAGGATTTCCAATGCGAGGATTGGATTCAAAAGGAAGTCCTGGTCGGAACTCAGAACTTCGACTGAAAATAATAAAAGAAAAACCCGAGCTGGAACTCGGATTTTCAAAGAAATGTAGGATTTCCAATGCGAGGATTGGATTCAAAAGGAAGTTCTGTTCGGAACTCAGAACTTCGACTGAAAATTATAAAAGAAAAACCCGAGCTGGAACTCGGATTTCCAAAGAAATGAAGGGTTTCCAATGCGAGGATTGGATTCAAAAGGAAGTCTTGGTCGAAACTCAGAACTTCGACTGAAAATAATAGAAGAAAAACCCGAGCTGGAACTCGGATTTCCAAAGAAATGAAGGATTTCTAATGCGAGGATTGGATTCAAAAGGAAGTCCTGGTCGGAACTCAGAACTTCGACTGAAAATAATAAAAGAAAAACCCAAGCTGGAACTCGGAATTCCAAAGAAATGAAGGATTTCCAATGTAAGGATTGGATTAAAAAAGAAGTCCTGGTCGGAACTCAGAACTTCGAGTGAAAATTATAAAAGAAAAACCCGAGCTGGAACTCGGATTTTCAAAGAAATGTAGGATTTCCAATGCGAGGTTTGGATTCAAAAGGAAGTCTTGGTCGGAACTCAGAACTTCGATTGAAAATAATAGACGAAAAACTCGAGCTGGAGCTCGGATTTTCAAAGAAATGAAGGGTTTCCAATGCGAGGATTGGATTCAAAAGGAAGTCCTGGTCGAAACTCAGAACTTCGACTGGAAATAATAGAAGAAAAACCCGAGCTGGAACTCGGATTTCCAAATAGATGAAGGATTTTCAATGCGAGGATTCTATTCAAAAGGAAGTTCTGGTAGGAACTGAGAACTTCGACTGAAAATAATAGAAGAAAAACCCGAGCTGGAACTCAGATTTCCAAAAGAATGAAGTATTTCCAATGCGAGGATTGATTCAAAAGAAAGTCCTGGTCGGAACTCAGAACTTCGACTGAAAATAATAGAAGAAAAACCCGAGCTGGAACTCGGATTTCCAAAAGAATGAAGGATTTCCAATGCGAGGATTGAATTCAAAAGGAAGTCCTGGTCGAAACTCAGAACTTCGACTGAAAATAATAGAAGAAAAACCCGAGCTGGAACTCGGATTTACAAAGAAATGAAGGGTTTCCAATGCGATGATTGGATTCAAAAGGAAGTCTTGGTCGAAACTCAGAACTTCAAATGGAAATAATAGAAGAAAAAACCCGAGCTGGAACTCGGATTTCCAAAGAGATGAAGCATTTTGAATGCGAGTATTGGATTCAAAAGGAAGTTCTGGTCGGAACAAAGAACTTCGACTGAAAATAATAGAAGAAAAACCCGAGCTGGAACTCGAATTTCCAAAAGAATGAAGGATTTCCCATGCGAGGATTGGATTCAAAAGGAAGTCATGGTTGGAACTCAGAACTTCGACTGGAAATAATAAAAAAAAACCCGAGCTGGAACTCGGATTTCCGAAGAAGTGAAGGATTTCCAATGCGAGGATTGAATTCAAAAGGAAGTCCTGGTCGGAACTCAGAACTTCGACTGAAAATAATAGAAGAAAAACCCGAGTTGGAACTCAGATTTCCAAAAGAATGAAGGATTTCCAATGCGAGGATTGGATTCAGAAGGAAGTCCTGGTCGGAACTCAGAACTTCGACTAAAAATAATAAAAGAAAAACCCGAGCTGGAACTCGGATTTCCAAAGAGATGAAGGATTTCCAATGCGAGGATTGGATTCAAAATGAAGTCCTGGTCGGAACTCAGAACTTCGACTGAAAATAATAGAAGAAAAACCCGAGCTGGAACTCGGATTTCCAAAGAAATGAAAGATTTCCAATGCGAGGATTGGATTCAAAAGGAAGTCCTGGTCGGAACTCAGAACTTCGACTGAAAATAATAGAAAAAAAACCCGAGTTGGAACTCGGATTTCCAAAGAAATGAAAGATTTCCAATACGAGGATTTGATTCAAAAGGAAGTCCTGGTTGGAACTCAGAACTTTGACTAAAAAAAATAGAAGAAAAACCCGAGCTTGAACTCGGATTTCCAAAGAAATGAAGGATTTCCAATACGAGGATTTGATTCAAAAGGAAGTCCTGGTTGGAACTCACAACTTTGACTGAAAAAAATAGAAGAAAAACCCGAGCTGGAACTCGGATTTCCAAAAAAAAGAAGGATTTCTAATGCGAGGATTGGATTCAAAAGGAAGCCGAGGTCGGAACTCAGAACTTCGACTGAAAATAATAAAAGAAAAACCCGAGCTGGAACTCGGATTTTCAAAGAAATGTAGGATTTCCAATGCGAGGATTGGATTCAAAAGGAAGTTCTGTTCGGAACTCAGAACTTCGACTGAAAATTATAAAAGAAAAACCCGAGCTGGAACTCGGATTTCCAAAGAAATGAAGGGTTTCCAATGCGAGGATTGGATTCAAAAGGAAGTCTTGGTCGAAACTCAGAACTTCGACTGAAAATAATAGAAGAAAAACCCGAGCTGGAACTCGGATTTCCAAAGAAATGAAGGATTTCTAATGCGAGGATTGGATTCAAAAGGAAGTCCTGGTCGGAACTCAGAACTTCGACTGAAAATAATAAAAGAAAAACCCAAGCTGGAACTCGGAATTCCAAAGAAATGAAGGATTTCCAATGTAAGGATTGGATTAAAAAAGAAGTCCTGGTCGGAACTCAGAACTTCGAGTGAAAATTATAAAAGAAAAACCCGAGCTGGAACTCGGATTTTCAAAGAAATGTAGGATTTCCAATGCGAGGTTTGGATTCAAAAGGAAGTCTTGGTCGGAACTCAGAACTTCGATTGAAAATAATAGACGAAAAACTCGAGCTGGAGCTCGGATTTTCAAAGAAATGAAGGGTTTCCAATGCGAGGATTGGATTCAAAAGGAAGTCCTGGTCGAAACTCAGAACTTCGACTGGAAATAATAGAAGAAAAACCCGAGCTGGAACTCGGATTTCCAAATAGATGAAGGATTTTCAATGCGAGGATTCTATTCAAAAGGAAGTTCTGGTAGGAACTGAGAACTTCGACTGAAAATAATAGAAGAAAAACCCGAGCTGGAACTCAGATTTCCAAAAGAATGAAGTATTTCCAATGCGAGGATTGATTCAAAAGAAAGTCCTGGTCGGAACTCAGAACTTCGACTGAAAATAATAGAAGAAAAACCCGAGCTGGAACTCGGATTTCCAAAAGAATGAAGGATTTCCAATGCGAGGATTGAATTCAAAAGGAAGTCCTGGTCGGAACTCAGAACTTCGACTGAAAATATTAGAAGAAAAACCCGAGCTGGAACTCGGATTTACAAAGAAATGAAGGGTTTCCAATGCGATGATTGGATTCAAAAGGAAGTCTTGGTCGAAACTCAGAACTTCAAATGGAAATAATAGAAGAAAAAACCCGAGCTGGAACTCGGATTTCCAAAGAGATGAAGCATTTTCAATGCGAGTATTGGATTCAAAAGGAAGTTCTGGTCGGAACAAAGAACTTCGACTGAAAATAATAGAAGAAAAACCCGAGCTGGAACTCGAATTTCCAAAAGAATGAAGGATTTCCCATGCGAGGATTGGATTCAAAAGGAAGTCATGGTTGGAACTCAGAACTTCGACTGGAAATAATAAAAAAAAAACGGAGCTGGAACTCGGATTTCCGAAGAAGTGAAGGATTTCCAATGCGAGGATTGAATTCAAAAGGAAGTCCTGGTCGGAACTCAGAACTTCGACTGAAAATAATAGAAGAAAAACCCGAGCTGGAACTCAGGTTTCCAAAAGAATGAAGGATTTCCAATGCGAGGATTGGATTCAGAAGGAAGTCCTGGTCGGAACTCAGAACTTCGACTAAAAATAATAAAAGAAAAACCCGAGCTGGAACTCGGATTTCCAAAGAGATGAAGGATTTCCAATGCGAGGATTGGATTCAAAATGAAGTCCTGGTCGAAACTCAGAACTTCGACTGAAAATAATAGAAGAAAAACCCGAGCTGGAACTCGAATTTCCAAAGAAATGAAAGATTTCCAATGCGAGGATTGGATTCAAAAGGAAGTCCTGGTCGGAACTCAGAACTTCGACTGAAAATAATAGAAAAAAAACCCGAGTTGGAACTCGGATTTCCAAAGAAATGAAAGATTTCCAATACGAGGATTTGATTCAAAAGGAAGTCCTGGTTGGAACTCAGAACTTTGACTAAAAAAAATAGAAGAAAAACCCGAGCTTGAACTCGGATTTCCAAATAAATGAAGGATTTCCAATACGAGGATTTGATTCAAAAGGAAGTCCTGGTTGGAACTCAGAACTTTGACTGAAAAAAATAGAAGAAAAACCCGAGCTGGAACTCGGATTTCCAAAAAAAAGAAGGATTTCTAATGCGAGGATTGGATTCAAAAGGAAGCCCAGGTCGGAACTCAGAACTTCGACTGAAAATAATAAAAGAAAAACCCGAGCTGGAACTCGGATTTCCAAAGAATTGTAGGATTTCCAATGCGAGGATTGAATTCAAAAGGAAGTCCAGGTCGGAACTCAGAACTTCGACTGAAAATAATAGAAGAAAAACCCGAGCTGGAACTCGGATTTCCAAAGAAATGAAGGGTTTCCAATGCGAGGATTGGATTCAAAAGGAAGTCTTGGTCGAAACTCAGAACTTCGACTGAAAATAATAGAAGAAAAACCCGAGCTGGAACTCGGATTTCCAAAGAAATGAAGGATTTCTAATGCGAGGATTGGATTCAAAAGGAAGTCCTGGTCGGAACTCAGAACTTCGACTGAAAATAATAAAAGAAAAACCCAAGCTGGAACTCGGAATTCCAAAGAAATGAAGGATTTCCAATGTAAGGATTGGATTCAAAAGGAAGTCCTGGTCGGAACTCAGAACTTCGAGTGAAAATTATAAAAGAAAAACCCGAGCTGGAACTCGGATTTTCAAAGAAATGTAGGATTTCCAATGCGAGGATTGGATTCAAAAGGAAGTCTTGGTCGGAACTCAGAACTTTGATTGAAAATAATAGACGAAAAACTCGAGCTGGAGCTCGGATTTTCAAAGAAATGAAGGGTTTCCAATGCGAGGATTGGATTCAAAAGGAAGTCCTGGTCGAAACTCAGAAATTCGACTGGAAATAATAGAAGAAAAACCCGAGCTGGAACTCGGATTTCCAAATAGATGAAGGATTTTCAATGCGAGGATTCTATTCAAAAGGAAGTTCTGGTAGGAACTGAGAACTTCGACTGAAAATAATAGAAGAAAAACCCGAGCTGGAACTCAGATTTCCAAAAGAATGAAGGATTTCCAATGCGAGGATTGATTCAAAAGAAAGTCCTGGTTGGAACTCAGAACTTCGACTGAAAATAATAGAAGAAAAACCCGAGCTGGAACTCGGATTTCCAAAAGAATGAAGGATTTCCAATGCGAGGATTGAATTCAAAAGGAAGTCCTGGTCGGAACTCAGAACTTCGACTGAAAATAATAGAAGAAAAACCCGAGCTGGAACTCGGATTTACAAAGAAATGAAGGGTTTCCAATGCGATGATTGGATTCAAAAGGAAGTCTTGGTCGAAACTCAGAACTTCAAATGGAAATAATAGAAGAAAAAACCCGAGCTGGAACTCGGATTTCCAAAGAAATGAAGGATTTCCAATGCGAGGATTGAATTCAAAAGGAAGTCCTGGTCGGAACTCAGAACTTCGACTGAAAATAATAGAAGAAAAACCCGAGCTGGAACTCAGATTTCCAAAAGAATGAAGGATTTCCAATGCGGGGATTGGATTCAGAAGGAAGTCCTGGTCGGAACTCAGACCTTCGACTAAAAATAATAAAAGAAAAACCCGAGCTGGAACTCGGATTTCCAAAGAGATGAAGGATTTCCAATGCGAGGATTGGATTCAAAATGAAGTCCTGGTCGGAACTCAGAACTTCGACTGAAAATAATAGAAGAAAAACTCGAGCTGGAACTCGGATTTCAAAAGAAATGAAAGATTTCCAATGCGAGGATTGGATTCAAAAGGAAGTCCTGGTCGGAACTCAGAACTTCGACTGAAAATAATAGAAAAAAAACCCGAGTTGGAACTCGGATTTCCAAAGAAATGAAAGATTTCCAATACGAGGATTTGATTCAAAAGGAAGTCCTGGTTGGAACTCAGAACTTTGACTAAAAAAAATAGAAGAAAAACCCGAGCTTGAACTCGGATTTCCAAAGAAATGAAGGATTTCCAATACGAGGATTTGATTTAAAAGGAAGTCCTGGTTGGAACTCAGAACTTTGACTGAAAAAAATAGAAGAAAAACCCGAGCTGGAACTCGGATTTCCAAAAAAAAGAAGGATTTCAAATGCGAGGATTGGATTCAAAAGGAAGCCCACGTCGGAACTCAGAACTTCGACTGAAAATAATAAAAGAAAAACCCGAGCTGGAACTCGGATTTCCAAAGAATTGTAGGATTTCCAATGCGAGGATTGAATTCAAAAGGAAGTCCAGGTCGGAACTCAGAACTTCGACTGAAAATAATAGAAGAAAAACCCGAGCTGGAACTCGGATTTCCAAAGAAATGAAGGGTTTCCAATGCGAGGATTGGATTCAAAACGAAGTCTTGGTCGAAACTCAGAACTTCGACTGAAAATAATAGAAGAAAAACCCGAGCTGGAACTCGGATTTCCAAAGAAATGAAGGATTTCTAATGCGAGGATTGGATTCAAAAGGAAGTCCTGGTCGGAACTCAGAACTTCGACTGAAAATAATAAAAGAAAAACCCAAGCTGGAACTCGGAATTCCAAAGAAATGAAGGATTTCCAATGCAAGGATTGGATTCAAAAGGAAGTCCTGGTCGGAACTCAGAACTTCGAGTGAAAATTATAAAAGAAAAACCCGAGCTGGAACTCAGATTTTCAAAGAAATGTAGGATTTCCAATGCGAGGATTGGATTAAAATGGACGTCCTGGTCGGAACTCAGAACTTCGATTGAAAATAATAGACGAAAAACCCGAGCTGGAGCTCGGATTTTCAAAGAAATGAAGGGTTTCCAATGCGAGGATTGGATTCAAAAGGAAGTCCTGGTCGAAACTCAGAACTTCGACTGGAAATAATAGAAGAAAAACCCGAGCTGGAACTCGGATTTCCAAATAGATGAAGGATTTTCAATGCGAGGATTCTATTCAAAAGGAAGTTCTGGTAGGAACTGAGAACTTCGACTGAAAATAATAGAAGAAAAACCCGAGCTGGAACTCAGATTTCCAAAAGAATGAAGGATTTCCAATGCGAGGATTGGATTCAAAAGGAAGTCCTGGTCGGAACTCAGAACTTCGACTGAAAATAATAGAAGAAAAACCCGAGTTGGAACTCGGATTTCCAAAGAAATGAAGGATTTCCAATACGAGGATTTGATTCAAAAGGAAGTCCAGGTCGGAACTCAGAACTTTGACTGAAAAAAATAGAAGAAAAACCCGAGCTGGAACTCGGATTTTCAAAGAAATGAAGGATTTCTAATGCGAGGATTGGATTCAAAAGGAAGTCCTGGTCGGAACTCAGAACTTCGACTGAAAATAATAAAAGAAAAACCCGAGCTGGAACTCGGATTTCCAAAGAAATGTAGGATTTCCAATGCGAGGATTGAATTCAAACGGAAGTCCAGGTCGGAACTCAGAACTTCGACTGAAAATAATAGAAGAAAAACCCGAGCTGGAACTCGGATTTCCAAAGAAATGAAGGGTTTCCAATGCGAGGATTGGATTCAAAAGGAAGCCTTGGTCGAAACTCAGAACTTCGACTGAAAATAATAGAAGAAAAACCCGAGCTGGAACTCGGATTTCCAAAGAAATGAAGGATTTCTAATGCGAGGATTGGATTCAAAAGGAAGTCCTGGTCGGAACTCAGAACTTCGACTGAAAATAATAAAAGAAAAACCCAAGCTGGAACTCAGAATTCCAAAGAAATGAAGGATTTCCAATGCAAGGATTGGATTCAAAAGGAAGTTCTGTTCGGAACTCAGAACTTCGACTGAAAATTATAAAAGAAAAACCCGAGCTGGAACTCGGATTTTCAAAGAAATGTAGGATTTCCAATGCGAGGATTGGATTCAAAAGGAAGTCCTGGTCGGAACTTAGAACTTCGAGTGAAAATTATAAAAGAAAAACCCGAGCTGGAACTCGGATTTTCAAAGAAATGAAGGGTTTCCAATGCGAGGATTGGATTCAAAAGGAAGTCCTGGTCGAAACTCAGAACTTCGACTGGAAATAATAGAAGAAAAACCCGAGCTGGAACTCGGATTTCCAAAGAGATGAAGGATTTCCAATGCGAGGATTCTATTCAAAAGGAAGTTCTGGTAGGAACTGAGAACTTCGACTGAAAATAATAGAAGAAAAACCCGAGCTGGAACTCAGATTTCCAAAAGAATGAAGGATTTCCAATGCGAGGATTGGATTCAAAAGGAAGTCCAGGTCGGAACTCAGAACTTCGACTGAAAATAATAGAAGAAAAACCCGAGCTGGAACTCGGATTTCCAAAGAAATGAAGGGTTTCCAATGCGAGGATTGGATTCAAAAGGAAGTCTTGGTCGAAACTCAGAACTTCGACTGAAAATAATAGAAGAAAAACCCGAGCTGGAACTCGGATTTCCAAAGAAATGAAGGATTTCTAATGCGAGGATTGGATTCAAAAGGAAGTCCTGGTCGGAACTCAGAACTTCGACTGAAAATAATAAAAGAAAAACCCAAGCTGGAACTCGGAATTCCAAAGAAATGAAGGATTTCCAATGCAAGGATTGGATTCAAAAGGAAGTCCTGGTCGGAACTCAGAACTTCGAGTGAAAATTATAAAAGAAAAACCCGAGCTGGAACTTGGATTTTCAAAGAAATGTAGGATTTCCAATGCGAGGATTGGATTCAAAAGGAAGTCATGGTCGGAACTCAGAACTTTGATTGAAAATAATAGACGAAAAACTCGAGCTGGAGCTCGGATTTTCAAAGAAATGAAGGGTTTCCAATGCGAGGATTGGATTCAAAAGGAAGTCCTGGTCGAAACTCTGAACTTCGACTGGAAATAATAGAAGAAAAACCCGAGCTGGAACTCGGATTTCCAAATAGATGAAGGATTTTCAATGCGAGGATTCTATTCAAAAGGAAGTTCTGGTAGGAACTGAGAACTTCGACTGAAAATAATAGAAGAAAAACCCGAGCTGGAACTCAGATTTCCATAAGAATGAAGGATTTCCAATGCGAGGATTGATTCAAAAGAAAGTCCTGGTCGGAACTCAGAACTTCGACTGAAAATAATAGAAGAAAAACCCGAGCTGGAACTCGGATTTCCAAAAGAATGAAGGATTTCCAATGCGAGGATTGAATTCAAAAGGAAGTCCTGGTCGAAACTCAGAACTTCGACTGAAAATAATAGAAGAAAAACCCGAGCTGGAACTCGGATTTACAAAGAAATGAAGGGTTTCCAATGCGATGATTGGATTCAAAAGGAAGTCTTGGTCGAAACTCAGAACTTCAAATGGAAATAATAGAAGAAAAAACCCGAGCTGGAACTCGGATTTCCAAAGAGATGAAGCATTTTGAATGCGAGTATTGGATTCAAAAGGAAGTTCTGGTCGGAACAAAGAACTTCGACTGAAAATAATAGAAGAAAAACCCGAGCTGGAACTCGAATTTCCAAAAGAATGAAGGATTTCCCATGCGAGGATTGGATTCAAAAGGAAGTCATGGTTGGAACTCAGAACTTCGACTGGAAATAATAAAAAAAAACCCGAGCTGGAACTCGGATTTCCGAAGAAGTGAAGGATTTCCAATGCGAGGATTGAATTCAAAAGGAAGTCCTGGTCGGAACTCAGAACTTCGACTGAAAATAATAGAAGAAAAACCCGAGTTGGAACTCAGATTTCCAAAAGAATAAAGGATTTCCAATGCGAGGATTGGATTCAGAAGGAAGTCCTGGTCGGAACTCAGAACTTCGACTAAAAATAATAAAAGAAAAACCCGAGCTGGAACTCGGATTTCCAAAGAGATGAAGGATTTCCAATGCGAGGATTGGATTCAAAATGAAGTCCTGGTCGGAACTCAGAACTTCGACTGAAAATAATAGAAGAAAAACCCGAGCTGGAACTCGGATTTCCAAAGAAATGAAAGATTTCCAATGCGAGGATTGGATTCAAAAGGAAGTCCTGGTCGGAACTCAGAACTTCGACTGAAAATAATAGAAAAAAAACCCGAGTTGGAACTCGGATTTCCAAAGAAATGAAAGATTTCCAATACGAGGATTTGATTCAAAAGGAAGTCCTGGTTGGAACTCAGAACTTTGACTAAAAAAAATAGAAGAAAAACCCGAGCTTGAACTCGGATTTCCAAAGAAATGAAGGATTTCCAATACGAGGATTTGATTCAAAAGGAAGTCCTGGTTGGAACTCACAACTTTGACTGAAAAAAATAGAAGAAAAACCCGAGCTGGAACTCGGATTTCCAAAAAAAAGAAGGATTTCTAATGCGAGGATTGGATTCAAAAGGAAGCCGAGGTCGGAACTCAGAACTTCGACTGAAAATAATAAAAGAAAAACCCGAGCTGGAACTCGGATTTTCAAAGAAATGTAGGATTTCCAATGCGAGGATTGGATTCAAAAGGAAGTTCTGTTCGGAACTCAGAACTTCGACTGAAAATTATAAAAGAAAAACCCGAGCTGGAACTCGGATTTCCAAAGAAATGAAGGGTTTCCAATGCGAGGATTGGATTCAAAAGGAAGTCTTGGTCGAAACTCAGAACTTCGACTGAAAATAATAGAAGAAAAACCCGAGCTGGAACTCGGATTTCCAAAGAAATGAAGGATTTCTAATGCGAGGATTGGATTCAAAAGGAAGTCCTGGTCGGAACTCAGAACTTCGACTGAAAATAATAAAAGAAAAACCCAAGCTGGAACTCGGAATTCCAAAGAAATGAAGGATTTCCAATGTAAGGATTGGATTAAAAAAGAAGTCCTGGTCGGAACTCAGAACTTCGAGTGAAAATTATAAAAGAAAAACCCGAGCTGGAACTCGGATTTTCAAAGAAATGTAGGATTTCCAATGCGAGGTTTGGATTCAAAAGGAAGTCTTGGTCGGAACTCAGAACTTCGATTGAAAATAATAGACGAAAAACTCGAGCTGGAGCTCGGATTTTCAAAGAAATGAAGGGTTTCCAATGCGAGGATTGGATTCAAAAGGAAGTCCTGGTCGAAACTCAGAACTTCGACTGGAAATAATAGAAGAAAAACCCGAGCTGGAACTCGGATTTCCAAATAGATGAAGGATTTTCAATGCGAGGATTCTATTCAAAAGGAAGTTCTGGTAGGAACTGAGAACTTCGACTGAAAATAATAGAAGAAAAACCCGAGCTGGAACTCAGATTTCCAAAAGAATGAAGTATTTCCAATGCGAGGATTGATTCAAAAGAAAGTCCTGGTCGGAACTCAGAACTTCGACTGAAAATAATAGAAGAAAAACCCGAGCTGGAACTCGGATTTCCAAAAGAATGAAGGATTTCCAATGCGAGGATTGAATTCAAAAGGAAGTCCTGGTCGGAACTCAGAACTTCGACTGAAAATAATAGAAGAAAAACCCGAGCTGGAACTCGGATTTACAAAGAAATGAAGGGTTTCCAATGCGATGATTGGATTCAAAAGGAAGTCTTGGTCGAAACTCAGAACTTCAAATGGAAATAATAGAAGAAAAAACCCGAGCTGGAACTCGGATTTCCAAAGAGATGAAGCATTTTCAATGCGAGTATTGGATTCAAAAGGAAGTTCTGGTCGGAACAAAGAACTTCGACTGAAAATAATAGAAGAAAAACCCGAGCTGGAACTCGAATTTCCAAAAGAATGAAGGATTTCCCATGCGAGGATTGGATTCAAAAGGAAGTCATGGTTGGAACTCAGAACTTCGACTGGAAATAATAAAAAAAAAACGGAGCTGGAACTCGGATTTCCGAAGAAGTGAAGGATTTCCAATGCGAGGATTGAATTCAAAAGGAAGTCCTGGTCGGAACTCAGAACTTCGACTGAAAATAATAGAAGAAAAACCCGAGCTGGAACTCAGGTTTCCAAAAGAATGAAGGATTTCCAATGCGAGGATTGGATTCAGAAGGAAGTCCTGGTCGGAACTCAGAACTTCGACTAAAAATAATAAAAGAAAAACCCGAGCTGGAACTCGGATTTCCAAAGAGATGAAGGATTTCCAATGCGAGGATTGGATTCAAAATGAAGTCCTGGTCGAAACTCAGAACTTCGACTGAAAATAATAGAAGAAAAACCCGAGCTGGAACTCGAATTTCCAAAGAAATGAAAGATTTCCAATGCGAGGATTGGATTCAAAAGGAAGTCCTGGTCGGAACTCAGAACTTCGACTGAAAATAATAGAAAAAAAACCCGAGTTGGAACTCGGATTTCCAAAGAAATGAAAGATTTCCAATACCAGGATTTGATTCAAAAGGAAGTCCTGGTTGGAACTCAGAACTTTGACTAAAAAAAATAGAAGAAAAACCCGAGCTTGAACTCGGATTTCCAAATAAATGAAGGATTTCCAATACGAGGATTTGATTCAAAAGGAAGTCCTGGTTGGAACTCAGAACTTTGACTGAAAAAAATAGAAGAAAAACCCGAGCTGGAACTCGGATTTCCAAAAAAAAGAAGGATTTCTAATGCGAGGATTGGATTCAAAAGGAAGCCCAGGTCGGAACTCAGAACTTCGACTGAAAATAATAAAAGAAAAACCCGAGCTGGAACTCGGATTTCCAAAGAATTGTAGGATTTCCAATGCGAGGATTGAATTCAAAAGGAAGTCCAGGTCGGAACTCAGAACTTCGACTGAAAATAATAGAAGAAAAACCCGAGGTGGAACTCGGATTTCCAAAGAAATGAAGGGTTTCCAATGCGAGGATTGGATTCAAAAGGAAGTCTTGGTCGAAACTCAGAACTTCGACTGAAAATAATAGAAGAAAAACCCGAGCTGGAACTCGGATTTCCAAAGAAATGAAGGATTTCTAATGCGAGGATTGGATTCAAAAGGAAGTCCTGGTCGGAACTCAGAACTTCGACTGAAAATAATAAAAGAAAAACCCAAGCTGGAACTCGGAATTCCAAAGAAATGAAGGATTTCCAATGTAAGGATTGGATTCAAAAGGAAGTCCTGGTCGGAACTCAGAACTTCGAGTGAAAATTATAAAAGAAAAACCCGAGCTGGAACTCGGATTTTCAAAGAAATGTAGGATTTCCAATGCGAGGATTGGATTCAAAAGGAAGTCTTGGTCGGAACTCAGAACTTTGATTGAAAATAATAGACGAAAAACTCGAGCTGGAGCTCGGATTTTCAAAGAAATGAAGGGTTTCCAATGCGAGGATTGGATTCAAAAGGAAGTCCTGGTCGAAACTCAGAAATTCGACTGGAAATAATAGAAGAAAAACCCGAGCTGGAACTCGGATTTCCAAATAGATGAAGGATTTTCAATGCGAGGATTCTATTCAAAAGGAAGTTCTGGTAGGAACTGAGAACTTCGACTGAAAATAATAGAAGAAAAACCCGAGCTGGAACTCAGATTTCCAAAAGAATGAAGGATTTCCAATGCGAGGATTGATTCAAAAGAAAGTCCTGGTTGGAACTCAGAACTTCGACTGAAAATAATAGAAGAAAAACCCGAGCTGGAACTCGGATTTCCAAAAGAATGAAGGATTTCCAATGCGAGGATTGAATTCAAAAGGAAGTCCTGGTCGGAACTCAGAACTTCGACTGAAAATAATAGAAGAAAAACCCGAGCTGGAACTCGGATTTACAAAGAAATGAAGGGTTTCCAATGCGATGATTGGATTCAAAAGGAAGTCTTGGTCGAAACTCAGAACTTCAAATGGAAATAATAGAAGAAAAAACCCGAGCTGGAACTCGGATTTCCAAAGAGATGAAGCATTTTCAATGCGAGTATTGGATTCAAAAGGAAGTTCTGGTCGGAACAAAGAACTTCGACTGAAAATAATAGAAGAAAAACCCGAGCTGGAACTCGAATTTCCAAAAGAATGAAGGATTTCCCATGCGAGGATTGGATTCAAAAGGAAGTCATGGTTGGAACTCAGAACTTCGACTGGAAATAATAAAAAAAAACCCGAGCTGGAACTCGGATTTCCGAAGAAGTGAAGGATTTCCAATGCGAGGATTGAATTCAAAAGGAAGTCCTGGTCGGAACTCAGAACTTCGACTGAAAAAAATAGAAGAAAAACCCGAGCTAGAACTCAGATTTCCAAAAGAATGAAGGATTTCCAATGCGAGGATTGGATTCAGAAGGAAGTCCTGGTCGGAACTCAGAACTTCGACTAAAAATAATAAAAGAAAAACCCGAGCTGGAACTCGGATTTCCAAAGAGATGAAGGATTTCCAATGCGAGGATTGGATTCAAAATGAAGTCCTGGTCGGAACTCAGAACTTCGACTGAAAATAATAGAAGAAAAACCCGAGCTGGAACTCGGATTTCCAAAGAAATGAAAGATTTCCAATTCGAGGATTGGATTCAAAAGGAAGTCCTGGTCGGAACTCAGAACTTCGACTGAAAATAATAGAAAAAAAACCCGAGTTGGAACTCGGATTTCCAAAGAAATGAAAGATTTCCAATACGAGGATTTGATTCAAAAGGAAGTCCTGGTTGGAACTCAGAACTTTGACTAAAAAAAATAGAAGAAAAACCCGAGCTTGAACTCGGATTTCCAAAGAAATGAAGGATTTCCAATACGAGGATTTGATTCAAAAGGAAGTCCTGGTTAGAACTCAGAACTTTGACTGAAAAAAATAGAAGAAAAACCCGAGCTGGAACTCGGATTTCCAAAAAAAAGAAGGATTTCTAATGCGAGGATTGGATTCAAAAGGAAGCCCAGGTCGGAACTCAGAACTTCGACTGAAAATAATAAAAGAAAAACCCGAGCTGGAACTCGGATTTCCAAAGAATTGTAGGATTTCCAATGCGAGGATTGAATTCAAAAGGAAGTCCAGGTCGGAACTCAGAACTTCGACTGAAAATAATAGAAGAAAAACCCGAGCTGGAACTCGAATTTCCAAAAGAATGAAGGATTTCCCATGCGAGGATTGGATTCAAAACGAAGTCATGGTTGGAACTCAGAACTTCGACTGGAAATAATAAAAAAAAACCCGAGCTGGAACTCGGATTTCCGAAGAAGTGAAGGATTTCCAATGCGAGGATTGAATTCAAAAGGAAGTCCTGGTCGGAACTCAGAACTTCGACTGAAAATAATAGAAGAAAAACCCGAGCTGGAACTCAGATTTCCAAAAGAATGAAGGATTTCCAATGCGGGGATTGGATTCAGAAGGAAGTCCTGGTCGGAACTCAGACCTTCGACTAAAAATAATAAAAGAAAAACCCGAGCTGGAACTCGGATTTCCAAAGAGATGAAGGATTTCCAATGCGAGGATTGGATTCAAAATGAAGTCCTGGTCGGAACTCAGAACTTCGACTGAAAATAATAGAAGAAAAACTCGAGCTGGAACTCGGATTTCAAAAGAAATGAAAGATTTCCAATGCGAGGATTGGATTCAAAAGGAAGTCCTGGTCGGAACTCAGAACTTCGACTGAAAATAATAGAAAAAAAACCCGAGTTGGAACTCGGATTTCCAAAGAAATGAAAGATTTCCAATACGAGGATTTGATTCAAAAGGAAGTCCTGGTTGGAACTCAGAACTTTGACTAAAAAAAATAGAAGAAAAACCCGAGCTTGAACTCGGATTTCCAAAGAAATGAAGGATTTCCAATACGAGGATTTGATTTAAAAGGAAGTCCTGGTTGGAACTCAGAACTTTGACTGAAAAAAATAGAAGAAAAACCCGAGCTGGAACTCGGATTTCCAAAAAAAAGAAGGATTTCAAATGCGAGGATTGGATTCAAAAGGAAGCCCACGTCGGAACTCAGAACTTCGACTGAAAATAATAAAAGAAAAACCCGAGCTGGAACTCGGATTTCCAAAGAATTGTAGGATTTCCAATGCGAGGATTGAATTCAAAAGGAAGTCCAGGTCGGAACTCAGAACTTCGACTGAAAATAATAGAAGAAAAACCCGAGCTGGAACTCGGATTTCCAAAGAAATGAAGGGTTTCCAATGCGAGGATTGGATTCAAAACGAAGTCTTGGTCGAAACTCAGAACTTCGACTGAAAATAATAGAAGAAAAACCCGAGCTGGAACTCGGATTTCCAAAGAAATGAAGGATTTCTAATGCGAGGATTGGATTCAAAAGGAAGTCCTGGTCGGAACTCAGAACTTCGACTGAAAATAATAAAAGAAAAACCCAAGCTGGAACTCGGAATTCCAAAGAAATGAAGGATTTCCAATGCAAGGATTGGATTCAAAAGGAAGTCCTGGTCGGAACTCAGAACTTCGAGTGAAAATTATAAAAGAAAAACCCGAGCTGGAACTCAGATTTTCAAAGAAATGTAGGATTTCCAATGCGAGGATTGGATTAAAATGGACGTCCTGGTCGGAACTCAGAACTTCGATTGAAAATAATAGACGAAAAACCCGAGCTGGAGCTCGGATTTTCAAAGAAATGAAGGGTTTCCAATGCGAGGATTGGATTCAAAAGGAAGTCCTGGTCGAAACTCAGAACTTCGACTGGAAATAATAGAAGAAAAACCCGAGCTGGAACTCGGATTTCCAAATAGATGAAGGATTTTCAATGCGAGGATTCTATTCAAAAGGAAGTTCTGGTAGGAACTGAGAACTTCGACTGAAAATAATAGAAGAAAAACCCGAGCTGGAACTCAGATTTCCAAAAGAATGAAGGATTTCCAATGCGAGGATTGGATTCAAAAGGAAGTCCTGGTCGGAACTCAGAACTTCGACTGAAAATAATAGAAGAAAAACCCGAGTTGGAACTCGGATTTCCAAAGAAATGAAGGATTTCCAATACGAGGATTTGATTCAAAAGGAAGTCCAGGTCGGAACTCAGAACTTTGACTGAAAAAAATAGAAGAAAAACCCGAGCTGGAACTCGGATTTTCAAAGAAATGAAGGATTTCTAATGCGAGGATTGGATTCAAAAGGAAGTCCTGGTCGGAACTCAGAACTTCGACTGAAAATAATAAAAGAAAAACCCGAGCTGGAACTCGGATTTCCAAAGAAATGTAGGATTTCCAATGCGAGGATTGAATTCAAACGGAAGTCCAGGTCGGAACTCAGAACTTCGACTGAAAATAATAGAAGAAAAACCCGAGCTGGAACTCGGATTTCCAAAGAAATGAAGGGTTTCCAATGCGAGGATTGGATTCAAAAGGAAGCCTTGGTCGAAACTCAGAACTTCGACTGAAAATAATAGAAGAAAAACCCGAGCTGGAACTCGGATTTCCAAAGAAATGAAGGATTTCTAATGCGAGGATTGGATTCAAAAGGAAGTCCTGGTCGGAACTCAGAACTTCGACTGAAAATAATAAAAGAAAAACCCAAGCTGGAACTCAGAATTCCAAAGAAATGAAGGATTTCCAATGCAAGGATTGGATTCAAAAGGAAGTTCTGTTCGGAACTCAGAACTTCGACTGAAAATTATAAAAGAAAAACCCGAGCTGGAACTCGGATTTTCAAAGAAATGTAGGATTTCCAATGCGAGGATTGGATTCAAAAGGAAGTCCTGGTCGGAACTTAGAACTTCGATTGAAAATAATAGACGAAAAACCCGAGCTGGAACTCGGATTTTCAAAGAAATGAAGGGTTTCCAATGCGAGGATTGGATTCAAAAGGAAGTCCTGGTCGAAACTCAGAACTTCGACTGGAAATAATAGAAGAAAAACCCGAGCTGGAACTCGGATTTCCAAAGAGATGAAGGATTTCCAATGCGAGGATTCTATTCAAAAGGAAGTTCTGGTAGGAACTGAGAACTTCGACTGAAAATAATAGAAGAAAAACCCGAGCTGGAACTCAGATTTCCAAAAGAATGAAGGATTTCCAATGCGAGGATTGGATTCAAAAGGAAGTCCAGGTCGGAACTCAGAACTTCGACTGAAAATAATAGAAGAAAAACCCGAGCTGGAACTCGGATTTCCAAAGAAATGAAGGGTTTCCAATGCGAGGATTGGATTCAAAAGGAAGTCTTGGTCGAAACTCAGAACTTCGACTGAAAATAATAGAAGAAAAACCCGAGCTGGAACTCGGATTTCCAAAGAAATGAAGGATTTCTAATGCGAGGATTGGATTCAAAAGGAAGTCCTGGTCGGAACTCAGAACTTCGACTGAAAATAATAAAAGAAAAACCCAAGCTGGAACTCGGAATTCCAAAGAAATGAAGGATTTCCAATGCAAGGATTGGATTCAAAAGGAAGTCCTGGTCGGAACTCAGAACTTCGAGTGAAAATTATAAAAGAAAAACCCGAGCTGGAACTTGGATTTTCAAAGAAATGTAGGATTTCCAATGCGAGGATTGGATTCAAAAGGAAGTCATGGTCGGAACTCAGAACTTTGATTGAAAATAATAGACGAAAAACTCGAGCTGGAGCTCGGATTTTCAAAGAAATGAAGGGTTTCCAATGCGAGGATTGGATTCAAAAGGAAGTCCTGGTCGAAACTCTGAACTTCGACTGGAAATAATAGAAGAAAAACCCGAGCTGGAACTCGGATTTCCAAATAGATGAAGGATTTTCAATGCGAGGATTCTATTCAAAAGGAAGTTCTGGTAGGAACTGAGAACTTCGACTGAAAATAATAGAAGAAAAACCCGAGCTGGAACTCAGATTTCCATAAGAATGAAGGATTTCCAATGCGAGGATTGATTCAAAAGAAAGTCCTGGTCGGAACTCAGAACTTCGACTGAAAATAATAGAAGAAAAACCCGAGCTGGAACTCGGATTTCCAAAAGAATGAAGGATTTCCAATGCGAGGATTGAATTCAAAAGGAAGTCCTGGTCGAAACTCAGAACTTCGACTGAAAATAATAGAAGAAAAACCCGAGCTGGAACTCGGATTTACAAAGAAATGAAGGGTTTCCAATGCGATGATTGGATTCAAAAGGAAGTCTTGGTCGAAACTCAGAACTTCAAATGGAATTAATAGAAGAAAAAACCCGAGCTGGAACTCGGATTTCCAAAGAGATGAAGCATTTTGAATGCGAGTATTGGATTCAAAAGGAAGTTCTGGTCGGAACAAAGAACTTCGACTGAAAATAATAGAAGAAAAACCCGAGCTGGAACTCGAATTTCCAAAAGAATGAAGGATTTCCCATGCGAGGATTGGATTCAAAAGGAAGTCATGGTTGGAACTCAGAACTTCGACTGGAAATAATAAAAAAAAACCCGAGCTGGAACTCGGATTTCCGAAGAAGTGAAGGATTTCCAATGCGAGGATTGAATTCAAAAGGAAGTCCTGGTCGGAACTCAGAACTTCGACTGAAAATAATAGAAGAAAAACCCGAGTTGGAACTCAGATTTCCAAAAGAATAAAGGATTTCCAATGCGAGGATTGGATTCAGAAGGAAGTCCTGGTCGGAACTCAGAACTTCGACTAAAAATAATAAAAGAAAAACCCGAGCTGGAACTCGGATTTCCAAAGAGATGAAGGATTTCCAATGCGAGGATTGGATTCAAAATGAAGTCCTGGTCGGAACTCAGAACTTCGACTGAAAATAATAGAAGAAAAACCCGAGCTGGAACTCGGATTTCCAAAGAAATGAAAGATTTCCAATGCGAGGATTGGATTCAAAAGGAAGTCCTGGTCGGAACTCAGAACTTCGACTGAAAATAATAGAAAAAAAACCCGAGTTGGAACTCGGATTTCCAAAGAAATGAAAGATTTCCAATACGAGGATTTGATTCAAAAGGAAGTCCTGGTTGGAACTCAGAACTTTGACTAAAAAAAATAGAAGAAAAACCCGAGCTTGAACTCGGATTTCCAAAGAAATGAAGGATTTCCAATACGAGGATTTGATTCAAAAGGAAGTCCTGGTTGGAACTCACAACTTTGACTGAAAAAAATAGAAGAAAAACCCGAGCTGGAACTCGGATTTCCAAAAAAAAGAAGGATTTCTAATGCGAGGATTGGATTCAAAAGGAAGCCGAGGTCGGAACTCAGAACTTCGACTGAAAATAATAAAAGAAAAACCCGAGCTGGAACTCGGATTTTCAAAGAAATGTAGGATTTCCAATGCGAGGATTGGATTCAAAAGGAAGTTCTGTTCGGAACTCAGAACTTCGACTGAAAATTATAAAAGAAAAACCCGAGCTGGAACTCGGATTTCCAAAGAAATGAAGGGTTTCCAATGCGAGGATTGGATTCAAAAGGAAGTCTTGGTCGAAACTCAGAACTTCGACTGAAAATAATAGAAGAAAAACCCGAGCTGGAACTCGGATTTCCAAAGAAATGAAGGATTTCTAATGCGAGGATTGGATTCAAAAGGAAGTCCTGGTCGGAACTCAGAACTTCGACTGAAAATAATAAAAGAAAAACCCAAGCTGGAACTCGGAATTCCAAAGAAATGAAGGATTTCCAATGTAAGGATTGGATTAAAAAAGAAGTCCTGGTCGGAACTCAGAACTTCGAGTGAAAATTATAAAAGAAAAACCCGAGCTGGAACTCGGATTTTCAAAGAAATGTAGGATTTCCAATGCGAGGTTTGGATTCAAAAGGAAGTCTTGGTCGGAACTCAGAACTTCGATTGAAAATAATAGACGAAAAACTCGAGCTGGAGCTCGGATTTTCAAAGAAATGAAGGGTTTCCAATGCGAGGATTGGATTCAAAAGGAAGTCCTGGTCGAAACTCAGAACTTCGACTGGAAATAATAGAAGAAAAACCCGAGCTGGAACTCGGATTTCCAAATAGATGAAGGATTTTCAATGCGAGGATTCTATTCAAAAGGAAGTTCTGGTAGGAACTGAGAACTTCGACTGAAAATAATAGAAGAAAAACCCGAGCTGGAACTCAGATTTCCAAAAGAATGAAGTATTTCCAATGCGAGGATTGATTCAAAAGAAAGTCCTGGTCGGAACTCAGAACTTCGACTGAAAATAATAGAAGAAAAACCCGAGCTGGAACTCGGATTTCCAAAAGAATGAAGGATTTCCAATGCGAGGATTGAATTCAAAAGGAAGTCCTGGTCGGAACTCAGAACTTCGACTGAAAATAATAGAAGAAAAACCCGAGCTGGAACTCGGATTTACAAAGAAATGAAGGGTTTCCAATGCGATGATTGGATTCAAAAGGAAGTCTTGGTCGAAACTCAGAACTTCAAATGGAAATAATAGAAGAAAAAACCCGAGCTGGAACTCGGATTTCCAAAGAGATGAAGCATTTTCAATGCGAGTATTGGATTCAAAAGGAAGTTCTGGTCGGAACAAAGAACTTCGACTGAAAATAATAGAAGAAAAACCCGAGCTGGAACTCGAATTTCCAAAAGAATGAAGGATTTCCCATGCGAGGATTGGATTCAAAAGGAAGTCATGGTTGGAACTCAGAACTTCGACTGGAAATAATAAAAAAAAAACGGAGCTGGAACTCGGATTTCCGAAGAAGTGAAGGATTTCCAATGCGAGGATTGAATTCAAAAGGAAGTCCTGGTCGGAACTCAGAACTTCGACTGAAAATAATAGAAGAAAAACCCGAGCTGGAACTCAGGTTTCCAAAAGAATGAAGGATTTCCAATGCGAGGATTGGATTCAGAAGGAAGTCCTGGTCGGAACTCAGAACTTCGACTAAAAATAATAAAAGAAAAACCCGAGCTGGAACTCGGATTTCCAAAGAGATGAAGGATTTCCAATGCGAGGATTGGATTCAAAATGAAGTCCTGGTCGAAACTCAGAACTTCGACTGAAAATAATAGAAGAAAAACCCGAGCTGGAACTCGAATTTCCAAAGAAATGAAAGATTTCCAATGCGAGGATTGGATTCAAAAGGAAGTCCTGGTCGGAACTCAGAACTTCGACTGAAAATAATAGAAAAAAAACCCGAGTTGGAACTCGGATTTCCAAAGAAATGAAAGATTTCCAATACCAGGATTTGATTCAAAAGGAAGTCCTGGTTGGAACTCAGAACTTTGACTAAAAAAAATAGAAGAAAAACCCGAGCTTGAACTCGGATTTCCAAATAAATGAAGGATTTCCAATACGAGGATTTGATTCAAAAGGAAGTCCTGGTTGGAACTCAGAACTTTGACTGAAAAAAATAGAAGAAAAACCCGAGCTGGAACTCGGATTTCCAAAAAAAAGAAGGATTTCTAATGCGAGGATTGGATTCAAAAGGAAGCCCAGGTCGGAACTCAGAACTTCGACTGAAAATAATAAAAGAAAAACCAGAGCTGGAACTCGGATTTCCAAAGAATTGTAGGATTTCCAATGCGAGGATTGAATTCAAAAGGAAGTCCAGGTCGGAACTCAGAACTTCGACTGAAAATAATAGAAGAAAAACCCGAGGTGGAACTCGGATTTCCAAAGAAATGAAGGGTTTCCAATGCGAGGATTGGATTCAAAAGGAAGTCTTGGTCGAAACTCAGAACTTCGACTGAAAATAATAGAAGAAAAACCCGAGCTGGAACTCGGATTTCCAAAGAAATGAAGGATTTCTAATGCGAGGATTGGATTCAAAAGGAAGTCCTGGTCGGAACTCAGAACTTCGACTGAAAATAATAAAAGAAAAACCCAAGCTGGAACTCGGAATTCCAAAGAAATGAAGGATTTCCAATGTAAGGATTGGATTCAAAAGGAAGTCCTGGTCGGAACTCAGAACTTCGAGTGAAAATTATAAAAGAAAAACCCGAGCTGGAACTCGGATTTTCAAAGAAATGTAGGATTTCCAATGCGAGGATTGGATTCAAAAGGAAGTCTTGGTCGGAACTCAGAACTTTGATTGAAAATAATAGACGAAAAACTCGAGCTGGAGCTCGGATTTTCAAAGAAATGAAGGGTTTCCAATGCGAGGATTGGATTCAAAAGGAAGTCCTGGTCGAAACTCAGAAATTCGACTGGAAATAATAGAAGAAAAACCCGAGCTGGAACTCGGATTTCCAAATAGATGAAGGATTTTCAATGCGAGGATTCTATTCAAAAGGAAGTTCTGGTAGGAACTGAGAACTTCGACTGAAAATAATAGAAGAAAAACCCGAGCTGGAACTCAGATTTCCAAAAGAATGAAGGATTTCCAATGCGAGGATTGATTCAAAAGAAAGTCCTGGTTGGAACTCAGAACTTCGACTGAAAATAATAGAAGAAAAACCCGAGCTGGAACTCGGATTTCCAAAAGAATGAAGGATTTCCAATGCGAGGATTGAATTCAAAAGGAAGTCCTGGTCGGAACTCAGAACTTCGACTGAAAATAATAGAAGAAAAACCCGAGCTGGAACTCGGATTTACAAAGAAATGAAGGGTTTCCAATGCGATGATTGGATTCAAAAGGAAGTCTTGGTCGAAACTCAGAACTTCAAATGGAAATAATAGAAGAAAAAACCCGAGCTGGAACTCGGATTTCCAAAGAGATGAAGCATTTTCAATGCGAGTATTGGATTCAAAAGGAAGTTCTGGTCGGAACAAAGAACTTCGACTGAAAATAATAGAAGAAAAACCCGAGCTGGAACTCGAATTTCCAAAAGAATGAAGGATTTCCCATGCGAGGATTGGATTCAAAAGGAAGTCATGGTTGGAACTCAGAACTTCGACTGGAAATAATAAAAAAAAACCCGAGCTGGAACTCGGATTTCCGAAGAAGTGAAGGATTTCCAATGCGAGGATTGAATTCAAAAGGAAGTCCTGGTCGGAACTCAGAACTTCGACTGAAAAAAATAGAAGAAAAACCCGAGCTAGAACTCAGATTTCCAAAAGAATGAAGGATTTCCAATGCGAGGATTGGATTCAGAAGGAAGTCCTGGTCGGAACTCAGAACTTCGACTAAAAATAATAAAAGAAAAACCCGAGCTGGAACTCGGATTTCCAAAGAGATGAAGGATTTCCAATGCGAGGATTGGATTCAAAATGAAGTCCTGGTCGGAACTCAGAACTTCGACTGAAAATAATAGAAGAAAAACCCGAGCTGGAACTCGGATTTCCAAAGAAATGAAAGATTTCCAATTCGAGGATTGGATTCAAAAGGAAGTCCTGGTCGGAACTCAGAACTTCGACTGAAAATAATAGAAAAAAAACCCGAGTTGGAACTCGGATTTCCAAAGAAATGAAAGATTTCCAATACGAGGATTTGATTCAAAAGGAAGTCCTGGTTGGAACTCAGAACTTTGACTAAAAAAAATAGAAGAAAAACCCGAGCTTGAACTCGGATTTCCAAAGAAATGAAGGATTTCCAATACGAGGATTTGATTCAAAAGGAAGTCCTGGTTAGAACTCAGAACTTTGACTGAAAAAAATAGAAGAAAAACCCGAGCTGGAACTCGGATTTCCAAAAAAAAGAAGGATTTCTAATGCGAGGATTGGATTCAAAAGGAAGCCCAGGTCGGAACTCAGAACTTCGACTGAAAATAATAAAAGAAAAACCCGAGCTGGAACTCGGATTTCCAAAGAATTGTAGGATTTCCAATGCGAGGATTGAATTCAAAAGGAAGTCCAGGTCGGAACTCAGAACTTCGACTGAAAATAATAGAAGAAAAACCCGAGCTGGAACTCGGATTTCCAAAGAAATGAAGGGTTTCCAATGCGAGGATTGGATTCAAAAGGAAGTCTTGGTCGAAACTCAGAACTTCGACTGAAAATAATAGAAGAAAAACCCGAGCTGGAACTCGGATTTCCAAAGAAATGAAGGATTTGTAATGCGAGGATTGGATTCAAAAGGAAGTCCTGGTCGGAACTCAGAACTTCGACTGAAAATAATAAAAGAAAAACCCAAGCTGGAACTCGGAATTCCAAAGAAATGAAGGATTTCCAATGCAAGGATTGGATTCAAAAGGAAGTCCTGGTCTGAACTCAGAACTTCGAGTGAAAAATATAAAAGAAAAACCCGAGCTGGAACTCGGATTTTCAAAGAAATGTAGGATTTCCAATGCGAGGATTGGATTCAAAAGGAAGTCCTGGTCGGAACTCAGAACTTCGATTGAAAATAATAGACGAAAAACCCGAGCTGGAGCTCGGATTTTCAAAGAAATGAAGGGTTTCCAATGCGAGGATTGGATTCAAAAGGAAGTCCTGGTCGAAACTCAGAACTTCGACTGGAAATAATAGAAGAAAAACCCGAGCTGGAACTCGGATTTCCAAATAGATGAAGGATTTTCAATGCGAGGATTCTATTCAAAAGGAAGTTCTGGTAGGAACTGAGAACTTCGACTGAAAATAATAGAAGAAAAACCCGAGCTGGAACTCAGATTTCCAAAAGAATGAAGGATTTCCAATGCGAGGATTGGATTCAAAAGGAAGTCCTGGTCGGAACTCAGAACTTCGACTGAAAATAATAGAAGAAAAACCCGAGTTGGAACTCGGATTTCCAAAGAAATGAAGGATTTCCAATACGAGGATTTGATTCAAAAGGAAGTCCTGGTTGGAACTCAGAACTTTGACTGAAAAAAATAGAAGAAAAACCCGAGCTTGAACTCGGATTTCCAAAGAAATGAAGGATTTCCAATACAAGGATTTGATTCAAAAGGAAGTCCAGGTCGGAACTCAGAACTTTGACTGAAAAAAATAGAAGAAAAACCCGAGCTGGAACTCGGATTTCCAAAGAAATGAAGGATTTCTAATGCGAGGATTGGATTCAAAAGGAAGTCCTGGTCGGAACTCAGAACTTCGACTGAAAATAATAAAAGAAAAACCCGAGCTGGAACTCGGATTTCCAAAGAAATTTAGGATTTCCAATGCGAGGATTGAAATGAAAAGGAAGTCCAGGTCGGAACTCAGAACTTCGACTGAAAATAATAGAAGAAAAACCCGAGCTGGAACTCGGATTTCCAAAGAAATGAAGGGTTTCCAATGCGAGGATTGGATTCAAAAGGAAGCCTTGGTCGAAACTCAGAACTTCGACTGAAAATAATAGAAGAAAAACCCGAGCTGGAACTCGGATTTCCAAAGAAATGAAGGATTTCTAATGCGAGGATTGGATTCAAAAGGAAGTCCTGGTCGGAACTCAGAACTTCGACTGAAAATAATAAAAGAAAAACCCAAGCTGGAACTCGGAATTCCAAAGAAATGAAGGATTTCCAATGCAAGGATTGGATTCAAAAGGAAGTCCTGGTCGGAACTCAGAACTTCGACTGAAAATTATAAAAGAAAAACCCGAGCTGGAACTCGGATTTTCAAAGAAATGTAGGATTTCCAATGCGAGGATTGGATTCAAAAGGAAGTCCTGGTCGGAACTCAGAACTTTGATTGAAAATAATAGACGAAAAACCCGAGCTGGAACTCGGATTTTCAAAGAAATGAAGGGTTTTCCAATGCGAGGATTGGATTCAAAAGGAAGTCCTGGTCGAAACTCAGAACTTCGACTGGAAATAATAGAAGAAAAACCCGAGCTGGAACTCGGATTTCCAAAGAGATGAAGGATTTCCAATGCGAGGATTCTATTCAAAAGGAAGTTCTGGTAGGAACTGAGAACTTCGACTGAAAATAATAGAAGAAAAACCCGAGCTGGAACTCAGATTTCCAAAAGAATGAAGGATTTCCAATGCGAGGATTGGATTCAAAAGGAAGTCCTGATCGGAACTCAGAACTTCGACTGAAAATAATGGAAGAAAAACCCGAGTTGGAACTCGGATTTCCAAAGAAATGAAGGATTTCCAATACGACGATTTGATTCAAAAGGAAGTCCTGGTTGGAACTCAGAACTTTGACTGAAAAAAATAGAAGAAAAACCCGAGCTTGAACTCGGATTTCCAAAGAAATGAAGGATTTCCAATATGATGATTTGATTCAAAAGGAAGTCCTGGTTGGAACTCAGAACTTTGACTGAAAAAAATAGAAGAAAAACCCGAGCTGGAACTCGGATTTCCAAAGAAATGATGGATTTCTAATGCGAGGATTGGATTCAAAAGGAAGTCTTGGTCGGAACTCAGAACTTCGACTAAAAATAATAAAAGAAAAACCCGAGCTGGAACTCGGATTTCCAAAGAAATGTAGGATTTCCAATGCGAGGATTGAATTCAAAAGGAGGTTCAGGTCGGAACTCAAAACTTCGACTGAAAATAATAGAAGAAAAACTCGAGCTGGAACTCGGATTTCCAAAGAAATGAAGGGTTTCTAATGCGAGGATTGGATTGAAAAGGAAGTCTTGGTCGAAACTCAGAACTTCGACTGAAAATAATAGAAGAAAAACCCGAGCTGGAACTCAGATTTCCAAAGAAATGAAGGATTTCTAATGCGAGGATTGGATTCAAAAGGAAGTCCTGGTCGAAACTCAGAACTTCGACTGAAATAAATAAAAGAAAAACCCGAGCTGGAACTCGGATTTCCAAAGAAATGTAGGATTTCCAATGCGAGGATTGAATTCAAAAGGAAGTCCTGGTCGGAACTCAGAACTTCGACTGAAAATAATAGAAGAAAAACCCGAGCTGGAACTCGGATTTCCAAAGAAATGAAGGGTTTCCAATGCGATGATTGGATTCAAAAGGAAGTCTTGGTCGAAACTCAGAACTTCAAATTGAAATAATAGAAGAAAAAACCCGAGCTGGAACTCGGATTTCTAAAGAGATGAAGGATTTCCAATGCGAGGATTGGATTCAAAAGGAAGTTCTTGTCGGAACTGAGAACTTCGACTGAAAATAATAGAAGAAAAACCCAAGCTGGAACTCGAATTTCCAAAAGAATGAAGGATTTCCAATGCGAGGATTGGATTCAAAAGGAAGTCATGGTTGGAACTCAGAACTTCGACTGGAAATAATAAAAGAAAAACCCGAGCTGGAACTCGGATTTCCGAAGAAGTGAAGGATTTCCAATGCGAGGATTGAATTCAAAAGGAAGTCCTGGTCGGAACTCAGAACTTCGACTAAAAATAATAGAAGAAAAACCCGAGCTGGAACTCAGATTTCCAAAAGAATGAAGGATTTCCAATGCGAGGATTGGATTCAAAAGGAAGTCCTGGTCGGAACTCAGAACTTCGACTGAAAATAATCGAAGAAAAACCTGAGCTGGAACTCAGATTTCCAAAAGAATGAAGGATTTCCAATGCGAGGATTGGATTCAGAAGGAAGTCCTGGTCGAAACTCAGAACTTCGACTAAAAATAAAAAAAGAAAAACCCGAGCTGGAACTCGGATTTCCAAAGAGATGAAGGATTTCTAATGCAAGGATTGGATTCAAAAGGAAGTCCTGGTCGGAACTCAGAACTTCGACTGAAAATAATATAAGAAAAACCCGAGCTGGAACTCGGATTTCCAAAGAAATGAAGGATTTCCAATGCGAGGATTGGATTCAAAAGGAAGTCCTGGTCGAAACTCAGAACTTCGACTGAAATAATAGAAGAAAAACCCGACCTGGAACTCAGATTTCCAAAGAAATGAAGGATTTCTAATGCAAGGATTGGATTCAAAAGGAAGTCCTGGTCGGAACGCAGAACTTCGACTGAAAATAATAGAAGAAAAACCTGAGCTGGAACTCGGGTTTCTGAAGAAATGAAGGATTTCCAATGCGAGGATTGGATTCGAAAGGAAGTCTTGGTTGAAACTCAGAACTTCGACTAAAAATAATAGAAGAAAAACCCAAGCTGGAACTCGGAATTCCAAAGAAATGAAGGATTTCCAATGCAAGGATTGGATTCAAAAGGGAGTCCTGGTCGGAACTCAGAACTTCGACTGAAAATTATAAAAGAAAAACCCGAGCTGGAACTCGGATTTTCAAAGAAATGTAGGATTTCCAATGCGAGGATTGGATTGAAAAGGAAGTCCTGGTCGGAACTCAGAACTTCGTTTGAAAATAATAGAAGAAAAACCCGAGATGGAACTCGGATTTTCAAAGAAATGAAGGGTTTCCAATGCGAGGATTGGATTCAAAAGGAAGTCCTGGTCAAAACTCAGAACTTCGACTGGAAATAATAGAAGAAAAACCCGAGCTGGAACTCGGATTTCCAAAGAGATGAAGGATTTCCAATGCGAGGATTTTATTCAAAAGGAAGTTCTGGTAGGAACTTAGAACTTCGACTGAAAATAATAGAAGAAAAACCCGAGTTGGAACTCAGATTTCCAAAAGAATGAAGGATTTCCAATGCGAGGATTGGATTCAGAAGGAAGTCTTGGTCGGAACTCAGAACTTCGACTGAAAATAATAGAAGAAAAACCCGAGCTGGAACTTGGATTTCCAAAGAGATAAAGGATTTCCAATGCGAGGATTGGATTCAAAAGGAAGTCCTGGTCGGAACTCAGAACTTTGACTGAAAATAATAGAAGAAAAACCCGAGCTGGAACTCCGATTTCCAAAGAAATGAAGGATTTCCAATACGAGGATTTGATTCAAAAGGAAGTCCTGGTTGGAACTCAGAACTTTGACTGAAAAAAATAGAAGAAAAACCCGAGCTTGAACTCGGATTTCCGAAGAAATGAAGGATTTCCAATGCGAGGATTGGATTCAAAAGGAAGTCTTGGTCGAAACTCAGAACTTCGACTGAAAATAATAGAAGAAAAACCCGAGCTGGAACTCGGATTTCCAAAGAAATGAAGGGTTTCCAATGCGAGGATTGGATTCAAAAGGATATCTTGGTCGAAACTCAGAACTTCAAATGGAAATAATAGAATAAAAAACCCGAGCTGGAACTCGGATTTCCAAAGAGATGAAGGATTTCTAGTGCGAGGATTGGATTCAAAAGGAAGTTCTGGTCGGAACTGAGAACTTCCACTGAAAATAATAGAAGAAAAACCCGAGCTGGAACTCGAATTTCCAAAAGAATGAAGGATTTCCAATGCGAGGATTGGATTCAAAAGGAAGTCATGGTCGGAACTCAGAACTTCGACTAAAAATAATAGAAGAAAAACCCGAGCTCGAACTCAGATTTCCAAAAGAATGAAGGATTTCCAATGCGAGGATTAGATTCAAAAGGAAGTCCTGGTCGGAACTCAGAACTTCGACTGAAAATAATAGAAGAAAAACCCGAGCTGGAACTCGGATTTCCAAAGAGATGAAGGATTTCCAATGCGAGGATTCTATTCAAAAGGAAGTTCTGGTAGGAATTGAGAACTTCGACTGAAAATAATATAAGAAAAACCCGAGCTGGAACTCAGATTTCCAAAAGAATGAAGGATTTCCAATGCAAGGATTGGATTCAGAAGGAAGTCCTGGTCGAAACTCAGAACTTCGAGTGAAAATAATAAAAGAAAAACCCGAGCTGGAACTCGGATTTCCAAAGAGATGAAGGATTTCCAATGCGAGGATTGGATTCAAAAGGAAGTCCTGGTCGGAACTCAGAACCTCGATTGGAAATAATAAAAGAAAAACCCGAGCTGGAACTCGGATTTCCAAAGAGATGAAGGATTTCCAAAGCGAGGATTGGATTCAAAAGGAAGTCCTGGTCGGAACTCAGAACCTCGACTAAAAATAATAGAAGAAAAACCCGAGCTGGAACTCAGAATTCCAAAGAAATGAAGGGTTTCCAATGCAAGGATTGGATTCAAAAGGAAGTTCTGGTCGGAACTCAGAACTTCGACTGAAAATAATAGAAGAAAAACCCGAGTTGGAACTCGGATTTCCAAAGAAATGTAGGATTTCCAATGCGAAGATTGGATTCAAAAGGAAGTCCTGGTCGGAACTCAGAACTTTGACTGAAAATAATAGAAGAAAAACCCGAGCTGGAACTCGGATTAACAAAGAAATGAAGGATTTCCAATGCGAGGATTGGATTCAAAAGGAAGTCCTTGTCGGAACTCCGAACTTCGACTGAAAATAATAGAAGAAAAACCCGAGCTGGAACTCGGATTTCCAAAGAAATGAAGGATTTCCAATGCGAGGATTGGATTCAAAAGGAAGTCTTGGTCGAAACTCAGAACTTCGACTGAAAATAATAGAAGAAAAACCCGAGCTGGTACTCGGATTTCCAAAGAAATGAAGGATTTCCAATTCAAGGATTGGATTCAAAAGGAAGTCCTGGTCGGAACTCAGAACTTCGACTGAAAATAATAGAAGAAAAACCCAAGCTGGAACTCGGATTTCCAAAGAAATGTAGGATTTCCAATGCGATGATTGGATTCAAAAGGAAGTCCTGGTCGAAACTCAGAACTTCGACTGAAAATAATAGAAGAAAAACCCGAGCTGGAACTCGGATTTCCAAAGAAATGAAGGATTTCCAATGCGAGGATTGGATTCAAAAAGAAGACCTGGTCGGAACTCAGAACTTCGACTGGAAATAATAAAAGAAAAACCCGAGCTAGAACTCGGATTTCCAAAAAGATGAAGGATTTCCAATGCGAGGATTGTATTCAAAAGAAAGTCCTGGTCGGAACTCAGAACTTCGACTGAAAATAATAGAAGAAAAACCCGAGCTGGAACTCGGATTTCCAAAGAGATGAAGGATTTCCAATGCGAGGATTGAATTCAAAAGGAAGTCCTGGTCGGAACTTAGAATTCGACTGAAAATAATAGAAGAAAAACCCGAGCTGGAACTCGGATTTCCAAAGAAATGAAGGGTTTCCAATGCGATGATTGGATTCAAAAGGAAGTCTTGGTCGAAACTCTGAACTTCAAATGGAAATAATAGAAGAAAAAACCCGAGCTGGAACTCGGATTTCCAAAGAGATGAAGCATTTTCAATGCGAGGATTGGATTCAAAAGGAAGTTCTGGTCGGAACAAAGAACTTCGACTGAAAATAATAGAAGAAAAACCCGAGCTAGAACTCGAATTTCCAAAAGAATGAAGGATTTCCCATGCGAGGATTGGATTCAAAAGGAAGTCATGGTTGGAACTCAGAACTTCGACTGGAAATAATAAAAAAAAAACCCGAGCTGGAACTCGGATTTTCGAAGAAGTGAAGGATTTCCAATGCGAGGATTGAATTCAAAAGGAAGTCCTGGTTGGAACTCAGAACTTCGACTGAAAATAATAGAAGAAAAACCCGAGCTGGAACTCAGATTTCCAAAAGAATGAAGGATTTCCAATGCGAGGATTGGATTCAGAAGGAAGTCCTGGTCGGAACTCAGAACTTCGACTAAAAATAATAAAAGAAAAACCCGAGCTGGAACTCGGATTTCCAAAGAGATGAAGGATTTTCAATGCGAGGATTGGATTCAAAATGAAGTCCTGGTCGGAACTCAGAACTTCGACTGAAAATAATAGAAGAAAAACCCGAGCTGGAACTCGGATTTCCAAAGAAATGAAAGATTTCCAATGCGAGGATTGGATTCAAAAGGAAGTCCTGGTCGAAACTCAGAACTTCGACTGAAATAATAGAAGAAAAACCCAAGCTGGAACTCGGATTTCCAAAGAAATGAAGGATTTCTAATGCGAGGATTGGATTCAAAAGGAAGTCCTGGTCGGAACTCAGAACTTCGACTGAAAATAATATAAGAAAAACCCGAGCTGGAACTCGGATTTCCGAAGAAATGAAGGATTTCCAATGCGAGGATTGGATTCAAAAGGAAGTCTTGGTCGAAACTCAGAACTTCGACTAAAAATAATAGAAGAAAAACCCAAGCTGGAACTCGGAATTCCAAAGAAATGAAGGATTTCCAAAGCAAGGATTGGATTCAAAAGGAAGTCCTGGTCGGAACTCAGAACTTCGACTGAAAATTATAAAAGAAAAACCCGAGCTGGAACTTGGATTTTCAAAGAAATGTAGGATTTCCAATGCGAGGATTGGATTCAACAAGAAGTCCTGGTCGGAACTCAGAACTTCGATTGAAAATAATAGAAGAAAAATCCGAGCTGGAACTCAGATTTTCAAAGAAATGAAGGGTTTCCAATGCGAGGATTGGATTCAAAAGGAAGTCCTGGTCGAAACTCAGAACTTCGACTGGAAATAATAGAAGAAAAACCCGAGCTGGAACTCGGATTTCCAAAGAGATGAAGGATTTCCAATGCGAGGATTTTATTCAAAAGGAAGTTCTGGTAGGAACTGAGAACTTCGACTGAAAATAATAGAAGAAAAACCCGAGCTGGAACTCAGATTTCCAAAAGAATGAAGGATTTCCAATGCGAGGATTGGATTCAGAAGGAAGTCCTGGTCGAAACTCAGAACTTTGAGTGAAAATAATAAAAGAAAAACCCGAGCTGGAACTCGGATTTCCAAAGAGATGAAGGATTTCCAACGCGAGGATTGGATTCAAAAGGAAGTCCTGGTCGGAACTCAGAACTTTGACTGAAAATAATAGAAGAAAAACCCGAGCTAGAACTCGGATTTCCAAAGAAATGAAGGATTTTCAATACGAGGATTTGATTCAAAAGGAAGTCCTGGTTGGAACTCAGAACTTTGACTGAAAAAAATAGAAGAAAAACCCGAGCTTGAACTCGGATTTCCGAAGAAATGAAGGATTTCCAATGCGAGGATTGGATTCAAAAGGAAGTCTTGGTCGAAATTCAGAACTTCGACTGAAAATAATACAAGAAAAACCCGAGTTGGAACTCGGATTTCCAAAGAAATGAAGGATTTCTAATGCGAGGATTGGATTCAAAAGGAAGTCCTGGTCGGAACTCAGAACTTCGACTGAAAATAATAGAAGAAAAACCGAGCTGGAACTCGGAATTCCAAAGAAATGAAGGCTTTTCAATGCAAGGATTGGATTCAAAAGGAAGTTCTGGTCGGAACTCAGAACTTCGACTGAAAATAATAGAAGAAAAACCCGAGTTGGAACTCGGATTTCCAAAAAAATGTAGGATTTCCAATGCGAAGATTGGATTCAAAAGGAAGTCCTGGTCGGAACTCAGAACTTTGACTGAAAATAATAGAAGAAAAACCGGAGCTGGAACCCAGATTAACAAAGAAATGAAGGATTTCCAATGCGAGGATTGGATTCAAAAGGAAGTCCTGGTCGGAACTCAGAATTTCGACTGAAAATAATAGAAGAAAAACCCGAGCTGGAACTCGGATTTCCAAAGAAATGAAGGATTTCCAATGCGAGAATTGGATTCAAAAGGAAGTCCTGGTCGGAACTCAGAACTTCGACTGAAAATAATAGAAGAAAAACCCGAGCTGGAACTCGGATTTCCAAAGAAATGAAGGATTTTCAATGCGAGGATTGGATTCAAAAGGAAGTCTTGGTCGAAACTCAAAACTTCGACTGAAAATAATATAAGAAAAACCCGAGCTGGAACTCGAATTTCCAAAGAAATGAAGGATTTCCAATGCAAGGATTGGATTCAAAAGGAAGTCCTGGTCGGAACTCAGAACTTCGACTGAAAATAATAGAAGAAAAACCCAAGCTGGAACTCGGATTTCCAAAGAAATGTAGGATTTCCAATGCGATGATTGGATTCAAAAGGAAGTCCTGGTCGAAACTCAGAACTTCGACTGAAAATAATAGAAGAAAAACCCGAGCTGGAACTCGGATTTCCAAAGAAATGAAGGATTTCCAATGCGAGGATTGGATTCAAAAAGAAGTCCTGGTCGGAACTCAGAACTTCGACTGGAAATAATAAAAGAAAAACCCGAGCTAGAACTCAGATTTCCAAAGAGATGAAGCATTTCCAATGCGAGGATTGGATTCAAAAGAAAGTCCTGGTCGGAACTCAGAACTTCGACTGAAAATAATAGAAGAAAAACCCGAGCTGGAACTCGGATGTCCAAAAGAATGAAGGATTTCCAATGCGAGGATTGAATTCAAAAGGAAGTCCTGGTCGGAACTCAGAACTTCGACTGAAAATAATAGAAGAAAAACCCGAGCTGGAACTCGGATTTTCAAAGAAATGAAGGGTTTCCAATGCGATGATTGGATTCAAAAGGAAGTCTTGGTCGAAACTCAGAACTTCAAATGGAAATAATAGAAGAAAAAACCCGAGCTGGAACTCGGATTTCCAAAGAGATGAAGCATTTTCAATGCGAGGATTGGATTCAAAAGGAAATTCTGGTCGGAACAAAGAACTTCGACTGAAAATAATAGAAGAAAAACCCGAGCTGGAACTCGAATTTCCAAAAGAATGAAGGATTTCCCATGCGAGGATTGGATTCAAAAGGAAGTCATGGTTGGAACTCAGAACTTCGACTGGAAATAATAAAAAAAAAACCCGAGCTGGAACTCGGATTTCCGAAGAAGTGAAGGATTTCAAAGGCGAGAATTGAATTCAAAAGGAAGTCCTGGTCGGAACTCAGAACTTCGACTGAAAATAATAGAAGAAAAACCTGAGCTGGAACTCGAATTTCCGAAGAAATGAAGGATTTCCAATGCGAGGATTGGATTCAAAAGGAAGTCTTGGTCGAAACTCAGAACTTCGACTAAAAATAATAGAAGAAAAACCCAAGCTGGAACTCGGAATTCCAAAGAAATGAAGGATTTCCAATGCAAGGATTGGATTCAAAAGGAAGTCCTGGTCGGAACTCAGAACTTCGACTGAAAATTATAAAAGAAAAACCTGAGCTGGAACTCGGATTTTCAAAGAAATGTAGGATTTCCAATGCGAGGATTGGATTCAACAAGAAGTCCTGGTCGGAACTCAGAACTTCGATTGAAAATAATAGAAGAAAAACCCGAGCTGGAACTCGGATTTTCAAAGAAATGAAGGGTTTCCAATGCGAGGATTGGATTCAAAAGGAAGTCCTGGTCGAAACTCAGAACTTCGACTGAAAATAATAGAAGAAAAACCCGAGCTGGAACTCGGATTTCCAAAGAGATGAAGGATTTCCAATGCGAGGATTGGATTCAAAAGGAAGTTCTGGTAGGAACTGAGAACTTCGACTGAAAATAATAGAAGAAAAACCCGAGCTGGAACTCAGATTTCCAAAAGAATGAAGGATTTCCAATGCGAGGATTGGATTCAGAAGGAAGTCCTGGTCGAAACTCAGAACTTTGAGTGAAAATAATAAAAGAAAAACCCGAGCTGGAACTCGGATTTCCAAAGAGATGAAGGATTTCCAATGCGAGGATTGGATTCAAAAGGAAGTCCTGGTCGGAACTCAGAACTTTGACTGAAAATAATAGAAGAAAAACCCGAGCTAGAACTCGGATTTCCAAAGAAATGAAGGATTTTCAATACGAGGGTTTGATTCAAAAGGAAGTCCTGGTTGGAACTCAGAACTTTGACTGAAAAAAATAAAAGAAAACCCCGAGCTTGAACTCGGATTTCCGAAGAAATGAAGGATTTCCAATGCGAGGATTGGATTCAAAAGGAAGTCTTGGTCGAAATTCAGAACTTCGACTGAAAATAATAGAAGAAAAACCCGAGTTGGAACTCGGATTTCCAAAGAAATGAAGGATTTCTAATGCGAGGATTGGATTCAAAAGGAAGTCCTGGTCGAAACTCAGAACTTTGACTGAAAATAATAGAAGAAAAACCCGAGCTGGAACTCAAATTTCCAAAAGAATGAAGGATTTCCAATGCGAGGATTGGATTCAAAAGGAAGTCCTGGTCGGAACTCGGAACTTCGACTGGAAATAATAAAAGAAAAACCCGAGCTGGAACTCGGATTTCCAAAGAGATGAAGGATTTCCAATGCGAGGATTGGATTCAAAAGGAAGTCCTGGTCGGAACTCAGAACCTCGACTGAAAATAATAGAAGAAAAACCCGAGCTGGAACTCGGATTTTCAAAGAAATGAAGGATTTCTAATGCGAGGATTGGATTCAAAAGGAAGTCCTGGTCGGAAGTCAGAACTTCGACTGAAAATAATAGAAGAAAAACCCGAGCTGGAACTCGGATTTCCAAAAGAATGAAGGATTTCCAATGCGAGGATTGGATTCAAAAGGAAGTCCTGGTCGGAACTCAGAACCTCGACTGGAAATAATAAAAGAAAAATCCGAGCTGGAACTCGGATTTCCAAAGAGATGAAGGATTTCCAATGCGAGGATTGGATTCAAAAGGAAGTCCTGGTCGGAACTCAGAACCTCGACTGAAAATAATAGAAGAAAAACCCGTGCTGGAACTCGGAATTCCAAAGAAATGAAGGGTTTCCAATGCAAGGATTGGATTCAAAAGGAAGTCCTGGTCGGAACTCAGAACTTCGACTGAAAATAATAGAAGAAAAACCCGAGTTGGAACTCGAATTTCCAAAGAAATGTAGGATTTCCAATGCGAGGATTGGATTCAAAAGGAAGTCCTGGTCGGAACTCAGAACTTTGACTGAAAATAATAGAAGAAAAACCTGAGCTGGAACTCGGATTAACAAAGAAATGAAGGATTTTCAATGCGAGGATTGGATTCAAAATGAAGTTCTGGTCGGAACTCAGAACTTCGACTGAAAATAATAGAAGAAAAACCCGAGCTGGAACTCGGATTTCCAAAGAGATGAAGGATTTCCAATGCGAGGATTGGATTCAAAAGGAAGTCCTGGTCGGAACTCAGAACTTTGACTGAAAATAATAGAAGAAAAACCCGAGCTAGAACTCGGATTTCCAAAGAAATGAAGGATTTTCAATACGAGGATTTGATTCAAAAGGAAGTCCTGGTTGGAACTCAGAACTTTGACTGAAAAAAATAGAAGAAAAACCCGAGCTTGAACTCGGATTTCCGAAGAAATGAAGGATTTCCAATGCGAGGATTGGATTCAAAAGGAAGTCTTGGTCGAAATTCAGAACTTCGACTGAAAATAATAGAAATTAAAACCGAGTTGGAACTCGGATTTCCAAAGAAATGAAGGATTTCTAATGCGAGGATTGGATTCAAAAGGAAGTCCTGGTCGGAACTCAGAACTTTGACTGAAAATAATAGAAAAAAAACCCGAGCTGGAACTCAAATTTCCAAAAGAATGAAGGATTTCCAATGCGAGGATTGGATTCAAAAGGAAGTCCTGGTCGGAACTCAGAACTTCGACTGGAAATAATAAAAGAAAAACCCGAGCTGGAACTCGGATTTCCAAAGAGATGAAGGATTTCCAATGCGAGGATTGGATTCAAAAGGAAGTCCTGGTCAGAACTCAGAACCTCGACTGAAAATAATAGAAGAAAAACCCGAGCTGGAACTCGGATTTCCAAAGAAATGAAGGATTTCTAATGCGAGGATTGGATTCAAAAGGAAGTCCTGGTCGGAAGTCAGAACTTCGACTGAAAATAATAGAAGAAAAACCCGAGCTGGAACTCGGATTTCCAAAAGAATGAAGGATTTCCAATGCGAGGATTGGATTCAAAAGGAAGTCCTGGTCGGAACTCAGAACCTCGACTGGAAATAATAAAAGAAAAATCCGAGCTGGAACTCGGATTTCCAAAGAGATGAAGGATTTCCAATGCGAGGATTGGATTCAAAAGGAAGTCCTGGTCGGAACTCAGAACCTCGACTGAAAATAATAGAAGAAAAACCCGAGCTGGAACTCGGAATTCCAAAGAATTGAAGGGTTTCCAATGCAAGGATTGGATTCAAAAGGAAGTCCTGGTCGGAACTCAGAACTTCGACTGAAAATAATAGAAGAAAAACCCGAGTTGGAACTCGAATTTCCAAAGAAATGTAGGATTTCCAATGCGAGGATTGGATTCAAAAGGAAGTCCTGGTCGGAACTAAGAACTTTGACTGAAAATAATAGAAGAAAAACCCGAGCTGGAACTCGGATTAACAAAGAAATGAAGGATTTTCAATGCGAGGATTGGATTCAAAAGGAAGTTCTGGTCGGAACTCAGAACTTCGACTGAAAATAATAGAAGAAAAACCCGAGCTGGAACTCGGATTTCCAAAGAAATGAAGGATTTCCAATGCGAGGATTGGATTCAAAAGGAAGTCCTGGTCAGAACTCAGAACTTCGACTGAAAATAATAGAAGAAAAATCCGAGTTGGAACTCGGATTTCCAAAGAAATGAAGGATTTTCAATTCGAGGATTGGATTCAAAAGGAAGTCTTGGTCGAAACTCAGAACTTCGACTGAAAATAATAGAATAAAAACCCGAGCTGGAACTCGGATTTCCAAAGAAATGAAGGATTTCCAATGCAAGGATTGGATTCAAAAGGAAGTCCTGGTCGGAACTCAGAACTTCGATTGAAAATAATAGAAGAAAAACCCGAGCTAGAACTCAAATTTCCAAAAGAATGAAGGATTTCCAATGCGAGGATTGGATTCAAAAGGAAGTCCTGGTCGGAACTCAGAACTTCGACTGGAAATAATAAAAGAAAAACCCGAGCTGGAACTCGGATTTCCAAAGAGATGAAGGATTTCCAATGCGAGGATTGGATTCAAAAGGAAGTCCTGGTCAGAACTCAGAACCTCGACTGAAAATAATAGAAGAAAAACCTGAGCTGGAACTCGGATTTCCAAAGAAATGAAGGATTTCTAATGCGAGGATTGGATTCAAAAGGAAGTCCTGGTCGGAAGTCAGAACTTCGACTGAAAATAATAGAAGAAAAACCCGAGCTGGAACTCGGATTTCCAAAAGAATGAAGGATTTCCAATGCGAGGATTGGATTCAAAAGGAAGTCCTGGTCGGAACTCAGAACCTCGACTGGAAATAATAAAAGAAAAATCCGAGCTGGAACTCGGATTTCCAAAGAGATGAAGGATTTCCAATGCGAGGATTGGATTCAAAAGGAAGTCCTGGTCGGAACTCAGAACCTCGACTGAAAATAATAGAAGAAAAACCTGAGTTGGAACTCGGAATTCCAAAGAAATGAAGGGTTTCCAATGCAAGGATTGGATTCAAAAGGAAGTCCTGGTCGGAACTCAGAACTTCGACTGAAAATAATAGAAGAAAAACCCGAGTTGGAACTCGAATTTCCAAAAAAATGTAGGATTTCCAATGCGAGGATTGGATTCAAAAGGAAGTCCTGGTCGGAACTAAGAACTTTGACTGAAAATAATAGAAGAAAAACCCGAGCTGGAACTCGGATTAACAAAGAAATGAAGGATTTTCAATGCGAGGATTGGATTCAAAAGGAAGTTCTGGTCGGAACTCAGAACTTCGACTGAAAATAATAGAAGAAAAACCCGAGCTGGAACTCGGATTTCCAAAGAAATGAAGGATTTCCAATGCGAGGATTGGATTCAAAAGGAAGTCCTGGTCAGAACTCAGAACTTCGACTGAAAATAATAGAAGAAAAATCCGAGTTGGAACTCGGATTTCCAAAGAAATGAAGGATTTTCAATTCGAGGATTGGATTCAAAAGGAAGTCTTGGTCGAAACTCAGAACTTCGACTGAAAATAATAGAATAAAAACCCGAGCTGGAACTCGGATTTCCAAAGAAATGAAGGATTTCCAATGCAAGGATTGGATTCAAAAGGAAGTCCTGGTCGGAACTCAGAACTTCGATTGAAAATAATAGAAGAAAAACCCAAGATGGAACTCGGATTTCCAAAGAAATGTAGGATTTCCAATGCGATGATTGGATTCAAAAGGAAGTCCTGGTCGAAACTAAGAACTTCGACTGAAAATAATAGAAGAAAAACCCGAGCTGGAACTCGGATTTCCAAAGAAATGAAGGATTTCCAATGCGAGGATTCGATTCAAAAAGAAGACCTGGTCGGAACTCAGAACTTCGACTGAAAATAATAAAAGAAAAACCCGAGCTAGAACTCGGATTTCCAAAGAGATGAAGGATTTCCAATGCGAGGATTGGATTCAAAAGAAAGTCCTGGTCGAAACTCAGAACTTCGACTGAAAATAATAGAAGAAAAACCCGAGCTGGAACTCGGATTTCCAAAAGAATGAAGGATTTCCAATGCGAGGATTGAATTCAAAAGGAAGTCCTGGTCGAAACTCAGAACTTCGACTGAAAATAATAGAAGAAAAACCTGAGCTAGAACTCGGATTTCCAAAGAGATGAAGGATTTCCAATGCGAGGATTGGATTCAAAAGAAAGTCCTGGTCGGAACTCAGAACTTCGTTTGAAAATAATAGAAGAAAAACCCGAACTGGAACTCGGATTTCCAAAAGAATGAAGGATTTCCAATGCGAGGATTGAATTCAAAAGGAAGTCCTGGTCGGAACTCAGAACTTCGATTGAAAATAATAGACGAAAAACCCGAGCTGGAGCTCGGATTTTCAAAGAAATGAAGGGTTTCCAATGCGAGGATTGGATTCAAAAGGAAGTCCTGGTCGAAACTCAGAACTTCGACTGGAAATAATAGAAGAAAAACCCGAGCTGGAACTCGGATTTCCAAATAGATGAAGGATTTTCAATGCGAGGATTCTATTCAAAAGGAAGTTCTGGTAGGAACTGAGAACTTCGACTGAAAATAATAGAAGAAAAACCCGAGCTGGAACTCAGATTTCCAAAAGAATGAAGGATTTCCAATGCGAGGATTGGATTCAAAAGGAAGTCCTGGTCGGAACTCAGAACTTCGACTGAAAATAATAGAAGAAAAACCCGAGTTGGAACTCGGATTTCCAAAGAAATGAAGGATTTCCAATACGAGGATTTGATTCAAAAGGAAGTCCTGGTTGAAACTCAGAACTTTGACTGAAAAAAATAGAAGAAAAACCCGAGCTTGAACTCGGATTTCCAAAGAAATGAAGGATTTCCAATACAAGGATTTGATTCAAAAGGAAGTCCAGGTCGGAACTCAGAACTTTGACTGAAAAAAATAGAAGAAAAACCCGAGCTGGAACTCGGATTTCCAAAGAAATGAAGGATTTCTAATGCGAGGATTGGATTCAAAAGGAAGTCCTGGTCGGAACTCAGAACTTCGACTGAAAATAATAAAAGAAAAACCCGAGCTGGAACTCGGATTTCCAAAGAAATGTAGGATTTCCAATGCGAGGATTGAAATGAAAAGGAAGTCCAGGTCGGAACTCAGAACTTCGACTGAAAATAATAGAAGAAAAACCCGAGCTGGAACTCGGATTTCCAAAGAAATGAAGGGTTTCCAATGCGAGGATTGGATTCAAAAGGAAGCCTTGGTCGAAACTCAGAACTTCGACTGAAAATAATAGAAGAAAAACCCGAGCTGGAACTCGGATTTCCAAAGAAATGAAGGATTTCTAATGCGAGGATTGGATTCAAAAGGAAGTCCTGGTCGGAACTCAGAACTTCGACTGAAAATAATAAAAGAAAAACCCAAGCTGGAACTCGGAATTCCAAAGAAATGAAGGATTTCCAATGCAAGGATTGGATTCAAAAGGAAGTCCTGGTCGGAACTCAGAACTTCGACTGAAAATTATAAAAGAAAAACCCGAGCTGGAACTCGGATTTTCAAAGAAATATAGGATTTCCAATGCGAGGATTGGATTCAAAAGGAAGTCCTGGTCGGAACTCAGAACTTTGATTGAAAATAATAGACGAAAAACCCGAGCTGGAACTCGGATTTTCAAAGAAATGAAGGGTTTTCCAATGCGAGGATTGGATTCAAAAGGAAGTCCTGGTCGAAACTCAGAACTTCGACTGGAAATAATAGAAGAAAAACCCGAGTTGGAACTCGGATTTCCAAAGAGATGAAGGATTTCCAATGCGAGGATTCTATTGAAAAGGAAGTTCTGGTAGGAACTGAGAACTTCGACTGAAAATAATAGAAGAAAAACCCGAGCTGGAACTCAGATTTCCAAAAGAATGAAGGATTTCCAATGCGAGGATTGGATTCAAAAGGAAGTCCTGGTCGGAACTCAGAACTTCGACTGAAAATTATGGAAGAAAAACCCGAATTGGAACTCGGATTTCCAAAGAAATGAAGGATTTCCAATACGACGATTTGATTCAAAAGGAAGCCCTGGTTGGAACTCAGAACTTTGACTGAAAAAAATAGAAGAAAAACCCGAGCTTGAACTCGGATTTCGAAAGAAATGAAGGATTTCCAATATGATGATTTGATTCAAAAGGAAGTCCTGGTTGGAACTCAGAACTTTGACTGAAAAAAATAGAAGAAAAACCCGAGCTGGAACTCGGATTTCCAAAGAAATGATGGATTTCTAATGCGAGGATTGGATTCAAAAGGAAGTCCTGGTCGGAACTCAGAACTTCGACTAAAAATAATAAAAGAAAAACCCGAGCTGGAACTCGGATTTCCAAAGAAATGTAGGATTTCCAATGCGAGGATTGAATTCAAAAGGAGGTTCAGGTCGGAACTCAAAACTTCGACTGAAAATAATAGAAGAAAAACCCGAGCTGGAACTCGGATTTCCAAAGAAATGAAGGGTTTCTAATGCGAGGATTGGATTGAAAAGGAAGTCTTGGTCGAAACTCAGAACTTCGACTGAAAATAATAGAAGAAAAACCCGAGCTGGAACTCAGATTTCCAAAGAAATGAAGGATTTCTAATGCGAGGATTGGATTCAAAAGGAAGTCCTGGTCGAAACTCAGAACTTCAACTGAAATAAATAAAAGAAAAACCCGAGCTGGAACTCGGATTTCCAAAGAAATGTAGGATTTCCAATGCGAGGATTGAATTCAAAAGGAAGTCTTGGTGGGAACTCAGAACTTCGACTGAAAATAATAGAAGAAAAACCCGAGCTGGAACTCGGATTTCCAAAGAAATGAAGGGTTTCCAATGCGATGATTGGATTCAAAAGGAAGTCTTGGTCGAAACTCAGAACTTCAAATTGAAATAATAGAAGAAAAAACCCGAGCTGGAACTCGGATTTCTAAAGAGATGAAGGATTTCCAATGCGAGGATTGGATTCAAAAGGAAGTTCTTGTCGGAACTGAGAACTTCGACTGAAAATAATAGAAGAAAAACCCAAGCTGGAACTCGAATTTCCAAAAGAATGAAGGATTTCCAATGCGAGGATTGGATTCAAAAGGAAGTCATGGTTGGAACTCAGAACTTCGACTGGAAATAATAAAAGAAAAACCCGAGCTGGAACTCGGATTTCCGAAGAAGTGAAGGATTTCCAATGCGAGGATTGAATTCAAAAGGAAGTCCTGGTCGGAACTCAGAACTTCGACTAAAAATAATAGAAGAAAAACCCGAGCTGGAACTCAGATTTCCAAAAGAATGAAGGATTTCCAATGCGAGGATTGGATTGAAAAGGAAGTCCTGGTCGGAACTCAGAACTTCGACTGAAAATAATAGAAGAAAAACCTGAGCTGGAACTCAGATTTCCAAAAGAATGAAGGATTTCCAATGCGAGGATTGGATTCAGAAGGAAGTCCTGGTCGAAACTCAGAACTTCGACTAAAAATAAAAAAAGAAAAACCCGAGCTGGAACTCGGATTTCCAAAGAGATGAAGGATTTCTAATGCAAGGATTGGATTCAAAAGGAAGTCCTGGTCGGAACTCAGAACTTCGACTGAAAATAATAGAAGAAAAACCCGAGCTGGAACTCGGATTTCCAAAGAAATGAAGGATTTCCAATGCGAGGATTGGATTCAAAAGGAAGTCCTGGTCGAAACTCAGAACTTCGACTGAAATAATAGAAGAAAAACCCGAGCTGGAACTCGGATTTCCAAAGAAATGAAGGATTTCTAATGCAAGGATTGGATTCAAAAGGAAGTCCTGGTCGGAACGCAGAACTTCGACTGAAAATAATAGAAGACAAAACCTGAGCTGGAACTCGGATTTCTGAAGAAATGAAGGATTTCCAATGCGAGGATTGGATTCGAAAGGAAGTCTTGGTTGAAACTCAGAACTTCGACTAAAAATAATAGAAGAAAAACCCAAGCTGGAACTCGGAATTCCAAAGAAATGAAGGATTTCCAATGCAAGGATTGGATTCAAAAGGGAGTCCTGGTCGGAACTCAGAACTTCGACTGAAAATTATAAAAGAAAAACCCGAGCTGGAACTCGGATTTTCAAAGAAATGTAGGATTTCCAATGCGAGGATTGGATTGAAAAGGAAGTCCTGGTCGGAACTCAGAACTTCGTTTGAAAATAATAGAAGAAAAACCCGAGATGGAACTCGGATTTTCAAAGAAATGAAGGGTTTCCAATGCGAGGATTGGATTCAAAAGGAAGTCCTGGTCAAAACTCAGAACTTCGACTGGAAATAATAGAAGAAAAACCCGAGCTGGAACTCGGATTTCCAAAGAGATGAAGGATTTCCAATGCGAGGATTTTATTCAAAAGGAAGTTCTGGTAGGAACTTAGAACTTCGACTGAAAATAATAGAAGAAAAACCCGAGTTGGAACTCGGATTTCCAAAAGAATGAAGGATTTCCAATGCGAGGATTGGATTCAGAAGGAAGTCCTGGTCGGAACTCAGAACTTCGACTGAAAATAATAGAAGAAAAACCCGAGCTGGAACTTGGATTTCCAAAGAGATAAAGGATTTCCAATGCGAGGATTGGATTCAAAAGGAAGTCCTGGTCGGAACTCAGAACTTTGACTGAAAATAATAGAAGAAAAACCCGAGCTGGAACTCCGATTTCCAAAGAAATGAAGGATTTCCAATACGAGGATTTGATTCAAAAGGAAGTCCTGGTTGGAACTCAGAACTTTGACTGAAAAAAATAGAAGAAAAACCCGAGCTTGAACTCGGATTTCCGAAGAAATGAAGGATTTCCAATGCGAGGATTGGATTCAAAAGGAAGTCTTGGTCGAAACTCAGAACTTCGACTGAAAATAATAGAAGAAAAACCCGAGATGGAACTCGGATTTCCAAAGAAATGAAGGATTTCTAATGCGAGGATTGCATTCAAAAGGAAGTCCTGGTCGGAACTCAGAACTTCGACTGAAAATAATAGAAGAAAAACCCGAGCTGGAACTCGGATTTCCAAAGAAATGAAGGGTTTCCAATGCGAGGATTGGATTAAAAAGGATATCTTGGTCGAAACTCAGAACTTCAAATGGAAATAATAGAATAAAAAACCCGAGCTGGAACTCGGATTTCCAAAGAGATGAAGGATTTCTAGTGCGAGGATTGGATTCAAAAGGAAGTTCTGGTCGGAACTGAGAACTTCCACTGAAAATAATAGAAGAAAAACCCGAGCTGGAACTCGAATTTCTAAAAGAATGAAGGATTTCCAATGCGAGGATTGGATTCAAAAGGAAGTCATGGTCGGAACTCAGAACTTCGACTAAAAATAATAGAAGAAAAACCCGAGCTCGAACTCAGATTTCCAAAAGAATGAAGGATTTCCAATGCGAGGATTAGATTCAAAAGGAAGTCCTGGTCGGAACTCAGAACTTCGACTGAAAATAATAGAAGAAAAACCCGAGCTGGAACTCGGATTTCCAAAGAGATGAAGGATTTCCAATGCGAGGATTCTATTCAAAAGGAAGTTCTGGTAGGAATTGAGAACTTCGACTGAAAATAATATAAGAAAAACCCGAGCTGGAACTCAGATTTCCAAAAGAATGAAGGATTTCCAATGCAAGGATTGGATTCATAAGGAAGTCCTGGTCGAAACTCAGAACTTCGAGTGAAAATAATAAAAGAAAAACCCGAGCTGGAACTCGGATTTCCAAAGAGATGAAGGATTTCCAATGCGAGGATTGGATTCAAAAGGAAGTCCTGGTCGGAACTCAGAACCTCGATTGGAAATAATAAAAGAAAAACCCGAGCTGGAACTCGGATTTCCAAAGAGATGAAGGATTTCCAAAGCGAGGATTGGATTCAAAAGGAAGTCCTGGTCGGAACTCAGAACCTCGACTAAAAATAATAGAAGAAAAACCCGAGCTGGAACTCAGAATTCCAAAGAAATGAAGGGTTTCCAATGCAAGGATTGGATTCAAAAGGAAGTTCTGGTCGGAACTCAGAACTTCGACTGAAAATAATAGAAGAAAAACCCGAGTTGGAACTCGGATTTCCAAAGAAATGTAGGATTTCCAATGCGAAGATTGGATTCAAAAGGAAGTCCTGGTCGGAACTCAGAACTTTGACTGAAAATAATAGAAGAAAAACCCGAGCTGGAACTCGGATTAACAAAGAAATGAAGGATTTCCAATGCGAGGATTGGATTCAAAAGGAAGTCCTTGTCGGAACTCAGAACTTCGACTGAAAATAATAGAAGAAAAACCCGAGCTGGAACTCGGATTTCCAAAGAAATGAAGGATTTCCAATGCGAGGATTGGATTCAAAAGGAAGTCTTGGTCGAAACTCAGAACTTCGACTGAAAATAATAGAAGAAAAACCCGAGCTGGTACTCGGATTTCCAAAGAAATGAAGGATTTCCAATTCAAGGATTGGATTCAAAAGGAAGTCCTGGTCGGAACTCAGAACTTCGACTGAAAATAATAGAAGAAAAACCCAAGCTGGAACTCGGATTTCCAAAGAAATGTAGGATTTCCAATGCGATGATTGGATTCAAAAGGAAGTCCTGGTCGAAACTCAGAACTTCGACTGAAAATAATAGAAGAAAAACCCGAGCTGGAACTCGGATTTCCAAAGAAATGAAGGATTTCCAATGCGAGGATTGGATTCAAAAAGAAGACCTGGTCGGAACTCAGAACTTCGACTGGAAATAATAAAAGAAAAACCTGAGCTAGAACTCGGATTTCCAAAAAGATGAAGGATTTCCAATGCGAGGATTGTATTCAAAAGAAAGTCCTGGTCGGAACTCAGAACTTCGACTGAAAATAATAGAAGAAAAACCCGAGCTGGAACTCGGATTTCCAAAGAGATGAAGGATTTCCAATGCGAGGATTGAATTCAAAAGGAAGTCCTGGTCGGAACTTAGAATTCGACTGAAAATAATAGAAGAAAAACCCGAGCTGGAACTCGGATTTCCAAAGAAATGAAGGGTTTCCAATGCGATGATTGGATTCAAAAGGAAGTCTTGGTCGAAACTCTGAACTTCAAATGGAAATAATAGAAGAAAAAACCCGAGCTGGAACTCGGATTTCCAAAGAGATGAAGCATTTTCAATGCGAGGATTGGATTCAAAAGGAAGTTCTGGTCGGAACAAAGAACTTCGACTGAAAATAATAGAAGAAAAACCCGAGCTAGAACTCGAATTTCCAAAAGAATGAAGGATTTCCCATGCGAGGATTGGATTCAAAAGGAAGTCATGGTTGGAACTCAGAACTTCGACTGGAAATAATAAAAAAAAAACCCGAGCTGGAACTCGGATTTCCGAAGAAGTGAAGGATTTCCAATGCGAGGATTGAATTCAAAAGGAAGTCCTGGTCGGAACTCAGAACTTCGACTAAAAATAATAAAAGAAAAACCCGAGCTGGAACTCGGATTTCCAAAGAGATGAAGGATTTTCAATGCGAGGATTGGATTCAAAATGAAGTCTTGGTCGGAACTTAGAACTTCGACTGAAAATAATAGAAGAAAAACCCGAGCTGGAACTCGGATTTCCAAAGAAATGAAAGATTTCCAATGCGAGGATTGGATTCAAAAGGAAGTCCTGGTCGAAACTCAGAACTTCGACTGAAATAATAGAAGAAAAACCCAAGCTGGAACTCAGATTTCCAAAGAAATGAAGGATTTCTAATGCGAGGATTGGATTCAAAAGGAAGTCCTGGTCGGAACTCAGAACTTCGACTGAAAATAATATAAGAAAAACCCGAGCTGGAACTCGGATTTCCGAAGAAATGAAGGATTTCCAATGCGAGGATTGGATTCAAAAGGAAGTCTTGGTCGAAACTCAGAACTTCGACTAAAAATAATAGAAGAAAAACCCAAGCTGGAACTCGGAATTCCAAAGAAATGAAGGATTTCCAAAGCAAGGATTGGATTCAAAAGGAAGTCCTGGTCGGAACTCAGAACTTCGACTGAAAATTATAAAAGAAAAACCCGAGCTGGAACTTGGATTTTCAAAGAAATGTAGGATTTCCAATGCGAGGATTGGATTCAACAAGAAGTCCTGGTCGGAACTCAGAACTTCGATTGAAAATAATAGAAGAAAAATCCGAGCTGGAACTCAGATTTCCAAAGAAATGAAGGATTTCCAATGCGAGGATTGGATTCAAAAGGAAGTCTTGGTCGAAATTCAGAACTTCGACTGAAAATAATACAAGAAAAACCCGAGTTGGAACTCGGATTTCCAAAGAAATGAAGGATTTCTAATGCGAGGATTGGATTCAAAAGGAAGTCCTGGTCGGAACTCAGAACTTCGACTGAAAATAATAGAAGAAAAACCGAGCTGGAACTCGGAATTCCAAAGAAATGAAGGCTTTCCAATGCAAGGATTGGATTCAAAAGGAAGTTCTGGTCGGAACTCAGAACTTCGACTGAAAATAATAGAAGAAAAACCCGAGTTGGAACTCGGATTTCCAAAAAAATGTAGGATTTCCAATGCGAAGATTGGATTCAAAAGGAAGTCCTGGTCGGAACTCAGAACTTTGACTGAAAATAATAGAAGAAAAACCCGAGCTTGAACTCGGATTTCCGAAGAAATGAAGGATTTCCAATGCGAGGATTGGATTCAAAAGGAAGTCTTGGTCGAAACTCAGAACTTCGACTGAAAATAATAGAAGAAAAACCCGAGATGGAACTCGGATTTCCAAAGAAATGAAGGATTTCTAATGCGAGGATTGCATTCAAAAGGAAGTCCTGGTCGGAACTCAGAACTTCGACTGAAAATAATAGAAGAAAAACCCGAGCTGGAACTCGGATTTCCAAAGAAATGAAGGGTTTCCAATGCGAGGATTGGATTCAAAAGGATATCTTGGTCGAAACTCAGAACTTCAAATGGAAATAATAGAATAAAAAACCCGAGCTGGAACTCGGATTTCCAAAGAGATGAAGGATTTCTAGTGCGAGGATTGGATTCAAAAGGAAGTTCTGGTCGGAACTGAGAACTTCCACTGAAAATAATAGAAGAAAAACCCGAGCTGGAACTCGAATTTCTAAAAGAATGAAGGATTTCCAATGCGAGGATTGGATTCAAAAGGAAGTCATGGTCGGAACTCAGAACTTCGACTAAAAATAATAGAAGAAAAACCCGAGCTCGAACTCAGATTTCCAAAAGAATGAAGGATTTCCAATGCGAGGATTAGATTCAAAAGGAAGTCCTGGTCGGAACTCAGAACTTCGACTGAAAATAATAGAAGAAAAACCCGAGCTGGAACTCGGATTTCCAAAGAGATGAAGGATTTCCAATGCGAGGATTCTATTCAAAAGGAAGTTCTGGTAGGAATTGAGAACTTCGACTGAAAATAATATAAGAAAAACCCGAGCTGGAACTCAGATTTCCAAAAGAATGAAGGATTTCCAATGCAAGGATTGGATTCAGAAGGAAGTCCTGGTCGAAACTCAGAACTTCGAGTGAAAATAATAAAAGAAAAACCCGAGCTGGAACTCGGATTTCCAAAGAGATGAAGGATTTCCAATGCGAGGATTGGATTCAAAAGGAAGTCCTGGTCGGAACTCAGAACCTCGATTGGAAATAATAAAAGAAAAACCCGAGCTGGAACTCGGATTTCCAAAGAGATGAAGGATTTCCAAAGCGAGGATTGGATTCAAAAGGAAGTCCTGGTCGGAACTCAGAACCTCGACTAAAAATAATAGAAGAAAAACCCGAGCTGGAACTCAGAATTCCAAAGAAATGAAGGGTTTCCAATGCAAGGATTGGATTCAAAAGGAAGTTCTGGTCGGAACTCAGAACTTCGACTGAAAATAATAGAAGAAAAACCCGAGTTGGAACTCGGATTTCCAAAGAAATGTAGGATTTCCAATGCGAAGATTGGATTCAAAAGGAAGTCCTGGTCGGAACTCAGAACTTTGACTGAAAATAATAGAAGAAAAACCCGAGCTGGAACTCGGATTAACAAAGAAATGAAGGATTTCCAATGCGAGGATTGGATTCAAAAGGAAGTCCTTGTCGGAACTCAGAACTTCGACTGAAAATAATAGAAGAAAAACCCGAGCTGGAACTCGGATTTCCAAAGAAATGAAGGATTTCCAATGCGAGGATTGGATTCAAAAGGAAGTCTTGGTCGAAACTCAGAACTTCGACTGAAAATAATAGAAGAAAAACCCGAGCTGGTACTCGGATTTCCAAAGAAATGAAGGATTTCCAATTCAAGGATTGGATTCAAAAGGAAGTCCTGGTCGGAACTCAGAACTTCGACTGAAAATAATAGAAGAAAAACCCAAGCTGGAACTCGGATTTCCAAAGAAATGTAGGATTTCCAATGCGATGATTGGATTCAAAAGGAAGTCCTGGTCGAAACTCAGAACTTCGACTGAAAATAATAGAAGAAAAACCCGAGCTGGAACTCGGATTTCCAAAGAAATGAAGGATTTCCAATGCGAGGATTGGATTCAAAAAGAAGACCTGGTCGGAACTCAGAACTTCGACTGGAAATAATAAAAGAAAAACCTGAGCTAGAACTCGGATTTCCAAAAAGATGAAGGATTTCCAATGCGAGGATTGTATTCAAAAGAAAGTCCTGGTCGGAACTCAGAACTTCGACTGAAAATAATAGAAGAAAAACCCGAGCTGGAACTCGGATTTCCAAAGAGATGAAGGATTTCCAATGCGAGGATTGAATTCAAAAGGAAGTCCTGGTCGGAACTTAGAATTCGACTGAAAATAATAGAAGAAAAACCCGAGCTGGAACTCGGATTTCCAAAGAAATGAAGGGTTTCCAATGCGATGATTGGATTCAAAAGGAAGTCTTGGTCGAAACTCTGAACTTCAAATGGAAATAATAGAAGAAAAAACCCGAGCTGGAACTCGGATTTCCAAAGAGATGAAGCATTTTCAATGCGAGGATTGGATTCAAAAGGAAGTTCTGGTCGGAACAAAGAACTTCGACTGAAAATAATAGAAGAAAAACCCGAGCTAGAACTCGAATTTCCAAAAGAATGAAGGATTTCCCATGCGAGGATTGGATTCAAAAGGAAGTCATGGTTGGAACTCAGAACTTCGACTGGAAATAATAAAAAAAAAACCCGAGCTGGAACTCGGATTTCCGAAGAAGTGAAGGATTTCCAATGCGAGGATTGAATTCAAAAGGAAGTCCTGGTCGGAACTCAGAACTTCGACTAAAAATAATAAAAGAAAAACCCGAGCTGGAACTCGGATTTCCAAAGAGATGAAGGATTTTCAATGCGAGGATTGGATTCAAAATGAAGTCTTGGTCGGAACTTAGAACTTCGACTGAAAATAATAGAAGAAAAACCCGAGCTGGAACTCGGATTTCCAAAGAAATGAAAGATTTCCAATGCGAGGATTGGATTCAAAAGGAAGTCCTGGTCGAAACTCAGAACTTCGACTGAAATAATAGAAGAAAAACCCAAGCTGGAACTCAGATTTCCAAAGAAATGAAGGATTTCTAATGCGAGGATTGGATTCAAAAGGAAGTCCTGGTCGGAACTCAGAACTTCGACTGAAAATAATATAAGAAAAACCCGAGCTGGAACTCGGATTTCCGAAGAAATGAAGGATTTCCAATGCGAGGATTGGATTCAAAAGGAAGTCTTGGTCGAAACTCAGAACTTCGACTAAAAATAATAGAAGAAAAACCCAAGCTGGAACTCGGAATTCCAAAGAAATGAAGGATTTCCAAAGCAAGGATTGGATTCAAAAGGAAGTCCTGGTCGGAACTCAGAACTTCGACTGAAAATTATAAAAGAAAAACCCGAGCTGGAACTTGGATTTTCAAAGAAATGTAGGATTTCCAATGCGAGGATTGGATTCAACAAGAAGTCCTGGTCGGAACTCAGAACTTCGATTGAAAATAATAGAAGAAAAATCCGAGCTGGAACTCAGATTTCCAAAGAAATGAAGGATTTCCAATGCGAGGATTGGATTCAAAAGGAAGTCTTGGTCGAAATTCAGAACTTCGACTGAAAATAATACAAGAAAAACCCGAGTTGGAACTCGGATTTCCAAAGAAATGAAGGATTTCTAATGCGAGGATTGGATTCAAAAGGAAGTCCTGGTCGGAACTCAGAACTTCGACTGAAAATAATAGAAGAAAAACCGAGCTGGAACTCGGAATTCCAAAGAAATGAAGGCTTTCCAATGCAAGGATTGGATTCAAAAGGAAGTTCTGGTCGGAACTCAGAACTTCGACTGAAAATAATAGAAGAAAAACCCGAGTTGGAACTCGGATTTCCAAAAAAATGTAGGATTTCCAATGCGAAGATTGGATTCAAAAGGAAGTCCTGGTCGGAACTCAGAACTTTGACTGAAAATAATAGAAGAAAAACCCGAGCTTGAACTCGGATTTCCGAAGAAATGAAGGATTTCCAATGCGAGGATTGGATTCAAAAGGAAGTCTTGGTCGAAACTCAGAACTTCGACTGAAAATAATAGAAGAAAAACCCGAGATGGAACTCGGATTTCCAAAGAAATGAAGGATTTCTAATGCGAGGATTGCATTCAAAAGGAAGTCCTGGTCGGAACTCAGAACTTCGACTGAAAATAATAGAAGAAAAACCCGAGCTGGAACTCGGATTTCCAAAGAAATGAAGGGTTTCCAATGCGAGGATTGGATTCAAAAGGATATCTTGGTCGAAACTCAGAACTTCAAATGGAAATAATAGAATAAAAAACCCGAGCTGGAACTCGGATTTCCAAAGAGATGAAGGATTTCTAGTGCGAGGATTGGATTCAAAAGGAAGTTCTGGTCGGAACTGAGAACTTCCACTGAAAATAATAGAAGAAAAACCCGAGCTGGAACTCGAATTTCTAAAAGAATGAAGGATTTCCAATGCGAGGATTGGATTCAAAAGGAAGTCATGGTCGGAACTCAGAACTTCGACTAAAAATAATAGAAGAAAAACCCGAGCTCGAACTCAGATTTCCAAAAGAATGAAGGATTTCCAATGCGAGGATTAGATTCAAAAGGAAGTCCTGGTCGGAACTCAGAACTTCGACTGAAAATAATAGAAGAAAAACCCGAGCTGGAACTCGGATTTCCAAAGAGATGAAGGATTTCCAATGCGAGGATTCTATTCAAAAGGAAGTTCTGGTAGGAATTGAGAACTTCGACTGAAAATAATATAAGAAAAACCCGAGCTGGAACTCAGATTTCCAAAAGAATGAAGGATTTCCAATGCAAGGATTGGATTCAGAAGGAAGTCCTGGTCGAAACTCAGAACTTCGAGTGAAAATAATAAAAGAAAAACCCGAGCTGGAACTCGGATTTCCAAAGAGATGAAGGATTTCCAATGCGAGGATTGGATTCAAAAGGAAGTCCTGGTCGGAACTCAGAACCTCGATTGGAAATAATAAAAGAAAAACCCGAGCTGGAACTCGGATTTCCAAAGAGATGAAGGATTTCCAAAGCGAGGATTGGATTCAAAAGGAAGTCCTGGTCGGAACTCAGAACCTCGACTAAAAATAATAGAAGAAAAACCCGAGCTGGAACTCAGAATTCCAAAGAAATGAAGGGTTTCCAATGCAAGGATTGGATTCAAAAGGAAGTTCTGGTCGGAACTCAGAACTTCGACTGAAAATAATAGAAGAAAAACCCGAGTTGGAACTCGGATTTCCAAAGAAATGTAGGATTTCCAATGCGAAGATTGGATTCAAAAGGAAGTCCTGGTCGGAACTCAGAACTTTGACTGAAAATAATAGAAGAAAAACCCGAGCTGGAACTCGGATTAACAAAGAAATGAAGGATTTCCAATGCGAGGATTGGATTCAAAAGGAAGTCCTTGTCGGAACTCAGAACTTCGACTGAAAATAATAGAAGAAAAACCCGAGCTGGAACTCGGATTTCCAAAGAAATGAAGGATTTCCAATGCGAGGATTGGATTCAAAAGGAAGTCTTGGTCGAAACTCAGAACTTCGACTGAAAATAATAGAAGAAAAACCCGAGCTGGTACTCGGATTTCCAAAGAAATGAAGGATTTCCAATTCAAGGATTGGATTCAAAAGGAAGTCCTGGTCGGAACTCAGAACTTCGACTGAAAATAATAGAAGAAAAACCCAAGCTGGAACTCGGATTTCCAAAGAAATGTAGGATTTCCAATGCGATGATTGGATTCAAAAGGAAGTCCTGGTCGAAACTCAGAACTTCGACTGAAAATAATAGAAGAAAAACCCGAGCTGGAACTCGGATTTCCAAAGAAATGAAGGATTTCCAATGCGAGGATTGGATTCAAAAAGAAGACCTGGTCGGAACTCAGAACTTCGACTGGAAATAATAAAAGAAAAACCTGAGCTAGAACTCGGATTTCCAAAAAGATGAAGGATTTCCAATGCGAGGATTATATTCAAAAGAAAGTCCTGGTCGGAACTCAGAACTTCGACTGAAAATAATAGAAGAAAAACCCGAGCTGGAACTCGGATTTCCAAAGAGATGAAGGATTTCCAATGCGAGGATTGAATTCAAAAGGAAGTCCTGGTCGGAACTTAGAATTCGACTGAAAATAATAGAAGAAAAACCCGAGCTGGAACTCGGATTTCCAAAGAAATGAAGGGTTTCCAATGCGATGATTGGATTCAAAAGGAAGTCTTGGTCGAAACTCTGAACTTCAAATGGAAATAATAGAAGAAAAAACCCGAGCTGGAACTCGGATTTCCAAAGAGATGAAGCATTTTCAATGCGAGGATTGGATTCAAAAGGAAGTTCTGGTCGGAACAAAGAACTTCGACTGAAAATAATAGAAGAAAAACCCGAGCTAGAACTCGAATTTCCAAAAGAATGAAGGATTTCCCATGCGAGGATTGGATTCAAAAGGAAGTCATGGTTGGAACTCAGAACTTCGACTGGAAATAATAAAAAAAAAACCCGAGCTGGAACTCGGATTTCCGAAGAAGTGAAGGATTTCCAATGCGAGGATTGAATTCAAAAGGAAGTCCTGGTCGGAACTCAGAACTTCGACTAAAAATAATAAAAGAAAAACCCGAGCTGGAACTCGGATTTCCAAAGAGATGAAGGATTTTCAATGCGAGGATTGGATTCAAAATGAAGTCTTGGTCGGAACTTAGAACTTCGACTGAAAATAATAGAAGAAAAACCCGAGCTGGAACTCGGATTTCCAAAGAAATGAAAGATTTCCAATGCGAGGATTGGATTCAAAAGGAAGTCCTGGTCGAAACTCAGAACTTCGACTGAAATAATAGAAGAAAAACCCAAGCTGGAACTCGGATTTCCAAAGAAATGAAGGATTTCTAATGCGAGGATTGGATTCAAAAGGAAGTCCTGGTCGGAACTCAGAACTTCGACTGAAAATAATATAAGAAAAACCCGAGCTGGAACTCGGATTTCCGAAGAAATGAAGGATTTCCAATGCGAGGATTGGATTCAAAAGGAAGTCTTGGTCGAAACTCAGAACTTCGACTAAAAATAATAGAAGAAAAACCCAAGCTGGAACTCGGAATTCCAAAGAAATGAAGGATTTCCAAAGCAAGGATTGGATTCAAAAGGAAGTCCTGGTCGGAACTCAGAACTTCGACTGAAAATTATAAAAGAAAAACCCGAGCTGGAACTTGGATTTTCAAAGAAATGTAGGATTTCCAATGCGAGGATTGGATTCAACAAGAAGTCCTGGTCGGAACTCAGAACTTCGATTGAAAATAATAGAAGAAAAATCCGAGCTGGAACTCAGATTTCCAAAGAAATGAAGGATTTCCAATGCGAGGATTGGATTCAAAAGGAAGTCTTGGTCGAAATTCAGAACTTCGACTGAAAATAATACAAGAAAAACCCGAGTTGGAACTCGGATTTCCAAAGAAATGAAGGATTTCTAATGCGAGGATTGGATTCAAAAGGAAGTCCTGGTCGGAACTCAGAACTTCGACTGAAAATAATAGAAGAAAAACCGAGCTGGAACTCGGAATTCCAAAGAAATGAAGGCTTTCCAATGCAAGGATTGGATTCAAAAGGAAGTTCTGGTCGGAACTCAGAACTTCGACTGAAAATAATAGAAGAAAAACCCGAGTTGGAACTCGGATTTCCAAAAAAATGTAGGATTTCCAATGCGAAGATTGGATTCAAAAGGAAGTCCTGGTCGGAACTCAGAACTTTGACTGAAAATAATAGAAGAAAAACCGGAGCTGGAACTCAGATTAACAAAGAAATGAAGGATTTCCAATGCGAGGATTGGATTCAAAAGGAAGTCCTGGTCGGAACTCAGAACTTCGACTGAAAATAATTGAAGAAAAACCCGAGCTGGAACTCGGATTTCCAAAGAAATGAAGGATTTCCAATGCGAGAATTGGATTCAAAAGGAAGTCCTGGTCGGAACTCAGAACTTCGACTGAAAATAATAGAAGAAAAACCCGAGCTGGAAATCGGATTTCCAAAGAAATGAAGGATTTTCAATGCGAGGATTGGATTCAAAAGGAAGTCTTGGTCGAAACTCAGAACTTCGACTGAAAATAATATAAGAAAAACCCGAGCTGGAACTCGAATTTCCAAAGAAATGAAGGATTTCCAATGCAAGGATTGGATTCAAAAGGAAGTCCTGGTCGGAACTCAGAACTTCGACTGAAAATAATAGAAGAAAAACCCAAGCTGGAACTCGGATTTCCAAAGAAATGTAGGATTTCCAATGCGATGATTGGATTCAAAAGGAAGTCCTGGTCGAAACTCAGAACTTCGACTGAAAATAATAGAAGAAAAACCCGAGCTGGAACTCGGATTTCCAAAGAAATGAAGGATTTCCAATGCGAGGATTGGATTCAAAAAGAAGTCCTGGTCGGAACTCAGAACTTCGACTGGAAATAATAAAAGAAAAACCCGAGCTAGAACTCAGATTTCCAAAGAGATGAAGGATTTCCAATGCGAGGATTGGATTCAAAAGAAAGTCCTGGTCGGAACTCAGAACTTCGACTGAAAATAATAGAAGAAAAACCCGAGCTGGAACTCGGATGTCCAAAAGAATGAAGGATTTCCAATGCGAGGATTGAATTCAAAAGGAAGTCCTGGTCGGAACTCAGAACTTCGACTGAAAATAATAGAAGAACAACCCGAGCTGGAACTCGGATTTTCAAAGAAATGAAGGGTTTCCAATGCGATGATTGGATTCAAAAGGAAGTCTTGGTCGAAACTCAGAACTTCAAATGGAAATAATAGAAGAAAAAACCCGAGCTGGAACTCGGATTTCCAAAGAGATGAAGCATTTTCAATGCGAGGATTGGATTCAAAAGGAAATTCTGGTCGGAACAAAGAACTTCGACTGAAAATAATAGAAGAAAAACCCGAGCTGGAACTCGAATTTCCAAAAGAATGAAGGATTTCCCATGCGAGGATTGGATTCAAAAGGAAGTCATGGTTGGAACTCAGAACTTCGACTGGAAATAATAAAAAAAAAACCCGAGCTGGAACTCGGATTTCCGAAGAAGTGAAGGATTTCCAAGGCGAGAATTGAATTCAAAAGGAAGTCCTGGTCGGAACTCAGAACTTCGACTGAAAATAATAGAAGAAAAACCTGAGCTGGAACTCGGACTTCCGAAGAAATGAAGGATTTCCAATGCGAGGATTGGATTCAAAAGGAAGTCTTGGTCGAAACTCAGAACTTCGACTAAAAATAATAGAAGAAAAACCCAAGCTGGAACTCGGAATTCCAAAGAAATGAAGGATTTCCAATGCAAGGATTGGATTCAAAAGGAAGTCCTGGTCGGAACTCAGAACTTCGACTGAAAATTATAAAAGAAAAACCTGAGCTGGAACTCGGATTTTCAAAGAAATGTAGGATTTCCAATGCGAGGATTGGATTCAACAAGAAGTCCTGGTCGGAACTCAGAACTTCGATTGAAAATAATAGAAGAAAAACCCGAGCTGGAACTCGGATTTTCAAAGAAATGAAGGGTTTCCAATGCGAGGATTGGATTCAAAAGGAAGTCCTGGTCGAAACTCAGAACTTCGACTGAAAATAATAGAAGAAAAACCCGAGCTGGAACTCGGATTTCCAAAGAGATGAAGGATTTCCAATGCGAGGATTGGATTCAAAAGGAAGTTCTGGTAGGAACTGAGAACTTCGACTGAAAATAATAGAAGAAAAACCCGAGCTGGAACTCAGATTTCCAAAAGAATGAAGGATTTCCAATGCGAGGATTGGATTCAGAAGGAAGTCCTGGTCGAAACTCAGAACTTTGAGTGAAAATAATAAAAGAAAAACCCGAGCTGGAACTCGGATTTCCAAAGAGATGAAGGATTTCCAATGCGAGGATTGGATTCAAAAGGAAGTCCTGGTCGGAACTCAGAACTTTGACTGAAAATAATAGAAGAAAAACCCGAGCTAGAACTCGGATTTCCAAAGAAATGAAGGATTTTCAATACGAGGATTTGATTCAAAAGGAAGTCCTGGTTGGAACTCAGAACTTTGACTGAAAAAATAGAAGAAAAACCCGAGCTTGAACTCGGATTTCCGAAGAAATGAAGGATTTCCAATGCGAGGATTGGATTCAAAAGGAAGTCTTGGTCGAAATTCAGAACTTCGACTGAAAATAATAGAAGAAAAACCCGAGTTGGAACTCGGATTTCCAAAGAAATGAAGGATTTCTAATGCGAGGATTGGATTCAAAAGGAAGTCCTGGTCGAAACTCAGAACTTTGACTGAAAATAATAGAAGAAAAACCCGAGCTGGAACTCAAATTTCCAAAAGAATGAAGGATTTCCAATGCAAGGATTGGATTCAAAAGGAAGTCCTGGTCGGAACTCAGAACTTCGACTGGAAATAATAAAAGAAAAACCCGAGCTGGAACTCGGATTTCCAAAGAGATGAAGGATTTCCAATGCGAGGATTGGATTCAAAAGGAAGTCCTGGTCGGAACTCAGAACCTCGACTGAAAATAATAGAAGAAAAACCCGAGCTGGAACTCGGATTTTCAAAGAAATGAAGGATTTCTAATGCGAGGATTGGATTCAAAAGGAAGTCCTGGTCGGAAGTCAGAACTTCGACTGAAAATAATAGAAGAAAAACCCGAGCTGGAACTCGGATTTCCAAAAGAATGAAGGATTTCCAATGCGAGGATTGGATTCAAAAGGAAGTCCTGGTCGGAACTCAGAACCTCGACTGGAAATAATAAAAGAAAAATCCGAGCTGGAACTCGGATTTCCAAAGAGATGAAGGATTTCCAATGCGAGGATTGGATTCAAAAGGAAGTCCTGGTCGGAACTCAGAACCTCGACTGAAAATAATAGAAGAAAAACCCGAGCTGGAACTCGGAATTCCAAAGAAATGAAGGGTTTCCAATGCAAGGATTGGATTCAAAAGGAAGTCCTGGTCGGAACTCAGAACTTCGACTGAAAATAATAGAAGAAAAACCCGAGTTGGAACTCGAATTTCCAAAGAAATGTAGGATTTCCAATGCGAGGATTGGATTCAAAAGGAAGTCCTGGTCGGAACTCAGAACTTTGACTGAAAATAATAGAAGAAAAACCCGAGCTGGAACTCGGATTAACAAAGAAATGAAGGATTTTCAATGCGAGGATTGGATTCAAAAGGAAGTTCTGGTCGGAACTCAGAACTTCGACTGAAAATAATAGAAGAAAAACCCGAGCTGGAACTCGGATTTCCAAAGAGATGAAGGATTTCCAATGCGAGGATTGGATTCAAAAGGAAGTCCTGGTCGGAACTCAGAACTTTGACTGAAAATAATAGAAGAAAAACCCGAGCTAGAACTCGGATTTCCAAAGAAATGAAGGATTTTCAATACGAGGATTTGATTCAAAAGGAAGTCCTGGTTGGAACTCAGAACTTTGACTGAAAAAAATAGAAGAAAAACCCAAGCTTGAACTCGGATTTCCGAAGAAATGAAGGATTTTCAATGCGAGGATTGGATTCAAAAGGAAGTCTTGGTCGAAATTCAGAACTTCGACTGAAAATAATAGAAATTAAAACCGAGTTGGAACTCGGATTTCCAAAGAAATGAAGGATTTCTAATGCGAGGATTGGATTCAAAAGGAAGTCCTGGTCGGAACTCAGAACTTTGACTGAAAATAATAGAAAAAAAACCCGAGCTGGAACTCAAATTTCCAAAAGAATGAAGGATTTCCAATGCGAGGATTGGATTCAAAAGGAAGTCCTGGTCGGAACTCAGAACTTCGACTGGAAATAATAAAAGAAAAACCCGAGCTGGAACTCGGATTTCCAAAGAGATGAAGGATTTCCAATGCGAGGATTGGATTCAAAAGGAAGTCCTGGTCAGAACTCAGAACCTCGACTGAAAATAATAGAAGAAAAACCCGAGCTGGAACTCGGATTTCCAAAGAAATGAAGGATTTCTAATGCGAGGATTGGATTCAAAAGGAAGTCCTGGTCGGAAGTCAGAACTTCGACTGAAAATAATAGAAGAAAAACCCGAGCTGGAACTCGGATTTCCAAAAGAATGAAGGATTTCCAATGCGAGGATTGGATTCAAAAGGAAGTCCTGGTCGGAACTCAGAACCTCGACTGGAAATAATAAAAGAAAAATCCGAGCTGGAACTCGGATTTCCAAAGAGATGAAGGATTTCCAATGCGAGGATTGGATTCAAAAGGAAGTCCTGGTCGGAACTCAGAACCTCGACTGAAAATAATAGAAGAAAAACCCGAGCTGGAACTCGGAATTCCAAAGAAATGAAGGGTTTCCAATGCAAGGATTGGATTCAAAAGGAAGTCCTGGTCGGAACTCAGAACTTCGACTGAAAATAATAGAAGAAAAACCCGAGTTGGAACTCGAATTTCCAAAGAAATGTAGGATTTCCAATGCGAGGATTGGATTCAAAAGGAAGTCCTGGTCGGAACTAAGAACTTTGACTGAAAATAATAGAAGAAAAACCCGAGCTGGAACTCGGATTAACAAAGAAATGAAGGATTTTCAATGCGAGGATTGGATTCAAAAGGAAGTTCTGGTCGGAACTCAGAACTTCGACTGAAAATAATAGAAGAAAAACCCGAGCTGGAACTCGGATTTCCAAAGAAATGAAGGATTTCCAATGCGAGGATTGGATTCAAAAGGAAGTCCTGGTCGGAACTCAGAATTTTGACTGAAAATAATAGAAGAAAAATCCGAGTTGGAACTCGGATTTCCAAAGAAATGAAGGATTTTCAATTCGAGGATTGGATTCAAAAGGAAGTCTTGGTCGAAACTCAGAACTTCGACTGAAAATAATAGAATAAAAACCCGAGCTGGAACTCGGATTTCCAAAGAAATGAAGGATTTCCAATGCAAGGATTGGATTCAAAAGGAAGTCCTGGTCGGAACTAAGAACTTCGATTGAAAATAATAGAAGAAAAACCCAAGATGGAACTCGGATTTCCAAAGAAATGTAGGATTTCCAATGCGATGATTGGATTCAAAAGGAAGTCCTGGTCGAAACTAAGAACTTCGACTGAAAATAATAGAAGAAAAACCCGAGCTGGAACTCAAATTTCCAAAAGAATGAAGGATTTCCAATGCGAGGATTGGATTCAAAAGGAAGTCCTGGTCGGAACTCAGAACTTCGACTGGAAATAATAAAAGAAAAACCCGAGCTAGAACTCGGATTTCCAAAGAGATGAAGGATTTCCAATGCGAGGATTGGATTCAAAAGAAAGTCCTGGTCGAAACTCAGAACTTCGACTGAAAATAATAGAAGAAAAACCCGAGCTGGAACTCGGATTTCCAAAAGAATGAAGGATTTCCAATGCGAGGATTGAATTCAAAAGGAAGTCCTGGTCGGAACTCAGAACTTCGACTGAAAATAATAGAAGAAAAACCTGAGCTAGAACTCGGATTTCCAAAGAGATGAAGGATTTCCAATGCGAGGATTGGATTCAAAAGAAAGTCCTGGTCGGAACTCAGAACTTCGTTTGAAAATAATAGAAGAAAAACCCGAACTGGAACTCGGATTTCCAAAAGAATGAAGGATTTCCAATGCGAGGATTGAATTCAAAAGGAAGTCCTGGTCGGAACTCAGAACTTCGATTGAAAATAATAGACGAAAAACCCGAGCTGGAGCTCGGATTTTCAAAGAAATGAAGGGTTTCCAATGCGAGGATTGGATTCAAAAGGAAGTCCTGGTCGAAACTCAGAACTTCGACTGGAAATAATAGAAGAAAAACCCGAGCTGGAACTCGGATTTCCAAATAGATGAAGGATTTTCAATGCGAGGATTTTATTCAAAAGGAAGTTCTGGTAGGAACTGAGAACTTCGACTGAAAATAATAGAAGAAAAACCCGAGCTGGAACTCAGATTTCCAAAAGAATGAAGGATTTCCAATGCGAGGATTGGATTCAAAAGGAAGTCCTGGTCGGAACTCAGAACTTCGACTGAAAATAATAGAAGAAAAACCCGAGTTGGAACTCGGATTTCCAAAGAAATGAAGGATTTCCAATACGAGGATTTGATTCAAAAGGAAGTCCTGGTTGGAACTCAGAACTTTGACTGAAAAAAATAGAAGAAAAAACCGAGCTTGAACTCGGATTTCCAAAGAAATGAAGGATTTCCAATACGAGGATTTGATTCAAAAGAAGTCCAGGTCGGAACTCAGAACTTTGACTGAAAAAAATAGAAGAAAAACCCGAACTGGAACTCGGATTTCCAAAGAAATGAAGGATTTCTAATGCGAGGGTTGGATTCAAAAGGAAGTCCTGGTCGGAACTCAGAACTTCGACTGAAAATAATAAAAGAAAAACCCGAGCTGGAACTCGGATTTCCAAAGAAATGTAGGATTTCCAATGCGAGGATTGAATTCAAAAGGAAGTCCAGGTCGGAACTCAGAACTTCGACTGAAAATAATAGAAGAAAAACCCGAGCTGGAACTCGGATTTCCAAAGAAATGAAGGGTTTCCAATGCGAGGATTGGATTCAAAAGGAAGCCTTGGTCGAAACTCAGAACTTCGACTGAAAATAATAGAAGAAAAACCCGAGCTGGAACTCGGATTTTCAAAGAAATGAAGGATTTCTAATGCGAGGATTGGATTCAAAAGGAAGTCCTGGTCGGAACTCAGAACTTCGACTGAAAATAATAAAAGAAAAACCCAAGCTGGAACTCGGAATTCCAAAGAAATGAAGGATTTCCAATGCAAGGATTGGATTCAAAAGGAAGTCCTGGTCGGAACTCAGAACTTCGACTGAAAATTATAAAAGAAAAACCCGAGCTGGAACTCGGATTTTCAAAGAAATGTAGGATTTCCAATGCGAGGATTGGATTCAAAAGGAAGTCCTGGTCGGAACTCAGAACTTCGATTGAAAATAATAGACGAAAAACCCGAGCTGGAACTCGGATTTTCAAAGAAATGAAGGGTTTCCAATGCGAGGATTGGATTCAAAAGGAAGTCCTGGTCGAAACTCAGAACTTCGACTGGAAAAAATAGAAGAAAAACCCGAGCTGGAACTCGGATTTCCAAAGAGATGAAGGATTTCCAATGCGAGGATTCTATTCAAAAGGAAGTTCTGGTAGGAACTGAGAACTTCGACTGAAAATAATAGAAGAAAAACCCGAGCTGGAACTCAGATTTCCAAAAGAATAAAGGATTTCCAATGCGAGGATTGGATTCAAAAGGAAGTCCTGGTCGGAACTCAGAACTTCGACTGAAAATAATGAAAGAAAAACTCGAGTTGGAACTCGGATTTCCAAAGAAATGAAGGATTTCCAATACGAGGATTTGATTCAAAAGGAAGTCCTGGTTGGAACTCAGAACTTTGACTGAAAAAAATAGAAGAAAAACCCGAGCTTGAACTCGGATTTCCAAAGAAATGAAGGATTTCCAATATGAGGATTTGATTCAAAAGGAAGTCCTGGTTGGAACTCAGAACTTTGACTGAAAAAAATAGAAGAAAAACCCGAGCTGGAACTCGGATTTCCAAAGAAATGATGGATTTCTAATGCGAGGATTGGATTCAAAAGGAAGTCCTGGTCGGAACTCAGAACTTCGACTAAAAATAATAAAAGAAAAACCCGAGCTGGAACTCGGATTTCTAAAGAAATGTAGGATTTCCAATGCGAGGATTGAATTCAAAAGGAAGTCCAGGTCGGAACTCAAAACTTCGACTGAAAATAATAGAAGAAAAACCCGAGCTGGAACTCGGATTTCCAAAGAAATGAAGGGTTTCTAATGCGAGGATTGGATTGAAAAGGAAGTCTTGGTCGAAACTCAGAACTTCGACTGAAAATAATAGAAGAAAAACCCGAGCTGGAACTCAGATTTCCAAAGAAATGAAAGATTTCTAATGCAAGGATTGGATTCAAAAGGAAGTCCTGGTCGGAACTCAGAACTTCGACTGAAATAAATAAAAGAAAAACCCGAGCTGGAACTCGGATTTCCAAAGAAATGTAGGATTTCCAATGCGAGGATTGAATTCAAAAGGAAGTCCTGGTCGGAACTCAGAACTTCGACTGAAAATAATAGAAGAAAAACCCGAGCTGGAACTCGGATTTCCAAAGAAATGAAGGGTTTCCAATGCGATGATTGGATTCAAAAGGAAGTCTTGGTCGAAACTCAGAACTTCAAATGGAAATAATAGAAGAAAAAACCCGAGCTGGAACTCGGATTTCTAAAGAGATGAAGGATTTCCAATGCGAGGATTGGATTCAAAAGGAAGTTCTTGTCGGAACTGAGAACTTCGACTGAAAATAATAGAAGAAAAACCTAAGCTAGAACTCGAATTTCCAAAAGAATGAAGGATTTCCAATGCGAGGATTGGATTCAAAAGGAAGTCATGGTTGGAACTCAGAACTTCGTCTGGAAATAATAAAAGAAAAACCCGAGCTGGAACTCGGATTTCCGAAGAAGTGAAGGATTTCCAATGCGAGGATTGAATTCAAAAGGAAGTCCTGGTCGGAACTCAGAACTTCGACTAAAAATAATAGAAGAAAAACCCGAGCTGGAACTCAGATTTCCAAAAGAATGAAGGATTTCCAATGCGAGGATTGGATTCAAAAGGAAGTCCTGGTCGGAACTCAGAACTTCGACTGAAAATAATAGAAGAAAAATCTGAGCTGGAACTCAGATTTCCAAAAGAATGAAGGATTTCCAATGCGAGGATTGGATTCAGAAGGAAGTCCTGGTCGAAACTCAGAACTTCGACTAAAAATTAAAAAAGAAAAACCCGAGCTGGAACTCGGATTTCCAAAGAGATGAAGGATTTCTAATGCGAGGATTGGATTCAAAAGGAAGTCCTGGTCGGAACTCAGAACTTCGACTGAAAATAATAGAAGAAAAACCCGAGCTGGAACTCGGATTTCCAAAGAAATGAAGGATTTCCAATGCGAGGATTGGATTCAAAAGGAAGTCCTGGTCGAAACTCAGAACTTCGACTGAAATAATAGAAGAAAAACCCGAGCTGGAACTCGGATTTCCAAAGAAATGAAGGATTTCTAATGCGAGGATTGGATTTAAATGGAAGTCCTGGTCGGAACTCAGAACTTCGACTGAAAATAATAGAAGAAAAACCTGAGCTGGAACTCGGATTTCTGAAGAAATGAAGGATTTCCAATGCGAGGATTGGATTCGAAAGGAAGTCTTGGTTGAAACTCAGAACTTCGACTAAAAATAATAGAAGAAAAACCCAAGCTGGAACTCGGAATTCCAAAGAAATGAAGGATTTCCAATGCAAGGATTGGATTCAAAAGGGAGTCCTGGTCGGAACTCAGAACTTCGACTGAAAATTATAAAAGAAAAACCCGAGCTGGAACTCGGATTTTCAAAGAAATGTAGGATTTTCAATGCGAGGATTAGATACAAAAGGAAGTCCTGGTCGGAACTCAGAACTTCGTTTGAAAATAATAGAAGAAAAACCCGAGATGGAACTCGGATTTTCAAAGAAATGAAGGGTTTCCAATGCGAGGATTGGATTCAAAAGGAAGTCCTGGTCGAAACTCAGAACTTCGACTGGAAATAATAGAAGAAAAACCCGAGCTGGAACTCGGATTTCCAAAGAGATGAAGGATTTCCAATGCGAGGATTTTATTCAAAAGGAAGTTCTGGTAGGAACTTAGAACTTCGACTGAAAATAATAGAAGAAAAACCCGAGCTGGAACTCAGATTTCCAAAAGAATGAAGGATTTCCAATGCGAGGATTGGATTTAGAAGGAAGTCCTGTTCGAAACTCAGAACTTTGAGTGAAAATAATAAAAGAAAAACCCGAGCTGGAACTCGGATTTCCAAAGAGATAAAGGATTTCCAATGCGAGGATTGGATTCAAAAGGAAGTCCTGGTCGGAACTCAGAACTTTGACTGAAAATAATAGAAGAAAAACCCGAGCTGGAACTCCGATTTCCAAAGAAATGAAGGATTTCCAATACGAGGATTTGATTCAAAAGGAAGTCCTGGTTGGAACTCAGAACTTTGACTGAAAAAAATAGAAGAAAAACCCGAGCTTGAACTCGAATTTCCGAAGAAATGAAGGATTTCCAATGCGAGGATTGGATTCAAAAGGAAGTCTTGGTCGAAACTCAGAACTTCGACTGAAAATAATAGAAGAAAAACCCGAGATGGAACTCGGATTTCCAAAGAAATGAAGGATTTTTAATGCGAGGATTGGATTCAAAAGGAAGTCCTGGTCGGAACTCAGAACTTCGACTGAAAATAATAGAAGAAAAACCCGAGCTGGAACTCGGATTTCCAAAGAAATAAAGGGTTTCCAATGCGAGGATTGGATTCAAAAGGATATCTTGGTCGAAACTCAGAACTTCAAATGGAAATAATAGAATAAAAAACCCGAGCTGGAACTCGGATTTCCAAAGAGATGAAGGATTTCTAATGCGAGGATTGGATTCAAAAGGAAGTTCTGGTCGGAACTGAGAACTTCCACTGAAAATAATAGAAGAAAAACCCGAGCTGGAACTCGAATTTCCAAAAGAATGAAGGATTTCCAATGCAAGGATTGGATTCAAAAGGAAGTCATGGTCGGAACTCAGAACTTCGACTGAAAATAATAGAAGAAAAACCCGAGCTGGAACTCAGATTTCCAAAAGAATGAAGGATTTCCAATGCGAGGATTGGATTCAAAAGGAAGTCCTGGTCGGAACTCAGAACTTCGACTGAAAATAATAGAAGAAAAACCCGAGCTGGAACTCGGATTTCCAAAGAGATGAAGGATTTCCAATGCGAGGATTCTATTCAAAAGGAAGTTCTGGTAGGAATTGAGAACTTCGACTGAAAATAATATAAGAAAAACCCGAGCTGGAACTCAGATTTCCAAAAGAATGAAGGATTTCCAATGCAAGGATTGGATTCAGAAGGAAGTCCTGGTCGAAACTCAGAACTTCGAGTGAAAATAATAAAAGAAAAACCCGAGCTGGAACTCGGATTTCCAAAGAGATGAAGGATTTCCAATGCGAGGATTGGATTCAAAAGGAAGTCTTGGCTCTTACTCAGAACCTCGATTGGAAATAATAAAAGAAAAACCCGAGCTGGAACTCGGATTTCCAAAGAGATGAAGGATTTCCAATGCGAGGATTGGATTCAAAAGGAAGTCCTGGTCGGAACTCAGAACCTCGACTAAAAATAATAGAAGAAAAACCCGAGCTGGAACTCAGAATTCCAAAGAAATGAAGGGTTTCCAATGCAAGGATTGGATTCAAAAGGAAGTTCTGGTCGGAACTCAGAACTTCGACTGAAAATAATAGAAGAAAAACCCGAGTTGGAACTCGGATTTCCAAAGAAATGTAGGATTTCCAATGCGAAGATTGGATTCAAAAGGAAGTCCTGGTCGGAACTCAGAACTTTGACTGAAAATAATAGAAGAAAAACCCGAGCTGGAACTCGAATTAACAAAGAAATGAAGGATTTCCAATGCGAGGATTGGATTCAAAAGGAAGTCCTGGTCGGAACTCAGAACTTCGACTGAAAATAATAGAAGAAAAACCCGAGCTGGAACTCGGATTTCCAAAGAAATGAAGGATTTCCAATGCGAGAATTGGATTCAAAAGGAGGTTCTGGTCGGAACTCAGAACTTCGACTGAAAATAATAGAAGAAAAACCCGAGCTGGAACTCGAATTTCCAAAGAAATGAAGGATTTTCAATGCGAGGATTGGATTCAAAAGGAAGTCTTGGTCGAAACTCAGAACTTCGACTGAAAATAATAGAAGAAAAACCCGAGCTGGTACTCGGATTTCCAAAGAAATGAAGGATTTCCAATTCAAGGATTGGATTTAAAAGGAAGTCCTGGTCGGAACTCAGAACTTTGACTGAAAATAATAGAAGAAAAACCCAAGCTGGAACTCGGATTTCCAAAGAAATGTAGGATTTCCAATGCGATGATTGGATTCAAAAGGAAGTCCTGGTCGAAACTCAGAACTTCGACTGAAAATAATAGAAGAAAAACCCGAGCTGGAACTCGGATTTCCAAAGAAATGAAGGGTTTCCAATGCGAGGATTGGATTCAAAAGGAAGCCTTGGTCGAAACTCAGAACTTCGACTAAAAATAATAGAAGAAAAACCCGAGCTCGAACTCGGATTTCCAAAGAAATGAAGGATTTCTAATGCGAGGATTGGACTCAAAAGGAAGTCCTGGTCGGAACTCAGAACTTCGACTGAAAATAATAGAAGAAAAACCCGAGCTGGAACTCGGATTTCCAAAGAGATGAAGGATTTCCAATGCGAGGATTGAATTCAAAAGGAAGTCCTGGTCGGAACTTAGAATTCGACTGAAAATAATAGAAGAAAAACCCGAGCTGGAACTCGGATTTCCAAAGAAATGAAGGGTTTCCAATGCGATGATTGGATTCAAAAGGAAGTCTTGGTCGAAACTCTGAACTTCAAATGGAAATAATAGAAGAAAAAACCCGAGCTGGAACTCGGATTTCCAAAGAGATGAAGCATTTTCAATGCGAGGATTGGATTCAAAAGGAAGTTCTGGTCGGAACAAAGAACTTCGACTGAAAATAATAGAAGAAAAACCCGAGCTAGAACTCGAATTTCCAAAAGAATGAAGGATTTCCCATGCGAGGATTGGATTCAAAAGGAAGTCATGGTTGGAACTCAGAACTTCGACTGGAAATAATAAAAAAAAAACCCGAGCTGGAACTCGGATTTCCGAAGAAGTGAAGGATTTCCAATGCGAGGATTGAATTCAAAAGGAAGTCCTGGTCGGAACTCAGAACTTCGACTAAAAATAATAAAAGAAAAACCCGAGCTGGAACTCGGATTTCCAAAGAGATGAAGGATTTTCAATGCGAGGATTGGATTCAAAATGAAGTCTTGGTCGGAACTTAGAACTTCGACTGAAAATAATAGAAGAAAAACCCGAGCTGGAACTCGGATTTCCAAAGAAATGAAAGATTTCCAATGCGAGGATTGGATTCAAAAGGAAGTCCTGGTCGAAACTCAGAACTTCGACTGAAATAATAGAAGAAAAACCCAAGCTGGAACTCGGATTTCCAAAGAAATGAAGGATTTCTAATGCGAGGATTGGATTCAAAAGGAAGTCCTGGTCGGAACTCAGAACTTCGACTGAAAATAATATAAGAAAAACCCGAGCTGGAACTCGGATTTCCGAAGAAATGAAGGATTTCCAATGCGAGGATTGGATTCAAAAGGAAGTCTTGGTCGAAACTCAGAACTTCGACTAAAAATAATAGAAGAAAAACCCAAGCTGGAACTCGGAATTCCAAAGAAATGAAGGATTTTCAAAGCAAGGATTGGATTCAAAAGGAAGTCCTGGTCGGAACTCAGAACTTCGACTGAAAATTATAAAAGAAAAACCCGAGCTGGAACTTGGATTTTCAAAGAAATGTAGGATTTCCAATGCGAGGATTGGATTCAACAAGAAGTCCTGGTCGGAACTCAGAACTTCGATTGAAAATAATAGAAGAAAAATCCGAGCTGGAACTCAGATTTCCAAAGAAATGAAGGATTTCCAATGCGAGGATTGGATTCAAAAGGAAGTCTTGGTCGAAATTCAGAACTTCGACTGAAAATAATACAAGAAAAACCCGAGCTGGAACTCAGATTTCCAAAAGAATGAAGGATTTCCAATGCAAGGATTGGATTCAGAAGGAAGTCCTGGTCGAAACTCAGAACTTCGAGTGAAAATAATAAAAGAAAAACCCGAGCTGGAACTCGGATTTCCAAAGAGATGAAGGATTTCCAATGCGAGGATTGGATTCAAAAGGAAGTCCTGGCTCTTACTCAGAACCTCGATTGGAAATAATAAAAGAAAAACCCGAGCTGGAACTCGGATTTCCAAAGAGATGAAGGATTTCCAATGCGAGGATTGGATTCAAAAGGAAGTCCTGGTCGGAACTCAGAACCTCGACTAAAAATAATAGAAGAAAAACCCGAGCTGGAACTCAGAATTCCAAAGAAATGAAGGGTTTCCAATGCAAGGATTGGATTCAAAAGGAAGTTCTGGTCGGAACTCAGAACTTCGACTGAAAATAATAGAAGAAAAACCCGAGTTGGAACTCGGATTTCCAAAGAAATGTAGGATTTCCAATGCGAAGATTGGATTCAAAAGGAAGTCCTGGTCGGAACTCAGAACTTTGACTGAAAATAATAGAAGAAAAACCCGAGCTGGAACTCGAATTAACAAAGAAATGAAGGATTTCCAATGCGAGGATTGGATTCAAAAGGAAGTCCTGGTCGGAACTCAGAACTTCGACTGAAAATAATAGAAGAAAAACCCGAGCTGGAACTCGGATTTCCAATGCGAGAATTGGATTCAAAAGGAGGTTCTGGTCGGAACTCAGAACTTCGACTGAAAATAATAGAAGAAAAACCCGAGCTGGAACTCGAATTTCCAAAGAAATGAAGGATTTTCAATGCGAGGATTGGATTCAAAAGGAAGTCTTGGTCGAAACTCAGAACTTCGACTGAAAATAATAGAAGAAAAACCCGAGCTGGTACTCGGATTTCCAAAGAAATGAAGGATTTCCAATTCAAGGATTGGATTTAAAAGGAAGTCCTGGTCGGAACTCAGAACTTTGACTGAAAATAATAGAAGAAAAACCCAAGCTGGAACTCGGATTTCCAAAGAAATGTAGGATTTCCAATGCGATGATTGGATTCAAAAGGAAGTCCTGGTCGAAACTCAGAACTTCGACTGAAAATAATAGAAGAAAAACCCGAGCTGGAACTCGGATTTCCAAAGAAATGAAGGGTTTCCAATGCGAGGATAGGATTCAAAAGGAAGCCTTGGTCGAAACTCAGAACTTCGACTAAAAATAATAGAAGAAAAACCCGAGCTGGAACTCGGATTTCCAAAGAAATGAAGGATTTCTAATGCGAGGATTGGACTCAAAAGGAAGTCCTGGTCGGAACTCAGAACTTCGACTGAAAATAATAAAAGAAAAACCCAAGCTGGAACTCGGAATTCCAAAGAAATGAAGGATTTCCAATGCAAGGATTGGATTCAAAAGGAAGTCCTGGTCGGAACTCAGAACTTCGACTAAAAATAATAAAAGAAAAACCCGAGCTGGAACTCGGATTTCTAAAGAAATGTAGGATTTCCAATGCGAGGATTGGATTCAAAAGGAAGTCCTGGTCGGAACTCAGAACTTCGATTGAAAATAATAGACGAAAAACCCGAGCTGGAACTCGGATTTTCAAAGAAATGAAGGGTTTCCAATGCGAGGATTGGATTCAAAAGGAAGTCCTGGTCGAAACTCAGAACTTTGACTGGAAAAAATAGAAGAAAAACTCGAGCTGGAACTCGGATTTCCAAAGAGATGAAGGATTTCCAATGCGAGGATTCTATTCAAAAGGAAGTTCTGGTAGGAACTGAGAACTTCGACTGAAAATAATAGAAGAAAAACCCGAGCTGGAACTCAGATTTCCAAAAGAATAAAGGATTTCCAATGCGAGGATTGGATTCAAAAGGAAGTCCTGGTCGGAACTCAGAACTTCGACTGAAAATAATGAAAGAAAAACCCGAGTTGGAACTCGGATTTCCAAAGAAATGAAGGATTTCCAATACGAGGATTTGATTCAAAAGGAAGTCCTGGTTGGAACTCAGAACTTTGACTGAAAAAAATAGAAGAAAAACCGGAGCTTGAACTCGGATTTCCAAAGAAATGAAGGATTTTCAATATGAGGATTTGATTCAAAAGGAAGTCCTGGTTGGAACTCAGAACTTTGACTGAAAAAAATAGAAGAAAAACCCAAGCTGGAACTCGGATTTCCAAAGAAATGATGGATTTCTAATGCGAGGATTGGATTCAAAAGGAAGTCCTGGTCGGAACTCAGAACTTCGATTGAAAATAATAGACGAAAAACCCGAGCTGGAGCTCGGATTTTCAAAGAAATGAAGGGTTTCCAATGCGAGGATTGGATTCAAAAGGAAGTCCTGGTCGAAACTCAGAACTTCGACTGGAAATAATAGAAGAAAAACCCGAGCTGGAACTCGGATTTCCAAATAGATGAAGGATTTTCAATGCGAGGATTCTATTCAAAAGGAAGTTCTGGTAGGAACTGAGAACTTCGACTCAAAATAATAGAAGAAAAACCCGAGCTGGAACTCAGATTTCCAAAAGAATGAAGGATTTCCAATGCGATGATTGGATTCAAAAGGAAGTCCTGGTCGAAACTCAGAACTTCGACTGAAAATAATAGAAGAAAAACCCGAGCTGGAACTCGGATTTCCAAAGAAATGAAGGGTTTCCAATGCGAGGATTGGATTCAAAAGGAAGCCTTGGTCGAAACTCAGAACTTCGACTAAAAATAATAGAAGAAAAACCCGAGCTGGAACTCGGATTTCCAAAGAAATGAAGGATTTCTAATGCGAGGATTGGACTCAAAAGGAAGTCCTGGTCGGAACTCAGAACTTCGACTGAAAATAATAGAAGAAAAACCCGAGCTGGTACTCGGATTTCCAAAGAAATGAAGGATTTCCAATTCAAGGATTGGATTTAAAAGGAAGTCCTGGTCGGAACTCAGAACTTTGACTGAAAATAATAGAAGAAAAACCCAAGCTGGAACTCGGATTTCCAAAGAAATGTAGGATTTCCAATGCGATGATTGGATTCAAAAGGAAGTCCTGGTCGAAACTCAGAACTTCGACTGAAAATAATAGAAGAAAAACCCGAGCTGGAACTCGGATTTCCAAAGAAATGAAGGGTTTCCAATGCGAGGATTGGATTCAAAAGGAAGCCTTGGTCGAAACTCAGAACTTCGACTAAAAATAATAGAAGAAAAACCCGAGCTGGAACTCGGATTTCCAAAGAAATGAAGGATTTCTAATGCGAGGATTGGACTCAAAAGGAAGTCCTGGTCGGAACTCAGAACTTCGACTGAAAATAATAGAAGAAAAACCCGAGCTGGAACTCGGATTTCCAAAGAGATGAAGGATTTCCAATGCGAGGATTGAATTCAAAAGGAAGTCCTGGTCGGAACTTAGAATTCGACTGAAAATAATAGAAGAAAAACCCGAGCTAGAACTCGAATTTCCAAAAGAATGAAGGATTTCCCATGCGAGGATTGGATTCAAAAGGAAGTCATGGTTGGAACTCAGAACTTCGACTGGAAATAATAAAAAAAAAACCCGAGCTGGAACTCGGATTTCCGAAGAAGTGAAGGATTTCCAATGCGAGGATTGAATTCAAAAGGAAGTCCTGGTCGGAACTCAGAACTTCGACTAAAAATAATAAAAGAAAAACCCGAGCTGGAACTCGGATTTCCAAAGAGATGAAGGATTTTCAATGCGAGGATTGGATTCAAAATGAAGTCTTGGTCGGAACTTAGAACTTCGACTGAAAATAATAGAAGAAAAACCCGAGCTGGAACTCGGATTTCCAAAGAAATGAAAGATTTTCAATGCGAGGATTGGATTCAAAAGGAAGTCCTGGTCGAAACTCAGAACTTCGACTGAAATAATAGAAGAAAAACCCAAGCTGGAACTCGGATTTCCAAAGAAATGAAGGATTTCTAATGCGAGGATTGGATTCAAAAGGAAGTCCTGGTCGGAACTCAGAACTTCGACTGAAAATAATATAAGAAAAACCCGAGCTGGAACTCGGATTTCCGAAGAAATGAAGGATTTCCAATGCGAGGATTGGATTCAAAAGGAAGTCTTGGTCGAAACTCAGAACTTCGACTAAAAATAATAGAAGAAAAACCCAAGCTGGAACTCGGAATTCCAAAGAAATGAAGGATTTCCAAAGCAAGGATTGGATTCAAAAGGAAGTCCTGGTCGGAACTCAGAACTTCGACTGAAAATTATAAAAGAAAAACCCGAGCTGGAACTTGGATTTTCAAAGAAATGTAGGATTTCCAATGCGAGGATTGGATTCAACAAGAAGTCCTGGTCGGAACTCAGAACTTCGATTGAAAATAATAGAAGAAAAATCCGAGCTGGAACTCAGATTTCCAAAGAAATGAAGGATTTCCAATGCGAGGATTGGATTCAAAAGGAAGTCTTGGTCGAAATTCAGAACTTCGACTGAAAATAATACAAGAAAAACCCGAGTTGGAACTCGGATTTCCAAAGAAATGAAGGATTTCTAATGCGAGGATTGGATTCAAAAGGAAGTCCTGGTCGGAACTCAGAACTTCGACTGAAAATAATAGAAGAAAAACCGAGCTGGAACTCGGAATTCCAAAGAAATGAAGGCTTTCCAATGCAAGGATTGGATTCAAAAGGAAGTTCTGGTCGGAACTCAGAACTTCGACTGAAAATAATAGAAGAAAAACCCGAGTTGGAACTCGGATTTCCAAAAAAATGTAGGATTTCCAATGCGAAGATTGGATTCAAAAGGAAGTCCTGGTCGGAACTCAGAACTTTGACTGAAAATAATAGAAGAAAAACCGGAGCTGGAACTCAGATTAACAAAGAAATGAAGGATTTCCAATGCGAGGATTGGATTCAAAAGGAAGTCCTGGTCGGAACTCAGAACTTCGACTGAAAATAATAGAAGAAAAACCCGAGCTGGAACTCGGATTTCCAAAGAAATGAAGGATTTCCAATGCGAGAATTGGATTCAAAAGGAAGTCCTGGTCGGAACTCAGAACTTCGACTGAAAATAATAGAAGAAAAACCCGAGCTGGAACTCGGATTTCCAAAGAAATGAAGGATTTTCAATGCGAGGATTGGATTCAAAAGGAAGTCTTGGTCGAAACTCAGAACTTCGACTGAAAATAATATAAGAAAAACCCGAGCTGGAACTCGAATTTCCAAAGAAATGAAGGATTTCCAATGCAAGGATTGGATTCAAAAGGAAGTCCTGGTCGGAACTCAGAACTTCGACTGAAAATAATAGAAGAAAAACCCAAGCTGGAACTCGGATTTCCAAAGAAATGTAGGATTTCCAATGCGATGATTGGATTCAAAAGGAAGTCCTGGTCGAAACTCAGAACTTCGACTGAAAATAATAGAAGAAAAACCCGAGCTGGAACTCGGATTTCCAAAGAAATGAAGGATTTCCAATGCGAGGATTGGATTCAAAAAGAAGTCCTGGTCGGAACTCAGAACTTCGACTGGAAATAATAAAAGAAAAACCCGAGCTAGAACTCAGATTTCCAAAGAGATGAAGGATTTCCAATGCGAGGATTGGATTCAAAAGAAAGTCCTGGTCGGAACTCAGAACTTCGACTGAAAATAATAGAAGAAAAACCCGAGCTGGAACTCGGATGTCCAAAAGAATGAAGGATTTCCAATGCGAGGATTGAATTCAAAAGGAAGTCCTGGTCGGAACTCAGAACTTCGACTGAAAATAATAGAAGAAAAACCCGAGCTGGAACTCGGATTTTCAAAGAAATGAAGGGTTTCCAATGCGATGATTGGATTCAAAAGGAAGTCTTGGTCGAAACTCAGAACTTCAAATGGAAATAATAGAAGAAAAAACCCGAGCTGGAACTCGGATTTCCAAAGAGATGAAGCATTTTCAATGCGAGGATTGGATTCAAAAGGAAATTCTGGTCGGAACAAAGAACTTCGACTGAAAATAATAGAAGAAAAACCCGAGCTGGAACTCGAATTTCCAAAAGAATGAAGGATTTCCCATGCGAGGATTGGATTCAAAAGGAAGTCATGGTTGGAACTCAGAACTTCGACTGGAAATAATAAAAAAAAAAACCCGAGCTGGAACTCGGATTTCCGAAGAAGTGAAGGATTTCCAAGGCGAGAATTGAATTCAAAAGGAAGTCCTGGTCGGAACTCAGAACTTCGACTGAAAATAATAGAAGAAAAACCTGAGCTGGAACTCGGATTTCCGAAGAAATGAAGGATTTCCAATGCGAGGATTGGATTCAAAAGGAAGTCTTGGTCGAAACTCAGAACTTCGACTAAAAATAATAGAAGAAAAACCCAAGCTGGAACTCGGAATTCCAAAGAAATGAAGGATTTCCAATGCAAGGATTGGATTCAAAAGGAAGTCCTGGTCGGAACTCAGAACTTCGACTGAAAATTATAAAAGAAAAACCTGAGCTGGAACTCGGATTTTCAAAGAAATGTAGGATTTCCAATGCGAGGATTGGATTCAACAAGAAGTCCTGGTCGGAACTCAGAACTTCGATTGAAAATAATAGAAGAAAAACCCGAGCTGGAACTCGGATTTTCAAAGAAATGAAGGGTTTCCAATGCGAGGATTGGATTCAAAAGGAAGTCCTGGTCGAAACTCAGAACTTCGACTGAAAATAATAGAAGAAAAACCCGAGCTGGAACTCGGATTTCCAAAGAGATGAAGGATTTCCAATGCGAGGATTGGATTCAAAAGGAAGTTCTGGTAGGAACTGAGAACTTCGACTGAAAATAATAGAAGAAAAACCCGAGCTGGAACTCAGATTTCCAAAAGAATGAAGGATTTCCAATGCGAGGATTGGATTCAGAAGGAAGTCCTAGTCGAAACTCAGAACTTTGAGTGAAAATAATAAAAGAAAAACCCGAGCTGGAACTCGGATTTCCAAAGAGATGAAAGATTTCCAATGCGAGGATTGGATTCAAAAGGAAGTCCTGGTCGGAACTCAGAACTTTGACTGAAAATAATAGAAGAAAAACCCGAGCTAGAACTCGGATTTCCAAAGAAATGAAGGATTTTCAATACGAGGATTTGATTCAAAAGGAAGTCCTGGTTGAAACTCAGAACTTTGACTGAAAAAAATAGAAGAAAAACCCGAGCTTGAACTCGGATTTCCGAAGAAATGAAGGATTTCCAATGCGAGGATTGGATTCAAAAGGAAGTCTTGGTCGAAATTCAGAACTTCGACTGAAAATAATAGAAGAAAAACCCGAGTTGGAACTCGGATTTCCAAAGAAATGAAGGATTTCTAATGCGAGGATTGGATTCAAAAGGAAGTCCTGGTCGAAACTCAGAACCTCGACTAAAAATAATAGAAGAAAAACCCGAGCTGGAACTCAGAATTCCAAAGAAATGAAGGGTTTCCAATGCAAGGATTGGATTCAAAAGGAAGTTCTGGTCGGAACTCAGAACTTCGACTGAAAATAATAGAAGAAAAACCCGAGTTGGAACTCGGATTTCCAAAGAAATGTAGGATTTCCAATGCGAAGATTGGATTCAAAAGGAAGTCCTGGTCGGAACTCAGAACTTTGACTGAAAATAATAGAAGAAAAACCCGAGCTGGAACTCGAATTAACAAAGAAATGAAGGATTTCCAATGCGAGGATTGGATTCAAAAGGAAGTCCTGGTCGGAACTCAGAACTTCGACTGAAAATAATAGAAGAAAAACCCGAGCTGGAACTCGGATTTCCAAAGAAATGAAGGATTTCCAATGCGAGAATTGGATTCAAAAGGAGGTTCTGGTCGGAACTCAGAACTTCGACTGAAAATAATAGAAGAAAAACCCGAGCTGGAACTCGAATTTCCAAAGAAATGAAGGATTTTCAATGCGAGGATTGGATTCAAAAGGAAGTCTTGGTCGAAACTCAGAACTTCGACTGAAAATAATAGAAGAAAAACCCGAGCTGGTACTCGGATTTCCAAAGAAATGAAGGATTTCCAATTCAAGGATTGGATTTAAAAGGAAGTCCTGGTCGGAACTCAGAACTTTGACTGAAAATAATAGAAGAAAAACCCAAGCTGGAACTCGGATTTCCAAAGAAATGTAGGATTTCCAATGCGATGATTGGATTCAAAAGGAAGTCCTGGTCGAAACTCAGAACTTCGACTGAAAATAATAGAAGAAAAACCCGAGCTGGAACTCGGATTTCCAAAGAAATGAAGGGTTTCCAATGCGAGGATAGGATTCAAAAGGAAGCCTTGGTCGAAACTCAGAACTTCGACTAAAAATAATAGAAGAAAAACCCGAGCTGGAACTCGGATTTCCAAAGAAATGAAGGATTTCTAATGCGAGGATTGGACTCAAAAGGAAGTCCTGGTCGGAACTCAGAACTTCGACTGAAAATAATAAAAGAAAAACCCAAGCTGGAACTCGGAATTCCAAAGAAATGAAGGATTTCCAATGCAAGGATTGGATTCAAAAGGAAGTCCTGGTCGGAACTCAGAACTTCGACTAAAAATAATAAAAGAAAAACCCGAGCTGGAACTCGGATTTCTAAAGAAATGTAGGATTTCCAATGCGAGGATTGGATTCAAAAGGAAGTCCTGGTCGGAACTCAGAACTTCGATTGAAAATAATAGACGAAAAACCCGAGCTGGAACTCGGATTTTCAAAGAAATGAAGGGTTTCCAATGCGAGGATTGGATTCAAAAGGAAGTCCTGGTCGAAACTCAGAACTTCGACTGGAAAAAATAGAAGAAAAACTCGAGCTGGAACTCGGATTTCCAAAGAGATGAAGGATTTCCAATGCGAGGATTCTATTCAAAAGGAAGTTCTGGTAGGAACTGAGAACTTCGACTGAAAATAATAGAAGAAAAACCCGAGCTGGAACTCAGATTTCCAAAAGAATAAAGGATTTCCAATGCGAGGATTGGATTCAAAAGGAAGTCCTGGTCGGAACTCAGAACTTCGACTGAAAATAATGAAAGAAAAACCCGAGTTGGAACTCGGATTTCCAAAGAAATGAAGGATTTCCAATACGAGGATTTGATTCAAAAGGAAGTCCTGGTTGGAACTCAGAACTTTGACTGAAAAAAATAGAAGAAAAACCGGAGCTTGAACTCGGATTTCCAAAGAAATGAAGGATTTTCAATATGAGGATTTGATTCAAAAGGAAGTCCTGGTTGGAACTCAGAACTTTGACTGAAAAAAATAGAAGAAAAACCCAAGCTGGAACTCGGATTTCCAAAGAAATGATGGATTTCTAATGCGAGGATTGGATTCAAAAGGAAGTCCTGGTCGGAACTCAGAACTTCGATTGAAAATAATAGACGAAAAACCCGAGCTGGAGCTCGGATTTTCAAAGAAATGAAGGGTTTCCAATGCGAGGATTGGATTCAAAAGGAAGTCCTGGTCGAAACTCAGAACTTCGACTGGAAATAATAGAAGAAAAACCCGAGCTGGAACTCGGATTTCCAAATAGATGAAGGATTTTCAATGCGAGGATTCTATTCAAAAGGAAGTTCTGGTAGGAACTGAGAACTTCGACTGAAAATAATAGAAGAAAAACCCGAGCTGGAACTCAGATTTCCAAAAGAATGAAGGATTTCCAATGCGATGATTGGATTCAAAAGGAAGTCCTGGTCGAAACTCAGAACTTCGACTGAAAATAATAGAAGAAAAACCCGAGCTGGAACTCGGATTTCCAAAGAAATGAAGGGTTTCCAATGCGAGGATTGGATTCAAAAGGAAGCCTTGGTCGAAACTCAGAACTTCGACTAAAAATAATAGAAGAAAAACCCGAGCTGGAACTCGGATTTCCAAAGAAATGAAGGATTTCTAATGCGAGGATTGGACTCAAAAGGAAGTCCTGGTCGGAACTCAGAACTTCGACTGAAAATAATAGAAGAAAAACCCGAGCTGGTACTCGGATTTCCAAAGAAATGAAGGATTTCCAATTCAAGGATTGGATTTAAAAGGAAGTCCTGGTCGGAACTCAGAACTTTGACTGAAAATAATAGAAGAAAAACCCAAGCTGGAACTCGGATTTCCAAAGAAATGTAGGATTTCCAATGCGATGATTGGATTCAAAAGGAAGTCCTGGTCGAAACTCAGAACTTCGACTGAAAATAATAGAAGAAAAACCCGAGCTGGAACTCGGATTTCCAAAGAAATGAAGGGTTTCCAATGCGAGGATTGGATTCAAAAGGAAGCCTTGGTCGAAACTCAGAACTTCGACTAAAAATAATAGAAGAAAAACCCGAGCTGGAACTCGGATTTCCAAAGAAATGAAGGATTTCTAATGCGAGGATTGGACTCAAAAGGAAGTCCTGGTCGGAACTCAGAACTTCGACTGAAAATAATAGAAGAAAAACCCGAGCTGGAACTCGGATTTCCAAAGAGATGAAGGATTTCCAATGCGAGGATTGAATTCAAAAGGAAGTCCTGGTCGGAACTTAGAATTCGACTGAAAATAATAGAAGAAAAACCCGAGCTAGAACTCGAATTTCCAAAAGAATGAAGGATTTCCCATGCGAGGATTGGATTCAAAAGGAAGTCATGGTTGGAACTCAGAACTTCGACTGGAAATAATAAAAAAAAAACCCGAGCTGGAACTCGGATTTCCGAAGAAGTGAAGGATTTCCAATGCGAGGATTGAATTCAAAAGGAAGTCCTGGTCGGAACTCAGAACTTCGACTAAAAATAATAAAAGAAAAACCCGAGCTGGAACTCGGATTTCCAAAGAGATGAAGGATTTTCAATGCGAGGATTGGATTCAAAATGAAGTCTTGGTCGGAACTTAGAACTTCGACTGAAAATAATAGAAGAAAAACCCGAGCTGGAACTCGGATTTCCAAAGAAATGAAAGATTTTCAATGCGAGGATTGGATTCAAAAGGAAGTCCTGGTCGAAACTCAGAACTTCGACTGAAATAATAGAAGAAAAACCCAAGCTGGAACTCGGATTTCCAAAGAAATGAAGGATTTCTAATGCGAGGATTGGATTCAAAAGGAAGTCCTGGTCGGAACTCAGAACTTCGACTGAAAATAATATAAGAAAAACCCGAGCTGGAACTCGGATTTCCGAAGAAATGAAGGATTTCCAATGCGAGGATTGGATTCAAAAGGAAGTCTTGGTCGAAACTCAGAACTTCGACTAAAAATAATAGAAGAAAAACCCAAGCTGGAACTCGGAATTCCAAAGAAATGAAGGATTTCCAAAGCAAGGATTGGATTCAAAAGGAAGTCCTGGTCGGAACTCAGAACTTCGACTGAAAATTATAAAAGAAAAACCCGAGCTGGAACTTGGATTTTCAAAGAAATGTAGGATTTCCAATGCGAGGATTGGATTCAACAAGAAGTCCTGGTCGGAACTCAGAACTTCGATTGAAAATAATAGAAGAAAAATCCGAGCTGGAACTCAGATTTCCAAAGAAATGAAGGATTTCCAATGCGAGGATTGGATTCAAAAGGAAGTCTTGGTCGAAATTCAGAACTTCGACTGAAAATAATACAAGAAAAACCCGAGTTGGAACTCGGATTTCCAAAGAAATGAAGGATTTCTAATGCGAGGATTGGATTCAAAAGGAAGTCCTGGTCGGAACTCAGAACTTCGACTGAAAATAATAGAAGAAAAACCGAGCTGGAACTCGGAATTCCAAAGAAATGAAGGCTTTCCAATGCAAGGATTGGATTCAAAAGGAAGTTCTGGTCGGAACTCAGAACTTCGACTGAAAATAATAGAAGAAAAACCCGAGTTGGAACTCGGATTTCCAAAAAAATGTAGGATTTCCAATGCGAAGATTGGATTCAAAAGGAAGTCCTGGTCGGAACTCAGAACTTTGACTGAAAATAATAGAAGAAAAACCGGAGCTGGAACTCAGATTAACAAAGAAATGAAGGATTTCCAATGCGAGGATTGGATTCAAAAGGAAGTCCTGGTCGGAACTCAGAACTTCGACTGAAAATAATAGAAGAAAAACCCGAGCTGGAACTCGGATTTCCAAAGAAATGAAGGATTTCCAATGCGAGAATTGGATTCAAAAGGAAGTCCTGGTCGGAACTCAGAACTTCGACTGAAAATAATAGAAGAAAAACCCGAGCTGGAACTCGGATTTCCAAAGAAATGAAGGATTTTCAATGCGAGGATTGGATTCAAAAGGAAGTCTTGGTCGAAACTCAGAACTTCGACTGAAAATAATATAAGAAAAACCCGAGCTGGAACTCGAATTTCCAAAGAAATGAAGGATTTCCAATGCAAGGATTGGATTCAAAAGGAAGTCCTGGTCGGAACTCAGAACTTCGACTGAAAATAATAGAAGAAAAACCCAAGCTGGAACTCGGATTTCCAAAGAAATGTAGGATTTCCAATGCGATGATTGGATTCAAAAGGAAGTCCTGGTCGAAACTCAGAACTTCGACTGAAAATAATAGAAGAAAAACCCGAGCTGGAACTCGGATTTCCAAAGAAATGAAGGATTTCCAATGCGAGGATTGGATTCAAAAAGAAGTCCTGGTCGGAACTCAGAACTTCGACTGGAAATAATAAAAGAAAAACCCGAGCTAGAACTCAGATTTCCAAAGAGATGAAGGATTTCCAATGCGAGGATTGGATTCAAAAGAAAGTCCTGGTCGGAACTCAGAACTTCGACTGAAAATAATAGAAGAAAAACCCGAGCTGGAACTCGGATTTCCAAAAGAATGAAGGATTTCCAATGCGAGGATTGAATTCAAAAGGAAGTCCTGGTCGGAACTCAGAACTTCGACTGAAAATAATAGAAGAAAAACCCGAGCTGGAACTCGGATTTTCAAAGAAATGAAGGGTTTCCAATGCGATGATTGGATTCAAAAGGAAGTCTTGGTCGAAACTCAGAACTTCAAATGGAAATAATAGAAGAAAAAACCCGAGCTGGAACTCGGATTTCCAAAGAGATGAAGCATTTTCAATGCGAGGATTGGATTCAAAAGGAAATTCTGGTCGGAACAAAGAACTTCGACTGAAAATAATAGAAGAAAAACCCGAGCTGGAACTCGAATTTCCAAAAGAATGAAGGATTTCCCATGCGAGGATTGGATTCAAAAGGAAGTCATGGTTGGAACTCAGAACTTCGACTGGAAATAATAAAAAAAAAACCCGAGCTGGAACTCGGATTTCCGAAGAAGTGAAGGATTTCCAAGGCGAGAATTGAATTCAAAAGGAAGTCCTGGTCGGAACTCAGAACTTCGACTGAAAATAATAGAAGAAAAACCTGAGCTGGAACTCGGATTTCCGAAGAAATGAAGGATTTCCAATGCGAGGATTGGATTCAAAAGGAAGTCTTGGTCGAAACTCAGAACTTCGACTAAAAATAATAGAAGAAAAACCCAAGCTGGAACTCGGAATTCCAAAGAAATGAAGGATTTCCAATGCAAGGATTGGATTCAAAAGGAAGTCCTGGTCGGAACTCAGAACTTCGACTGAAAATTATAAAAGAAAAACCTGAGCTGGAACTCGGATTTTCAAAGAAATGTAGGATTTCCAATGCGAGGATTGGATTCAACAAGAAGTCCTGGTCGGAACTCAGAACTTCGATTGAAAATAATAGAAGAAAAACCCGAGCTGGAACTCGGATTTTCAAAGAAATGAAGGGTTTCCAATGCGAGGATTGGATTCAAAAGGAAGTCCTGGTCGAAACTCAGAACTTCGACTGAAAATAATAGAAGAAAAACCCGAGCTGGAACTCGGATTTCCAAAGAGATGAAGGATTTCCAATGCGAGGATTGGATTCAAAAGGAAGTTCTGGTAGGAACTGAGAACTTCGACTGAAAATAATAGAAGAAAAACCCGAGCTGGAACTCAGATTTCCAAAAGAATGAAGGATTTCCAATGCGAGGATTGGATTCAGAAGGAAGTCCTAGTCGAAACTCAGAACTTTGAGTGAAAATAATAAAAGAAAAACCCGAGCTGGAACTCGGATTTCCAAAGAGATGAAAGATTTCCAATGCGAGGATTGGATTCAAAAGGAAGTCCTGGTCGGAACTCAGAACTTTGACTGAAAATAATAGAAGAAAAACCCGAGCTAGAACTCGGATTTCCAAAGAAATGAAGGATTTTCAATACGAGGATTTGATTCAAAAGGAAGTCCTGGTTGAAACTCAGAACTTTGACTGAAAAAAATAGAAGAAAAACCCGAGCTTGAACTCGGATTTCCGAAGAAATGAAGGATTTCCAATGCGAGGATTGGATTCAAAAGGAAGTCTTGGTCGAAATTCAGAACTTCGACTGAAAATAATAGAAGAAAAACCCGAGTTGGAACTCGGATTTCCAAAGAAATGAAGGATTTCTAATGCGAGGATTGGATTCAAAAGGAAGTCCTGGTCGAAACTCAGAACTTTGACTGAAAATAATAGAAGAAAAACCCGAGCTGGAACTCAAATTTCCAAAAGAATGAAGGATTTCCAATGCAAGGATTGGATTCAAAAGGAAGTCCTGGTCGGAACTCAGAACTTCGACTGGAAATAATAAAAGAAAAACCCGAGCTGGAACTCGGATTTCCAAAGAGATGAAGGATTTCCAATGCGAGGATTGGATTCAAAAGGAAGTCCTGGTCGGAACTCAGAACCTCGACTGAAAATAATAGAAGAAAAACCCGAGCTGGAACTCGGATTTTCAAAGAAATGAAGGATTTCTAATGCGAGGATTGGATTCAAAAGGAAGTCCTGGTCGGAAGTCAGAACTTCGACTGAAAATAATAGAAGAAAAACCCGAGCTGGAACTCGGATTTCCAAAAGAATGAAGGATTTCCAATGCGAGGATTGGATTCAAAAGGAAGTCCTGGTCGGAACTCAGAACCTCGACTGGAAATAATAAAAGAAAAATCCGAGCTGGAACTCGGATTTCCAAAGAGATGAAGGATTTCCAATGCGAGGATTGGATTCAAAAGGAAGTCCTGGTCGGAACTCAGAACCTCGACTGAAAATAATAGAAGAAAAACCCGAGCTGGAACTCGGAATTCCAAAGAAATGAAGGGTTTCCAATGCAAGGATTGGATTCAAAAGGAAGTCCTGGTCGGAACTCAGAACTTCGACTGAAAATAATAGAAGAAAAACCCGAGTTGGAACTCGAATTTCCAAAGAAATGTAGGATTTCCAATGCGAGGATTGGATTCAAAAGGAAGTCCTGGTCGGAACTCAGAACTTTGACTGAAAATAATAGAAGAAAAACCCGAGCTGGAACTCGGATTAACAAAGAAATGAAGGATTTTCAATGCGAGGATTGGATTCAAAAGGAAGTTCTGGTCGGAACTCAGAACTTCGACTGAAAATAATAGAAGAAAAACCCGAGCTGGAACTCGGATTTCCAAAGAGATGAAGGATTTCCAATGCGAGGATTGGATTCAAAAGGAAGTCCTGGTCGGAACTCAGAACTTTGACTGAAAATAATAGAAGAAAAACCCGAGCTAGAACTCGGATTTCCAAAGAAATGAAGGATTTTCAATACGAGGATTTGATTCAAAAGGAAGTCCTGGTTGGAACTCAGAACTTTGACTGAAAAAAATAGAAGAAAAACCCGAGCTTGAACTCGGATTTCCAAAGAAATGAAGGATTTCCAATGCGAGGATTGGATTCAAAAGGAAGTCTTGGTCGAAATTCAGAACTTCGACTGAAAATAATAGAAATTAAAACCGAGTTGGAACTCGGATTTCCAAAGAAATGAAGGATTTCTAATGCGAGGATTGGATTCAAAAGGAAGTCCTGGTCGGAACTCAGAACTTTGACTGAAAATAATAGAAAAAAAACCCGAGCTGGAACTCAAATTTCCAAAAGAATGAAGGATTTCCAATGCGAGGATTGGATTCAAAAGGAAGTCCTGGTCGGAACTCAGAACTTCGACTGGAAATAATAAAAGAAAAACCCGAGCTGGAACTCGGATTTCCAAAGAGATGAAGGATTTCCAATGCGAGGATTGGATTCAAAAGGAAGTCCTGGTCAGAACTCAGAACCTCGACTGAAAATAATAGAAGAAAAACCCGAGCTGGAACTCGGATTTCCAAAGAAATGAAGGATTTCTAATGCGAGGATTGGATTCAAAAGGAAGTCCTGGTCGGAAGTCAGAACTTCGACTGAAAATAATAGAAGAAAAACCCGAGCTGGAACTCGGATTTCCAAAAGAATGAAGGATTTCCAATGCGAGGATTGGATTCAAAAGGAAGTCCTGGTCGGAACTCAGAACCTCGACTGGAAATAATAAAAGAAAAATCCGAGCTGGAACTCGGATTTCCAAAGAGATGAAGGATTTCCAATGCGAGGATTGGATTCAAAAGGAAGTCCTGGTCGGAACTCAGAACCTCGACTGAAAATAATAGAAGAAAAACCCGAGCTGGAACTCGGAATTCCAAAGAAATGAAGGGTTTCCAATGCAAGGATTGGATTCAAAAGGAAGTCCTGGTCGGAACTCAGAACTTCGACTGAAAATAATAGAAGAAAAACCCGAGTTGGAACTCGAATTTCCAAAGAAATGTAGGATTTCCAATGCGAGGATTGGATTCAAAAGGAAGTCCTGGTCGGAACTAAGAACTTTGACTGAAAATAATAGAAGAAAAACCCGAGCTGGAACTCGGATTAACAAAGAAATGAAGGATTTTCAATGCGAGGATTGGATTCAAAAGGAAGTTCTGGTCGGAACTCAGAACTTCGACTGAAAATAATAGAAGAAAAACCCGAGCTGGAACTCGGATTTCCAAAGAAATGAAGGATTTTCAATTCGAGGATTGGATTCAAAAGGAAGTCTTGGTCGAAACTCAGAACTTCGACTGAAAATAATAGAATAAAAACCCGAGCTGGAACTCGGATTTCCAAAGAAATGAAGGATTTCCAATGCAAGGATTGGATTCAAAAGGAAGTCCTGGTCGGAACTAAGAACTTCGATTGAAAATAATAGAAGAAAAACCCAAGATGGAACTCGGATTTCCAAAGAAATGTAGGATTTCCAATGCGATGATTGGATTCAAAAGGAAGTCCTGGTCGAAACTAAGAACTTCGACTGAAAATAATAGAAGAAAAACCCGAGCTGGAACTCAAATTTCCAAAAGAATGAAGGATTTCCAATGCGAGGATTGGATTCAAAAGGAAGTCCTGGTCGGAACTCAGAACTTCGACTGGAAATGATAAAAGAAAAACCCGAGCTAGAACTCGGATTTCCAAAGAGATGAAGGATTTCCAATGCGAGGATTGGATTCAAAAGAAAGTCCTGGTCGAAACTCAGAACTTCGACTGAAAATAATAGAAGAAAAACCCGAGCTGGAACTCGGATTTCCAAAAGAATGAAGGATTTCCAATGCGAGGATTGAATTCAAAAGGAAGTCCTGGTCGGAACTCAGAACTTCGACTGAAAATAATAGAAGAAAAACCTGAGCTAGAACTCGGATTTCCAAAGAGATGAAGGATTTCCAATGCGAGGATTGGATTCAAAAGAAAGTCCTGGTCGGAACTCAGAACTTCGTTTGAAAATAATAGAAGAAAAACCCGAACTGGAACTCGGATTTCCAAAAGAATGAAGGATTTCCAATGCGAGGATTGAATTCAAAAGGAAGTCCTGGTCGGAACTCAGAACTTCGATTGAAAATAATAGACGAAAAACCCGAGCTGGAGCTCGGATTTTCAAAGAAATGAAGGGTTTCCAATGCGAGGATTGGATTCAAAAGGAAGTCCTGGTCGAAACTCAGAACTTCGACTGGAAATAATAGAAGAAAAACCCGAGCTGGAACTCGGATTTCCAAATAGATGAAGGATTTTCAATGCGAGGATTCTATTCAAAAGGAAGTTCTGGTAGGAACTGAGAACTTCGACTGAAAATAATAGAAGAAAAACCCGAGCTGGAACTCAGATTTCCAAAAGAATGAAGGATTTCCAATGCGAGGATTGGATTCAAAAGGAAGTCCTGGTCGGAACTCAGAACTTCGACTGAAAATAATAGAAGAAAAACCCGAGTTGGAACTCGGATTTCCAAAGAAATGAAGGATTTCCAATACGAGGATTTGATTCAAAAGGAAGTCCTGGTTGGAACTCAGAACTTTGACTGAAAAAAATAGAAGAAAAACCCGAGCTTGAACTCGGATTTCCAAAGAAATGAAGGATTTCCAATACGAGGATTTGATTCAAAAGAAGTCCAGGTCGGAACTCAGAACTTTGACTGAAAAAAATAGAAGAAAAACCCGAACTGGAACTCGGATTTCCAAAGAAATGAAGGATTTCTAATGCGAGGGTTGGATTCAAAAGGAAGTCCTGGTCGGAACTCAGAACTTCGACTGAAAATAATAAAAGAAAAACCCGAGCTGGAACTCGGATTTCCAAAGAAATGTAGGATTTCCAATGCGAGGATTGAATTCAAAAGGAAGTCCAGGTCGGAACTCAGAACTTCGACTGAAAATAATAGAAGAAAAACCCGAGCTGGAACTCGGATTTCCAAAGAAATGAAGGGTTTCCAATGCGAGGATTGGATTCAAAAGGAAGCCTTGGTCGAAACTCAGAACTTCGACTGAAAATAATAGAAGAAAAACCCGAGCTGGAACTCGGATTTTCAAAGAAATGAAGGATTTCTAATGCGAGGATTGGATTCAAAAGGAAGTCCTGGTCGGAACTCAGAACTTCGACTGAAAATAATAAAAGAAAAACCCAAGCTGGAACTCGGAATTCCAAAGAAATGAAGGATTTCCAATGCAAGGATTGGATTCAAAAGGAAGTCCTGGTCGGAACTCAGAACTTCGACTGAAAATTATAAAAGAAAAACCCGAGCTGGAACTCGGATTTTCAAAGAAATGTAGGATTTCCAATGCGAGGATTGGATTCAAAAGGAAGTCCTGGTCGGAACTCAGAACTTCGATTGAAAATAATAGACGAAAAACCCGAGCTGGAACTCGGATTTTCAAAGAAATGAAGGGTTTCCAATGCGAGGATTGGATTCAAAAGGAAGTCCTGGTCGAAACTCAGAACTTCGACTGGAAAAAATAGAAGAAAAACCCGAGCTGGAACTCGGATTTCCAAAGAGATGAAGGATTTCCAATGCGAGGATTCTATTCAAAAGGAAGTTCTGGTAGGAACTGAGAACTTCGACTGAAAATAATAGAAGAAAAACCCGAGCTGGAACTCAGATTTCCAAAAGAATAAAGGATTTCCAATGCGAGGATTGGATTCAAAAGGAAGTCCTGGTCGGAACTCAGAACTTCGACTGAAAATAATGAAAGAAAAACTCGAGTTGGAACTCGGATTTCCAAAGAAATGAAGGATTTCCAATACGAGGATTTGATTCAAAAGGAAGTCCTGGTTGGAACTCAGAACTTTGACTGAAAAAAATAGAAGAAAAACCCGAGCTTGAACTCGGATTTCCAAAGAAATGAAGGATTTCCAATATGAGGATTTGATTCAAAAGGAAGTCCTGGTTGGAACTCAGAACTTTGACTGAAAAAAATAGAAGAAAAACCCGAGCTGGAACTCGGATTTCCAAAGAAATGATGGATTTCTAATTCGAGGATTGGATTCAAAAGGAAGTCCTGGTCGGAACTCAGAACTTCGACTAAAAATAATAAAAGAAAAACCCGAGCTGGAACTCGGATTTCTAAAGAAATGTAGGATTTCCAATGCGAGTATTGAATTCAAAAGGAAGTCCAGGTCGGAACTCAAAACTTCGACTGAAAATAATAGAAGAAAAACCCGAGCTGGAACTCGGATTTCCAAAGAAATGAAGGGTTTCTAATGCGAGGATTGGATTGAAAAGGAAGTCTTGGTCGAAACTCAGAACTTCGACTGAAAATAATAGAAGAAAAACCCGAGCTGGAACTCAGATTTCCAAAGAAATGAAAGATTTCTAATGCGAGGATTGGATTCAAAAGGAAGTCCTGGTCGGAACTCAGAACTTCGACTGAAATAAATAAAAGAAAAACCCGAGCTGGAACTCGGATTTCCAATGCGAGGATTGAATTCAAAAGGAAGTCCTGGTCGGAACTCAGAACTTCGACTGAAAATAATAGAAGAAAAACCCGAGCTGGAACTCGGATTTCCAAAGAAATGAAGGGTTTCCAATGCGATGATTGGATTCAAAAGGAAGTCTTGGTCGAAACTCAGAACTTCAAATGGAAATAATAGAAGAAAAAACCCGAGCTGGAACTCGGATTTCTAAAGAGATGAAGGATTTCCAATGCGAGGATTGGATTCAAAAGGAAGTTCTTGTCGGAACTGAGAACTTCGACTGAAAATAATAGAAGAAAAACCTAAGCTAGAACTCGAATTTCCAAAAGAATGAAGGATTTCCAATGCGAGGATTGGATTCAAAAGGAAGTCATGGTTGGAACTCAGAACTTCGTCTGGAAATAATAAAAGAAAAACCCGAGCTGGAACTCGGATTTCCGAAGAAGTGAAGGATTTCCAATGCGAGGATTGAATTCAAAAGGAAGTCCTGGTCGGAACTCAGAACTTCGACTAAAAATAATAGAAGAAAAACCCGAGCTGGAACTCAGATTTCCAAAAGAATGAAGGATTTCCAATGCGAGGATTGGATTCAAAAGGAAGTCCTGGTCGGAACTCAGAACTTCGACTGAAAATAATAGAAGAAAAATCTGAGCTGGAACTCAGATTTCCAAAAGAATGAAGGATTTCCAATGCGAGGATTGGATTCAGAAGGAAGTCCTGGTCGAAACTCAGAACTTCGACTAAAAATAAAAAAAGAAAAACCCGAGCTGGAACTCGGATTTCCAAAGAGATGAAGGATTTCTAATGCGAGGATTGGATTCAAAAGGAAGTCCTGGTCGGAACTCAGAACTTCGACTGAAAATAATAGAAGAAAAACCCGAGCTGGAACTCGGATTTCCAAAGAAATGAAGGATTTCCAATGCGAGGATTGGATTCAAAAGGAAGTCCTGGTCGAAACTCAGAACTTCGACTGAAATAATAGAAGAAAAACCCGAGCTGGAACTCGGATTTCCAAAGAAATGAAGGATTTCTAATGCGAGGATTGGATTCAAATGGAAGTCCTGGTCGGAACTCAGAACTTCGACTGAAAATAATAGAAGAAAAACCTGAGCTGGAACTCGGATTTCTGAAGAAATGAAGGATTTCCAATGCGAGGATTGGATTCGAAAGGAAGTCTTGGTTGAAACTCAGAACTTCGACTAAAAATAATAGAAGAAAAACCCAAGCTGGAACTCGGAATTCCAAAGAAATGAAGGATTTCCAATGCAAGGATTGGATTCAAAAGGGAGTCCTGGTCGGAACTCAGAACTTCGACTGAAAATTATAAAAGAAAAACCCGAGCTGGAACTCGGATTTTCAAAGAAATGTAGGATTTTCAATGCGAGGATTAGATACAAAAGGAAGTCCTGGTCGGAACTCAGAACTTCGTTTGAAAATAATAGAAGAAAAACCCGAGATGGAACTCGGATTTTCAAAGAAATGAAGGGTTTCCAATGCGAGGATTGGATTCAAAAGGAAGTCCTGGTCGAAACTCAGAACTTCGACTGGAAATAATAGAAGAAAAACCCGAGCTGGAACTCGGATTTCCAAAGAGATGAAGGATTTCCAATGCGAGGATTTTATTCAAAAGGAAGTTCTGGTAGGAACTTAGAACTTCGACTGAAAATAATAGAAGAAAAACCCGAGCTGGAACTCAGATTTCCAAAAGAATGAAGGATTTCCAATGCGAGGATTGGATTTAGAAGGAAGTCCTGGTCGAAACTCAGAACTTTGAGTGAAAATAATAAAAGAAAAACCCGAGCTGGAACTCGGATTTCCAAAGAGATAAAGGATTTCCAATGCGAGGATTGGATTCAAAAGGAAGTCCTGGTCGGAACTCAGAACTTTGACTGAAAATAATAGAAGAAAAACCCGAGCTGGAACTCCGATTTCCAAAGAAATGAAGGATTTCCAATACGAGGATTTGATTCAAAAGGAAGTCCTGGTTGGAACTCAGAACTTTGACTGAAAAAAATAGAAGAAAAACCCGAGCTTGAACTCGAATTTCCGAAGAAATGAAGGATTTCCAATGCGAGGATTGGATTCAAAAGGAAGTCTTGGTCGAAACTCAGAACTTCGACTGAAAATAATAGAAGAAAAACCCGAGATGGAACTCGGATTTCCAAAGAAATGAAGGATTTTTAATGCGAGGATTGGATTCAAAAGGAAGTCCTGGTCGGAACTCAGAACTTCGACTGAAAATAATAGAAGAAAAACCCGAGCTGGAACTCGGATTTCCAAAGAAATAAAGGGTTTCCAATGCGAGGATTGGATTCAAAAGGATATCTTGGTCGAAACTCAGAACTTCAAATGGAAATAATAGAATAAAAAACCCGAGCTGGAACTCGGATTTCCAAAGAGATGAAGGATTTCTAATGCGAGGATTGGATTCAAAAGGAAGTTCTGGTCGGAACTGAGAACTTCCACTGAAAATAATAGAAGAAAAACCCGAGCTGGAACTCGAATTTCCAAAAGAATGAAGGATTTCCAATGCAAGGATAGGATTCAAAAGGAAGTCATGGTCGGAACTCAGAACTTCGACTGAAAATAATAGAAGAAAAACCCGAGCTGGAACTCAGATTTCCAAAAGAATGAAGGATTTCCAATGCGAGGATTGGATTCAAAAGGAAGTCCTGGTCGGAACTCAGAACTTCGACTGAAAATAATAGAAGAAAAACCCGAGCTGGAACTCGGATTTCCAAAGAGATGAAGGATTTCCAATGCGAGGATTCTATTCAAAAGGAAGTTCTGGTAGGAATTGAGAACTTCGACTGAAAATAATATAAGAAAAACCCGAGCTGGAACTCAGATTTCCAAAAGAATGAAGGATTTCCAATGCAAGGATTGGATTCAGAAGGAAGTCCTGGTCGAAACTCAGAACTTCGAGTGAAAATAATAAAAGAAAAACCCGAGCTGGAACTCGGATTTCCAAAGAGATGAAGGATTTCCAATGCGAGGATTGGATTCAAAAGGAAGTCCTGGCTCTTACTCAGAACCTCGATTGGAAATAATAAAAGAAAAACCCGAGCTGGAACTCGGATTTCCAAAGAGATGAAGGATTTCCAATGCGAGGATTGGATTCAAAAGGAAGTCCTGGTCGGAACTCAGAACCTCGACTAAAAATAATAGAAGAAAAACCCGAGCTGGAACTCAGAATTCCAAAGAAATGAAGGGTTTCCAATGCAAGGATTGGATTCAAAAGGAAGTTCTGGTCGGAACTCAGAACTTCGACTGAAAATAATAGAAGAAAAACCCGAGTTGGAACTCGGATTTCCAAAGAAATGTAGGATTTCCAATGCGAAGATTGGATTCAAAAGGAAGTCCTGGTCGGAACTCAGAACTTCGACTGAAAATAATAGAAGAAAAACCCGAGCTGGAACTCGGATTTCCAAAGAAATGAAGGATTTCCAATGCGAGAATTGGATTCAAAAGGAGGTTCTGGTCGGAACTCAGAACTTCGACTGAAAATAATAGAAGAAAAACCCGAGCTGGAACTCGAATTTCCAAAGAAATGAAGGATTTTCAATGCGAGGATTGGATTCAAAAGGAAGTCTTGGTCGAAACTCAGAACTTCGACTGAAAATAATAGAAGAAAAACCCGAGCTGGTACTCGGATTTCCAAAGAAATGAAGGATTTCCAATTCAAGGATTGGATTTAAAAGGAAGTCCTGGTCGGAACTCAGAACTTTGACTGAAAATAATAGAAGAAAAACCCAAGCTGGAACTCGGATTTCCAAAGAAATGTAGGATTTCCAATGCGATGATTGGATTCAAAAGGAAGTCCTGGTCGAAACTCAGAACTTCGACTGAAAATAATAGAAGAAAAACCCGAGCTGGAACTCGGATTTCCAAAGAAATGAAGGGTTTCCAATGCGAGGATAGGATTCAAAAGGAAGCCTTGGTCGAAACTCAGAACTTCGACTAAAAATAATAGAAGAAAAACCCGAGCTGGAACTCGGATTTCCAAAGAAATGAAGGATTTCTAATGCGAGGATTGGACTCAAAAGGAAGTCCTGGTCGGAACTCAGAACTTCGACTGAAAATAATAAAAGAAAAACCCAAGCTGGAACTCGGAATTCCAAAGAAATGAAGGATTTCCAATGCAAGGATTGGATTCAAAAGGAAGTCCTGGTCGGAACTCAGAACTTCGACTAAAAATAATAAAAGAAAAACCCGAGCTGGAACTCGGATTTCTAAAGAAATGTAGGATTTCCAATGCGAGGATTGGATTCAAAAGGAAGTCCTGGTCGGAACTCAGAACTTCGATTGAAAATAATAGACGAAAAACCCGAGCTGGAACTCGGATTTTCAAAGAAATGAAGGGTTTCCAATGCGAGGATTGGATTCAAAAGGAAGTCCTGGTCGAAACTCAGAACTTCGACTGGAAAAAATAGAAGAAAAACTCGAGCTGGAACTCGGATTTCCAAAGAGATGAAGGATTTCCAATGCGAGGATTCTATTCAAAAGGAAGTTCTGGTAGGAACTGAGAACTTCGACTGAAAATAATAGAAGAAAAACCCGAGCTGGAACTCAGATTTCCAAAAGAATAAAGGATTTCCAATGCGAGGATTGGATTCAAAAGGAAGTCCTGGTCGGAACTCAGAACTTCGACTGAAAATAATGAAAGAAAAACCCGAGTTGGAACTCGGATTTCCAAAGAAATGAAGGATTTCCAATACGAGGATTTGATTCAAAAGGAAGTCCTGGTTGGAACTCAGAACTTTGACTGAAAAAAATAGAAGAAAAACCGGAGCTTGAACTCGGATTTCCAAAGAAATGAAGGATTTTCAATATGAGGATTTGATTCAAAAGGAAGTCCTGGTTGGAACTCAGAACTTTGACTGAAAAAAATAGAAGAAAAACCCAAGCTGGAACTCGGATTTCCAAAGAAATGATGGATTTCTAATGCGAGGATTGGATTCAAAAGGAAGTCCTGGTCGGAACTCAGAACTTCGATTGAAAATAATAGACGAAAAACCCGAGCTGGAGCTCGGATTTTCAAAGAAATGAAGGGTTTCCAATGCGAGGATTGGATTCAAAAGGAAGTCCTGGTCGAAACTCAGAACTTCGACTGGAAATAATAGAAGAAAAACCCGAGCTGGAACTCGGATTTCCAAATAGATGAAGGATTTTCAATGCGAGGATTCTATTCAAAAGGAAGTTCTGGTAGGAACTGAGAACTTCGACTGAAAATAATAGAAGAAAAACCCGAGCTGGAACTCAGATTTCCAAAAGAATGAAGGATTTCCAATGCGAGGATTGGATTCAAAAGGAAGTCCTGGTCGGAACTCAGAACTTCGACTGAAAATAATAGAAGAAAAACCCGAGTTGGAACTCGGATTTCCAAAGAAATGAAGGATTTCCAATACGAGGATTTGATTCAAAAGGAAGTCCTAGTTGGAACTCAGAACTTTGACTGAAAAAAATAGAAGAAAAACCCGAGCTTGAACTCGGATTTCCAAAGAAATGAAGGATTTCCAATACGAGGATTTGATTCAAAAGAAGTCCAGGTCGGAACTCAGAACTTTGACTGAAAAAAATAGAAGAAAAACCCGAACTGGAACTCGGATTTCCAAAGAAATGAAGGATTTCTAATGCGAGGGTTGGATTCAAAAGGAAGTCCTGGTCGGAACTCAGAACTTCGACTCAAAATAATAAAAGAAAAACCCGAGCTGGAACTCGGATTTCCAAAGAAATGTAGGATTTCCAATGCGAGGATTGAATTCAAAAGGAAGTCCAGGTCGGAACTCAGAACTTCGACTGAAAATAATAGAAGAAAAACCCGAGCTGGAACTCGGATTTCCAAAGAAATAAAGGGTTTCCAATGCGAGGATTGGATTCAAAAGGAAGCCTTGGTCGAAACTCAGAACTTCGACTGAAAATAATAGAAGAAAAACCCGAGCTGGAACTCGGATTTTCAAAGAAATGAAGGATTTCTAATGCGAGGATTGGATTCAAAAGGAAGTCCTGGTCGGAACTCAGAACTTCGACTGAAAATAATAAAAGAAAAACCCAAGCTGGAACTCGGAATTCCAAAGAAATGAAGGATTTCCAATGCAAGGATTGGATTCAAAAGGAAGTCCTGGTCGGAACTCAGAACTTCGACTGAAAATTATAAAAGAAAAACCCGAGCTGGAACTCGGATTTTCAAAGAAATGTAGGATTTCCAATGCGAGGATTGGATTCAAAAGGAAGTCCTGGTCGGAACTCAGAACTTCGATTGAAAATAATAGACGAAAAACCCGAGCTGGAACTCGGATTTTCAAAGAAATGAAGGGTTTCCAATGCGAGGATTGGATTCAAAAGGAAGTCCTGGTCGAAACTCAGAACTTCGACTGGAAAAAATAGAAGAAAAACCCGAGCTGGAACTCGGATTTCCAAAGAGATGAAGGATTTCCAATGCGAGGATTCTATTCAAAAGGAAGTTCTGGTAGGAACTGAGAACTTCGACTGAAAATAATAGAAGAAAAACCCGAGCTGGAACTCAGATTTCCAAAAGAATAAAGGATTTCCAATGCGAGGATTGGATTCAAAAGGAAGTCCTGGTCGGAACTCAGAACTTCGACTGAAAATAATGAAAGAAAAACTCGAGTTGGAACTCGGATTTCCAAAGAAATGAAGGATTTCCAATACGAGGATTTGATTCAAAAGGAAGTCCTGGTTGGAACTCAGAACTTTGACTGAAAAAAATAGAAGAAAAACCCGAGCTTGAACTCGGATTTCCAAAGAAATGAAGGATTTCCAATATGAGGATTTGATTCAAAAGGAAGTCCTGGTTGGAACTCAGAACTTTGACTGAAAAAAATAGAAGAAAAACCCGAGCTGGAACTCGGATTTCCAAAGAAATGATGGATTTCTAATGCGAGGATTGGATTCAAAAGGAAGTCCTGGTCGGAACTCAGAACTTCGACTAAAAATAATAAAAGAAAAACCCGAGCTGGAACTCGGATTTCTAAAGAAATGTAGGATTTCCAATGCGAGGATTAAATTCAAAAGGAAGTCCAGGTCGGAACTCAAAACTTCGACTGAAAATAATAGAAGAAAAACCCGAGCTGGAACTCGGATTTCCAAAGAAATGAAGGGTTTCTAATGCGAGGATTGGATTGAAAAGGAAGTCTTGGTCGAAACTCAGAACTTCGACTGAAAATAATAGAAGAAAAACCCGAGCTGGAACTCAGATTTCCAAAGAAATGAAAGATTTCTAATGCGAGGATTGGATTCAAAAGGAAGTCCTGGTCGGAACTCAGAACTTCGACTGAAATAAATAAAAGAAAAACCCGAGCTGGAACTCGGATTTCCAAAGAAATGTAGGATTTCCAATGCGAGGATTGAATTCAAAAGGAAGTCCTGGTCGGAACTCAGAACTTCGACTGAAAATAATAGAAGAAAAACCCGAGTTGGAACTCGGATTTCCAAAGAAATGAAGGGTTTCCAATGCGATGATTGGATTCAAAAGGAAGTCTTGGTCGAAACTCAGAACTTCAAATGGAAATAATAGAAGAAAAAAACCGAGCTGGAACTCGGATTTCTAAAGAGATGAAGGATTTCCAATGCGAGGATTGGATTCAAAAGGAAGTTCTTGTCGGAACTGAGAACTTCGACTGAAAATAATAGAAGAAAAACCTAAGCTAGAACTCGAATTTCCAAAAGAATGAAGGATTTCCAATGCGAGGATTGGATTCAAAAGGAAGTCATGGTTGGAACTCAGAACTTCGTCTGGAAATAATAAAAGAAAAACCCGAGCTAGAACTCGGATTTCCGAAGAAGTGAAGGATTTCCAATGCGAGGATTGAATTCAAAAGGAAGTCCTGGTCGGAACTCAGAACTTCGACTAAAAATAATAGAAGAAAAACCCGAGCTGGAACTCAGATTTCCAAAAGAATGAAGGATTTCCAATGCGAGGATTGGATTCAAAAGGAAGTCCTGGTCGGAACTCAGAACTTCGACTGAAAATAATAGAAGAAAAATCTGAGCTGGAACTCAGATTTCCAAAAGAATGAAGGATTTCCAATGCGAGGATTGGATTCAGAAGGAAGACCTGGTCGAAACTCAGAACTTCGACTAAAAATAAAAAAAGAAAAACCCGAGCTGGAACTCGGATTTCCAAAGAGATGAAGGATTTCTAATGCGAGGATTGGATTCAAAAGGAAGTCCTGGTCGGAACTCAGAACTTCGACTGAAAATAATAGAAGAAAAACCCGAGCTGGAACTCGGATTTCCAAAGAAATGAAGGATTTCCAATGCGAGGATTGGATTCAAAAGGAAGTCCTGGTCGAAACTCAGAACTTCGACTGAAATAATAGAAGAAAAACCCGAGCTGTAACTCGGATTTCCAAAGAAATGAAGGATTTCTAATGCGAGGATTGGATTCAAATGGAAGTCCTGGTCGGAACTCAGAACTTCGACTGAAAATAATAGAAGAAAAACCTGAGCTGGAACTCGGATTTCTGAAGAAATGAAGGATTTCCAATGCGAGGATTGGATTCGAAAGGAAGTCTTGGTTGAAACACAGAACTTCGACTAAAAATAATAGAAGAAAAACCCAAGCTGGAACTCGGAATTCCAAAGAAATGAAGGATTTCCAATGCAAGGATTGGATTCAAAAGGGAGTCCTGGTCGGAACTCAGAACTTCGACTGAAAATTATAAAAGAAAAACCCGAGCTGGAACTCGGATTTTCAAAGAAATGTAGGATTTTCAATGCGAGGATTAGATACAAAAGGAAGTCCTGGTCGGAACTCAGAACTTCGTTTGAAAATAATAGAAGAAAAACCCGAGATGGAACTCGGATTTTCAAAGAAATGAAGGGTTTCCAATGCGAGGATTGGATTCAAAAGGAAGTCCTGGTCGAAACTCAGAACTTCGACTGGAAATAATAGAAGAAAAACCCGAGCTGGAACTCGGATTTCCAAAGAGATGAAGGATTTCCAATGCGAGGATTTTATTCAAAAGGAAGTTCTGGTAGGAACTTAGAACTTCGACTGAAAATAATAGAAGAAAAACCCGAGCTGGAACTCAGATTTCCAAAAGAATGAAGGATTTCCAATGCGAGGATTGGATTTAGAAGGAAGTCCTGGTCGAAACTCAGAACTTTGAGTGAAAATAATAAAAGAAAAACCCGAGCTGGAACTCGGATTTCCAAAGAGATAAAGGATTTCCAATGCGAGGATTGGATTCAAAAGGAAGTCCTGGTCGGAACTCAGAACTTTGACTGAAAATAATAGAAGAAAAACCCGAGCTGGAACTCCGATTTCCAAAGAAATGAAGGATTTCCAATACGAGGATTTGATTCAAAAGGAAGTCCTGGTTGGAACTCAGAACTTTGACTGAAAAAAATAGAAGAAAAACCCGAGCTTGAACTCGGATTTCCGAAGAAATGAAGGATTTCCAATGCGAGGATTGGATTCAAAAGGAAGTCTTGGTCGAAACTCAGAACTTCGACTGAAAATAATAGGAGAAAAACCCGAGATGGAACTCGGATTTCCAAAGAAATGAAGGATTTTTAATGCGAGGATTGGATTCAAAAGGAAGTCCTGGTCGGAACTCAGAACTTCGACTGAAAATAATAGAAGAAAAACCCGAGCTGGAACTCGGATTTCCAAAGAAATAAAGGGTTTCCAATGCGAGGATTGGATTCAAAAGGATATCTTGGTCGAAACTCAGAACTTCAAATGGAAATAATAGAATAAAAAACCCGAGCTGGAACTCGGATTTCCAAAGAGATGAAGGATTTCTAATGCGAGGATTGGATTCAAAAGGAAGTTCTGGTCGGAACTGAGAACTTCCACTGAAAATAATAGAAGAAAAACCCGAGCTGGAACTCGAATTTACAAAAGAATGAAGGATTTCCAATGCAAGGATTGGATTCAAAAGGAAGTCATGGTCGGAACTCAGAACTTCGACTGAAAATAATAGAAGAAAAACCCGAGCTGGAACTCAGATTTCCAAAAGAATGAAGGATTTCCAATGCGAGGATTGAATTCAAAAGGAAGTCCTGGTCGGAACTCAGAACTTCGACTGAAAATAATAGAAGAAAAACCCGAGCTGGAACTCGGATTTCCAAAGAGATGAAGGATTTCCAATGCGAGGATTCTATTCAAAAGGAAGTTCTGGTAGGAATTGAGAACTTCGACTGAAAATAATATAAGAAAAACCCGAGCTGGAACTCAGATTTCCAAAAGAATGAAGGATTTCCAATGCAAGGATTGGATTCAGAAGGAAGTCCTGGTCGAAACTCAGAACTTCGAGTGAAAATAATAAAAGAAAAACCCAAGCTGGAACTCGGATTTCCAAAGAGATGAAGGATTTCCAATGCGAGGATTGGATTCAAAAGGAAGTCCTGGCTCTTACTCAGAACCTCGATTGGAAATAATAAAAGAAAAACCCGAGCTGGAACTCGGATTTCCAAAGAGATGAAGGATTTCCAATGCGAGGATTGGATTCAAAAGGAAGTCCTGGTCGGAACTCAGAACCTCGACTAAAAATAATAGAAGAAAAACCCGAGCTGGAACTCAGAATTCCAAAGAAATGAAGGGTTTCCAATGCAAGGATTGGATTCAAAAGGAAGTTCTGGTCGGAACTCAGAACTTCGACTGAAAATAATAGAAGAAAAACCCGAGTTGGAACTCGGATTTCCAAAGAAATATAGGATTTCCAATGCGAAGATTGGATTCAAAAGGAAGTCCTGGTCGGAACTCAGAACTTTGACTGAAAATAATAGAAGAAAAACCCGAGCTGGAACTCGAATTAACAAAGAAATGAAGGATTTCCAATGCGAGGATTGGATTCAAAAGGAAGTCCTGGTCGGAACTCAGAACTTCGACTGAAAATAATAGAAGAAAAACCCGAGCTGGAACTCGGATTTCCAAAGAAATGAAGGATTTCCAATGCGAGAATTGGATTCAAAAGGAGGTTCTGGTCGGAACTCAGAACTTCGACTGAAAATAATAGAAGAAAAACCCGAGCTGGAACTCGAATTTCCAAAGAAATGAAGGATTTTCAATGCGAGGATTGGATTCAAAAGGAAGTCTTGGTCGAAACTCAGAACTTCGACTGAAAATAATAGAAGAAAAACCCGAGCTGGTACTCGGATTTCCAAAGAAATGAAGGATTTCCAATTCAAGGATTGGATTTAAAAGGAAGTCCTGGTCGGAACTCAGAACTTTGACTGAAAATAATAGAAGAAAAACCCAAGCTGGAACTCGGATTTCCAAAGAAATGTAGGATTTCCAATGCGATGATTGGATTCAAAAGGAAGTCCTGGTCGAAACTCAGAACTTCGACTGAAAATAATAGAAGAAAAACCCGAGCTGGAACTCGGATTTCCAAAGAAATGAAGGGTTTCCAATGCGAGGATTGGATTCAAAAGGAAGCCTTGGTCGAAACTCAGAACTTCGACTAAAAATAATAGAAGAAAAACCCGAGCTGGAACTCGGATTTCCAAAGAAATGAAGGATTTCTAATGCGAGGATTGGACTCAAATGGAAGTCCTGGTCGGAACTCAGAACTTCGACTGAAAATAATAAAAGAAAAACCCAAGCTGGAACTCGGAATTCCAAAGAAATGAAGGATTTCCAATGCAAGGATTGGATTCAAAAGGAAGTCCTGGTCGGAACTCAGAACTTCGACTGAAAATTATAAAAGAAAAACCCGAGCTGGAACTCGGATTTTCAAAGAAATGTAGGATTTCCAATGCGAGGATTGGATTCAAAAGGAAGTCCTGGTCGGAACTCAGAACTTCGATTGAAAATAATAGACGAAAAACCCGAGCTGGAACTCGGATTTTCAAAGAAATGAAGGGTTTCCAATGCGAGGATTGGATTCAAAAGGAAGTCCTGGTCGAAACTCAGAACTTCGACTGGAAAAAATAGAAGAAAAACTCGAGCTGGAACTCGGATTTCCAAAGAGATGACGGATTTCCAATGCGAGGATTCTATTCAAAAGGAAGTTCTGGTAGGAATTGAGAACTTCGACTGAAAATAATAGAAGAAAAACCCGAGCTGGAACTCAGATTTCCAAAAGAATAAAGGATTTCCAATGCGAGGATTGGATTCAAAAGGAAGTCCTGGTCGGAACTCAGAACTTCGACTGAAAATAATGAAAGAAAAACCCGAGTTGGAACTCGGATTTCCAAAGAAATGAAGGATTTCCAATACGAGGATTTGATTCAAAAGGAAGTCCTGGTTGGAACTCAGAACTTTGACTGAAAAAAATAGAAGAAAAACCGGAGCTTGAACTCGGATTTCCAAAGAAATGAAGGATTTTCAATATGAGGATTTGATTCAAAAGGAAGTCCTGGTTGGAACTCAGAACTTTGACTGAAAAAAATAGAAGAAAAACCCAAGCTGGAACTCGGATTTCCAAAGAAATGATGGATTTCTAATGCGAGGATTGGATTCAAAAGGAAGTCCTGGTCGGAACTCAGAACTTCGACTAAAAATAATAAAAGAAAAACCCGAGCTGGAACTCGGATTTCTAAAGAAATGTAGGATTTCCAATGCGAGGATTGAATTCAAAAGGAAGTCCAGGTCAGAACTCAAAACTTCGACTGAAAATAATAGAAGAAAAACCCGAGCTGGAACTCGGATTTCCAAAGAAATGAAGGGTTTCTAATGCGAGGATTGGATTGAAAAGGAAGTCTTGGTCGAAACTCAGAACTTCGACTGAAAATAATAGAAGAAAAACCCGAGCTGGAACTCAGATTTCCAAAGAATTGAAAGATTTCTAATGCGAGGATTGGATTCAAAAGGAAGTCCTGGTCGGAACTCAGAACTTCGACTGAAATAAATAAAAGAAAAACCCGAGCTGGAACTCGGATTTCCAAAGAAATGTAGGATTTTCAATGCGAGGATTGAATTCAAAAGGAAGTCCTGGTCGGAACTCAGAACTTCGACTGAAAATAATAGAAGAAAAACCCGAGCTGGAACTCGGATTTCCAAAGAAATGAAGGGTTTCCAATGCGATGATTGGATTCAAAAGGAAGTCTTGGTCGAAACTCAGAACTTCAAATGGAAATAATAGAAGAAAAAACCCGAGCTGGAACTCGGATTTCTAAAGAGATGAAGGATTTCCAATGCGAGGATTGGATTCAAAAGGAAGTTCTTGTCGGAACTGAGAACTTCGACTGAAAATAATAGAAGAAAAACCTAAGCTAGAACTCGAATTTCCAAAAGAATGAAGGATTTCCAATGCGAGGATTGGATTCAAAAGGAAGTCATGGTTGGAACTCAGAACTTCGACTGGAAATAATAAAAGAAAAACCCGAGCTGGAACTCAGATTTCCGAAGAAGTGAAGGATTTCCAATGCGAGGATTGAATTCAAAAGGAAGTCCTGGTCGGAACTCAGAACTTCGACTAAAAATAATAGAAGAAAAACCCGAGCTGGAACTCAGATTTCCAAAAGAATGAAGGATTTCCAATGCGAGGATTGGATTCAAAAGGAAGTCCTGGTCGGAACTCAGAACTTCGACTGAAAATAATAGAAGAAAAACCTGAGCTGGAACTCAGATTTCCAAAAGAATGAAGGATTTCCAATGCGAGGATTGGATTCAGAAGGAAGTCCTGGTCGAAACTCAGAACTTCGACTAAAAATAAAAAAAGAAAAACCCGAGCTGGAACTCGGATTTCCAAAGAGATGAAGGATTTCTAATGCGAGGATTGGATTCAAAAGGAAGTCCTGGTCGGAACTCAAAACTTCGACTTAAAATAGTAGAAGAAAAACCCGAGCTGGAACTCGGATTTCCAAAGAAATGAAGGATTTCCAATGCGAGGATTGGATTCAAAAGGAAGTCCTGGTCGAAACTCAGAACTTCGACTGAAATAATAGAAGAAAAACCCGAGCTGGAACTCGGATTTCCAAAGAAATGAAGGATTTCTAATGCGAGGATTGGATTCAAATGGAAGTCCTGGTCGGAACTCAGAACTTCGACTGAAAATAATAGAAGAAAAACCTGAGCTGGAACTCGGATTTCTGAAGAAATGAAGGATTTCCAATGCGAGGATTGGATTCAAAAGGAAGTCTTGGTTGAAACTCAGAACTTCGACTAAAAATAATAGAAGAAAAACCCAAGCTGGAACTCGGAATTCCAAAGAAATGAAGGATTTCCAATGCAAGGATTGGATTCAAAAGGGAGTCCTGGTCGGAACTCAGAACTTCGACTGAAAATTATAAAAGAAAAACCCGAGCTGGAACTCGGATTTTCAAAGAAATGTAGGATTTTCAATGCGAGGATTAGATACAAAAGGAAGTCCTGGTCGGAACTCAGAACTTCGTTTGAAAATAATAGAAGAAAAACCCGAGATGGAACTCGGATTTTCAAAGAAATGAAGGGTTTCCAATGCGAGGATTGGATTCAAAAGGAAGTCCTGGTCGAAACTCAGAACTTCGACTGGAAATAATAGAAGAAAAACCCGAGCTGGAACTCGGATTTCCAAAGAGATGAAGGATTTCCAATGCGAGGATTTTATTCAAAAGGAAGTTCTGGTAGGAACTTAGAACTTCGACTGAAAATAATAGAAGAAAAACCCGAGCTGGAACTCAGATTTCCAAAAGAATGAAGGATTTCCAATGCGAGGATTGGATTTAGAAGGAAGTCCTGGTCGAAACTCAGAACTTTGAGTGAAAATAATAAAAGAAAAACCCGAGCTGGAACTCGGATTTCCAAAGAGATAAAGGATTTCCAATGCGAGGATTGGATTCAAAAGGAAGTCCTGGTCGGAACTCAGAACTTTGACTGAAAATAATAGAAGAAAAACCCGAGCTGGAACTCCGATTTCCAAAGAAATGAAGGATTTCCAATACGAGGATTTGATTCAAAAGGAAGTCCTGGTTGGAACTCAGAACTTTGACTGAAAAAAATAGAAGAAAAACCCGAGCTTCAACTCGGATTTCCGAAGAAATGAAGGATTTCCAATGCGAGGATTGGATTCAAAAGGAAGTCTTGGTCGAAACTCAGAACTTCGACTGAAAATAATAGAAGAAAAACCCGAGATGGAACTCGGATTTCCAAAGAAATGAAGGATTTTTAATGCGAGGATTGGATTCAAAAGGAAGTCCTGGTCGGAACTCAGAACTTCGACTGAAAATAATAGAAGAAAAAACCCGAGCTGGAACTCGGATTTCCAAAGAAATGAAGGGTTTCCAATGCGAGGATTGGATTCAAAAGGATATCTTGGTCGAAACTCAGAACTTCAAATGGAAAGAATAGAAAAAAAAACCCGAGCTGGAACTCGGATTTCCAAAGAGATGAAGGATTTCTAATGCGAGGATTGGATTCAAAAGGAAGTTCTGGTCGGAACTGAGAACTTCCACTGAAAATAATAGAAGAAAAACCCGAGCTGGAACTCGAATTTCCAAAAGAATGAAGGATTTCCAATGCAAGGATTGGATTCAAAAGGAAGTCATGGTCGGAACTCAGAACTTCGACTGAAAATAATAGAAGAAAAACCCGAGCTGGAACTCAGATTTCCAAATGAATGAAGGATTTCCAATGCGAGGATTGGATTCAAAAGGAAGTCCTGGTCGGAACTCAGAACTTCGACTGAAAATAATAGAAGAAAAACCCGAGCTGGAACTCGGATTTCCAAAGAGATGAAGGATTTCCAATGCGAGGATTCTATTCAAAAGGAAGTTCTGGTAGGAATTGAGAACTTCGACTGAAAATAATATAAGAAAAACCCGAGCTGGAACTCAGATTTCCAAAAGAATGAAGGATTTCCAATGCAAGGATTGGATTCAGAAGGAAGTCCTAGTCGAAACTCAGAACTTCGAGTGAAAATAATAAAAGAAAAACCCGAGCTGGAACTCGGATTTCCAAAGAGATGAAGGATTTCCAATGCGAGGATTGGATTCAAAAGGAAGTCCTGGCTCTTACTCAGAACCTCGATTGGAAATAATAAAAGAAAAACCCGAGCTGGAACTCGGATTTCCAAAGAGATGAAGGATTTCCAATGCGAGGATTGGATTCAAAAGGAAGTCCTGGTCGGAACTCAGAACCTCGACTAAAAATAATAGAAGAAAAACCCGAGCTGGAACTCAGAATTCCAAAGAAATGAAGGGTTTCCAATGCAAGGATTGGATTCAAAAGGAAGTTCTGGTCGGAACTCAGAACTTCGACTGAAAATAATAGAAGAAAAACCCGAGTTGGAACTTGGATTTCCAAAGAAATGTAGGATTTCCAATGCGAAGATTGGATTCAAAAGGAAGTCCTGGTCGGAACTCAGAACTTTGACTGAAAATAATAGAAGAAAAACCCGAGCTGGAACTCGGATTAACAAAGAAATGAAGGATTTCCAATGCGAGGATTGGATTCAAAAGGAAGTCCTGGTCGGAACTCAGAACTTCGACTGAAAATAATAGAAGAAAAACCCGAGCTGGAACTCGGATTTCCAAAGAAATGAAGGATTTCCAATGCGAGAATTGGATTCAAAAGGAAGTACTGGTCGGAACTCAGAACTTCGACTGAAAATAATAGAAGAAAAACCCGAGCTGGAACTCGGATTTCCAAAGAAATGAAGGATTTTCAATGCGAGGATTGGATTCAAAAGGAAGTCTTGGTCGAAACTCAGAACTTCGACTGAAAATAATAGAAGAAAAACCCGAGCTGGTACTCGGATTTCCAAAGAAATGAAGGATTTCCAATTCAAGGATTGGATTTAAAAGGAAGTCCTGGTCGGAACTCAGAACTTTGACTGAAAATAATAGAAGAAAAACCCAAGCTGGAACTCGGATTTCCAAAGAAATGTAGGATTTCCAATGCGATGATTGGATTCAAAAGGAAGTCCTGGTCGAAACTCAGAACTTCGACTGAAAATAATAGAAGAAAAACCCGAGCTGGAACTCGGATTTCCAAAGAAATGAAGGATTTCCAATGCGAGGATTGGATTCAAAAAGAAGTCATGGTCGGAACTCAGAACTTCGACTGGAAATAATAAAAGAAAAACCCGAGCTAGAACTCGGATTTCCAAAAAGATGAAGGATTTCCAATGCGAGGATTGGATTCAAAAGAAAGTCCTGGTCGGAACTCAGAATTTCGACTGAAAATAATAGAAGAAAAACCCGAGCTGGAACTCGGATTTCCAAAGAGATGAAGGATTTCCAATGCGAGGATTGAATTCAAAAGGAAGTCCTGGTCGGAACTCAGAACTTCGACTGAAAATAATAGAAGAAAAACCCGAGCTGGAACTCGGATTTCCAAAGAAATGAAGGGTTTCCAATGCGATGATTGGATTCAAAAGAAAGTCTTGGTCGAAACTCTGAACTTCAAATGGAAATAATAGAAGAAAAAACCCGAGCTGGAACTCGGATTTCCAAAGAGATGAAGCATTTTCAATGCGAGGATTGGATTCAAAAGGAAGTTCTGGTCGGAACAAAGAACTTCGACTGAAAATAATAGAAGAAAAACCCGAGCTGGAACTCGAATTTCCAAAAGAATGAAGGATTTCCCATGCGAGGATTGGATTCAAAAGGAAGTCATGGTTGGAACTCAGAACTTCGACTGGAAATAATAAAAAAAAAACCCGAGCTGGAACTCGGATTTCCGAAGAAGTGAAGGATTTCCAATGCGAGGATTGAATTCAAAAGGAAGTCCTGGTCGGAACTCAGAACTTCGACTGAAAATAATAAAAGAAAAACCCGAGCTGGAACTCAGATTTCCAAAAGAATGAAGGATTTCCAATGCGAGGATTGGATTCAGAAGGAAGTCCTGGTCGGAACTCAGAACTTCGACTAAAAATAATAAAAGAAAAACCCGAGCTGGAACTCGGATTTCCAAAGAGATGAAGGATTTTCAATGCGAGGATTGGATTCAAAATGAAGTCCTGGTCGGAACTCAGAACTTCGACTGAAAATAATAGAAGAAAAACCCGAGCTGGAACTCGGATTTCCAAAGAAATGAAAGATTTCCAATGCGAGGATTGGATTCAAAAGGAAGTCCTGGTCGAAACTCAGAACTTCGACTGAAATAATAGAAGAAAAACCCAAGCTTGAACTCGGATTTCCGAAGAAGTGAAGGATTTCTAATGCGAGGATTGGATTCAAAAGGAAGTCCTGGTCGGAACTCAGAACTTTGACTGAAAATAATATAAGAAAAACCCGAGCTGGAACTCGGATTTCCGAAGAAATGAAGGATTTCCAATGCGAGGATTGGATTCAAAAGGAAGTCTTGGTCGAAACTCAGAACTTCGACTAAAAATAATAGAAGAAAAACCCAAGCTGGAACTCGGAATTCCAAAGAAATGAAGGATTTCCAATGCAAGGATTGGATTCAAAAGGAAGTCCTGGTCGGAACTCAGAACTTCGACTGAAAATTATAAAAGAAAAACCCGAGCTGGAACTCGGATTTTCAAAGAAATGTAGGATTTCCAATGCGAGGATTGGATTCAACAAGAAGTCCTGGTTGGAACTCAGAACTTCGATTGAAAATAATAGAAGAAAAACCCGAGCTGGAACTCAGATTTTCAAAGAAATGAAGGGTTTCCAATGCGAGGATTGGATTCAAAAGGAAGTCCTGGTCGAAACTCAGAACTTTGATTGGAAATAATAGAAGAAAAACCCGAGCTGGAACTCGGATTTCCAAAGAGATGAAGGATTTCCAATGCGAGGATTTTATTCAAAAAGAAGTTCTGGTAGGAACTGAGAACTTCGACTGAAAATAATAGAAGAAAAACCCGAGCTGGAACTCAGATTTCCAAAAGAATGAAGGATTTTCAATGCGAGGATTGGATTCAGAAGGAAGTCCTGGTCGAAACTCAGAACTTTGAGTGAAAATAATAAAAGAAAAACCCGAGCTGGAACTCGGATTTCCAAAGAGATGAAGGATTTCCAATGCGAGGATTGGATTTAAAAGGAAGTCCTGGGCGGAACTCAGAACTTTGACTGAAAATAATAGAAGAAAAATCCGAGCTACAACTCGGATTTCCAAAGAAATGAAGGATTTTCAATACGAGGATTTGATTCAAAAGGAAGTCCTGGTTGGAACTCAGAACTTTGACTGAAAAAAATAGAAGAAAAAACCGAGCTTGAACTCAGATTTCCGAAGAAATGAAGGATTTCCAATGCGAGGATTGGATTCAAAAGGAAGTCCTGGTCGGAACTCAGAACTTCGACTGAAAAATAATAGAAGAAAAACCCGAGTTGGAACTCGGATTTCCAAAGAAATGAAGGATTTCTAATGCGAGGATTGGATTCAAAAGGAAGTCCTGGTCGGAACTCAGAACTTCGACTGAAAATAATAGAAGAAAAACCCGAGCTGGAACTCAAATTTTCAAAAGAATGAAGGATTTCCAATGCGAGGATTGGATTCAAAAGGAAGTCCTGGTCGGAACTCAGAACTTCGACTGGAAATAATAAAAGAAAAACCCGAGCTGGAACTCGGATTTTTAAAGAGATGAAGGATTTCCAATGCGAGGATTGGATTCAAAAGGAAGTCCTGGTCGGAACTCAGAACTTCGACTGAAAATAATAGAAGAAAAACCCGAGCTGGAACTCGGATTTCCAAAGAAATGAAGGATTTCTAATTCGAGGATTGGATTCAAAAGGAAGTCCTGGTCGGAAGTCAGAACTTCGACTGAAAATAATAGAAGAAAAACCCGAGCTGGAACTCGGATTTCCAAAAGAATGAAGGATTTCCAATGCGAGGATTGGATTCAAAAGGAAGTCCTGGTCGGAACTCAGAACCTCGACTGGAAATAATAAAAGAAAAATCCGAGCTGGAACTCGAATTTCCAAAGAGATGAAAGATTTCCAATGCGAGGATTGGATTCAGAAGGAAGTCCTGGTCGAAACTCAGAACTTTGAGTGAAAATAATAAAAGAAAAACCCGAGCTGGAACTCGGATTTCCAAAGAGATGAAGGATTTCCAATGCGAGGATTGGATTCAAAAGGAAGTCCTGGTCGGAACTCAGAACTTCGACTGAAAATAATAGAAGAAAAACCCGAGTTGGAACTCGAATTTCCAAAGAAATGAAGCATTTCCAATGCGAGGATTCTATTCAAAAGGAAGTTCTGGTAGGAACTGAGAACTTCGACTGAAAATAATAGAAGAAAAACCCGAGCTGGAACTCGAATTTCCAAAAGAATGAAGGATTTCCAATGCGAGGATTGGATTCAAAAGGAAGTCCTAGTCGGAACTCAGAACTTCGACTGAAAATAATAGAAGAAAAACCCGAGCTGGAACTCAGATTTCCAAAAGAATGAAGGATTTTCAATTCGAGGATTGGATTCAGAAGGAAGACCTGGTCGAAACTCAGAACTTTGAGTGAAAATAATAAAGGAAAAACCCGAGCTGGAACTCGGATTTCCAAAGAGATGAAGGATTTCCAATGCGAGGATTGGATTCAAAAGGAAGTCCTGGTCGGAACTCAGAACTTTGACTGAAAATAATAGAAGAAAAACCCGAGCTGGAACTCGGATTAACAAAGAAATGAAGGATTTTCAATGCGAGGATTGGATTCAAAAGGAAGTCCTGGTCGGAACTCAGAACTTCGACTGAAAATAATAGAAGAAAAACCCGAGCTGGAACTCGGATTTCCAAAGAAATGAAGGATTTCCAATGCGAGGATTGGATTCAAAAGGAAGTCCTGGTCGGAACTCAGAACTTCGACTGAAAATAATAGAAGAAAAATCCGAGCTGGAACTCGGATTAACAAAGAAATGAAGGATTTCCAATGCGAGGATTGGATTAAAAAAGAAGTCCTGGTCGGAACTCAGAACTTCGACTGGAAATAATAAAAGAAAAACCCGAGCTGGAACTCGGATTTCCAAAGAGATGATGGATTTCAAATGCGTGGATTGGATTCAAAAGGAAGTCCTGGTCAGAACTCAGAACTTCGACTGAAAATAATAGAAGAAAAATCCGAGCTGGAACTCAGATTTCCAAAAGAATGAAGGATTTCCAATGCGAGGATTGGATTCAAAAGGAAGTCTTGGTCGAAACTCAGAACTTCGACTGAAAATAATTGAAGAAAAACCCGAGCTGGAACTCAGATTTCCAAAGAGATGAAGGATTTCCAATGCGAGGATTGAATTCAAAAGGAAGTCCTGGTCGGAACTCAGAACTTCGACTGAAAATAATAGAAGAAAAACCCGAGCTGGAACTCGGATTTCCAAAGAAATGAAGGGTTTCCAATGCGATGATTGGATTCAAAAGAAAGTCTTGGTCGAAACTCTGAACTTCAAATGGAAATAATAGAAGAAAAAACCCGAGCTGGAACTCGGATTTCCAAAGAGATGAAGCATTTTCAATGCGAGGATTGGATTCAAAAGGAAGTTCTGGTCGGAACAAAGAACTTCGACTGAAAATAATAGAAGAAAAACCCGAGCTGGAACTCGAATTTCCAAAAGAATGAAGGATTTCCCATGCGAGGATTGGATTCAAAAGGAAGTCATGGTTGGAACTCAGAACTTCGACTGGAAATAATAAAAAAAAAACCCGAGCTGGAACTCGGATTTCCGAAGAAGTGAAGGATTTCCAATGCGAGGATTGAATTCAAAAGGAAGTCCTGGTCGGAACTCAGAACTTCGACTGAAAATAATAAAAGAAAAACCCGAGCTGGAACTCAGATTTCCAAAAGAATGAAGGATTTCCAATGCGAGGATTGGATTCAGAAGGAAGTCCTGGTCGGAACTCAGAACTTCGACTAAAAATAATAAAAGAAAAACCCGAGCTGGAACTCGGATTTCCAAAGAGATGAAGGATTTTCAATGCGAGGATTGGATTCAAAATGAAGTCCTGGTCGGAACTCAGAACTTCGACTGAAAATAATAGAAGAAAAACCCGAGCTGGAACTCGGATTTCCAAAGAAATGAAAGATTTCCAATGCGAGGATTGGATTCAAAAGGAAGTCCTGGTCGAAACTCAGAACTTCGACTGAAATAATAGAAGAAAAACCCAAGCTGGAACTCGGATTTCCGAAGAAGTGAAGGATTTCTAATGCGAGGATTGGATTCAAAAGGAAGTCCTGGTCGGAACTCAGAACTTCGACTGAAAATAATATAAGAAAAACCTGAGCTGGAACTCGGATTTCCGAAGAAATGAAGGATTTCCAATGCGAGGATTGGATTCAAAAGGAAGTCTTGGTCGAAACTCAGAACTTCGACTAAAAATAATAGAAGAAAAACCCAAGCTGGAACTCGGAATTCCAAAGAAATGAAGGATTTCCAATGCAAGGATTGGATTCAAAAGGAAGTCCTGGTCGGAACTCAGAACTTCGACTGAAAATTATAAAAGAAAAACCCGAGCTGGAACTCGAATTTTCAAAGAAATGTAGGATTTCCAATGCGAGGATTGGATTCAACAAGAAGTCCTGGTTGGAACTCAGAACTTCGATTGAAAATAATAGAAGAAAAACCCGAGCTGGAACTCAAATTTTCAAAGAAATGAAGGGTTTCCAATGCGAGAATTGGATTCAAAAGGAAGTCCTGGTCGAAACTCAGAACTTTGACTGGAAATAATAGAAGAAAAACCCGAGCTGGAACTCGGATTTCCAAAGAGATGAAGGATTTCCAATGCGAGGATTTTATTCAAAAAGAAGTTCTGGTAGGAACTGAGAACTTCGACTGAAAATAATAGAAGAAAAACCCGAGCTGGAACTCAGATTTCCAAAAGAATGAAGGATTTCCAATGCGAGGATTGGATTCAGAAGGAAGTCCTGGTCGAAACTCAGAACTTTGAGTGAAAATAATAAAAGAAAAACCCGAGCTGGAACTCGGATTTCCAAAGAGATGAAGGATTTCCAATGCGAGGATTGGATTCAAAAGGAAGTCCTGGTCGGAACTCAGAACTTTGACTGAAAATAATAGAAGAAAAATCCGAGCTAGAACTCAGATTTCCAAAGAAATGAAGGATTTTCAATACGAGGATTTGATTCAAAAGGAAGTCCTGGTTGGAACTCAGAACTTTGACTGAAAAAAATAGAAGAAAAAACCGAGCTTGAACTCGGATTTCCGAAGAAATGAAGGATTTCCAATGCGAGGATTGGATTCAAAAGGAAGTCTTGGTCGAAATTCAGAACTTCGACTGAAAATAATAGAAGAAAAACCCGAGTTGGAACTCGGATTTCCAAAGAAATGAAGGATTTCTAATGCAAGGATTGGATTCAAAAGGAAGTCCTGGTCGGAACTCAGAACTTCGACTGAAAATAATAGAAGAAAAACCCGAGCTGGAACTCAAATTTCCAAAAGAATGAAGGATTTCCAATGCGAGGATTGGATTCAAAAGGAAGTCCTGGTCGGAACTCAGAACTTCGACTGGAAATAATAAAAGAAAAACCCGAGCTGGAACTCGGATTTTTAAAGAGATGAAGGATTTCCAATGCGAGGATTGGATTCAAAAGGAAGTCCTGGTCGGAACTCAGAACTTCGATTGAAAATAATAGAAGAAAAACCCGAGCTGGAACTCGGATTTCCAAATAACTGAAGGATTTCTAATGCGAGGATTGGATTCAAAAGGAAGTCCTGGTCGGAAGTCAGAACTTCGACTGAAAATAATAGAAGAAAAACCCGAGATGGAACTCGGATTTCCAAAAGAATGAAGGATTTCCAATGCGAGGATTGGATTCAAAAGGAAGTCCTGGTCGGAACTCAGAACCTCGACTGGAAATAATAAAAGAAAAATCCGAGCTGGAACTCGAATTTCCAAAGAGATGAAAGATTTCCAATGCGAGGATTGGATTCAAAAGGAAGTCCTGGTCGGAACTCAGAACTTCGACTGAAAATAATAGAAGAAAAACCCGAGTTGGAACTCGAATTTCCAAAGAAATGAAGGATTTCCAATGCGAGGATTCTATTCAAAAGGAAGTTCTGGTAGGAATTGAGAACTTCGACTGAAAATAATAGAAGAAAAACCCGAGCTGGAACTCGAATTTCCAAAAGAATGAAGGATTTTCAATGCGAGGATTGGATTCAAAAGGAAGTCCTAGTCGGAACTCAGAACTTCGACTGAAAATAATAGAAGAAAAACCCGAGCTGGAACTCAGATTTCCAAAAGAATGAAGGATTTTCAATCCGAGGATTGGATTCAGAAGGAAGTCCTGGTCGAAACTCAGAACTTTGAGTGAAAATAATAAAAGAAAAACCCGAGCTGGAACTCGGATTTCCAAAGAGATGAAGGATTTCCAATGCGAGGATTGGATTCAAAAGGAAGTCCTGGTCGGAACTCAGAACTTTGACTGAAAATAATAGAAGAAAAACCCGAGCTGGAACTCGGATTAACAAAGAAATGAAGGATTTTCAATGCGAGGATTGGATTCAAAAGGAAGTCCTGGTCGGAACTCAGAACTTCGACTAAAAATAATAGAAGAAAAACCTGAGCTGGAACTCGGATTTCCAAAGAAATGAAGGATTTCCAATGCGAGGATTGGATTCAAAAGGAAGTCCTGGTCGGAACTCAGAACTTCGACTGAAAATAATAGAAGAAAAATCCGAGCTGGAACTCGGATTAACAAAGAAATGAAGGATTTCCAATGCGAGGATTGGATTAAAAAAGAAGTCCTGGTCGGAACTCAGAACTTCGACTGGAAATAATAAAAGAAAAACCCGAGCTGGAACTCGGATTTCCAAAGAGATGATGGATTTCAAATGCGAGGATTGGATTCAAAAGGAAGTCCTGGTCAGAACTCAGAACTTCGACTGAAAATAATAGAAGAAAAATCCGAGCTGGAACTCAGATTTCCAAAAGAATGAAGGATTTCCAATGCGAGGATTGGATTCAAAAGGAAGTCCTGGTCGAAACTCAGAACTTCGACTGAAAATAATTGAAGAAAAACCCGAGCTGGAACTCGGATTTCCAAAGAAATGAAGGATTTCCAATGCGAGGATTCGATTCAAAAGGAAGACCTGGTCGGAACTCAGAACTTCGACTGGAAATAATAAAAGAAAAACCCGAGCTAGAACTCGGATTTCCAAAGAGATGAAGGATTTCCAATGCGAGGATTGGATTCAAAAGAAAGTCCTGGTCGGAACTCAGAACTTCGACTGAAAATAATAGAAGAAAAACCCGAGCTGGAACTCGGATTTCCAAAAGAATGAAGGATTTCCAATGCGAGGATTGAATTCAAAAGGAAGTCCTGGTCGGAACTCAGAACTTCGACTGAAAATAATAGAAGAAAAACCTGAGCTGGAACTCGGATTTTCGAAGAAATGAAGGATTTCCAATCCGAGGATTGGATTCAAAAGGAAATCTTGGTCGAAACTCAGAACTTCGACTAAAAATAATAGAAGAAAAACCCAAGCTGGAACTCGAAATTCCAAAGAAATGAAGGATTTACAATGCAAGGATTGGATTCAAAAGGAAGTCCTGGTCGGAACTTAGAACTTCGACTGAAAATAATAGAAGAAAAACCCGAGTTGGAACTCGAATTTCCAAAGAAATGTAGGATTTCCAATGCGAGGATTGGATTCAAAAGGAAGTCCTGGTCGGAACTCAGAACTTTGACTGAAAATAATAGAAGAAAAACCCGAGCTGGAACTCGGATTAACAAAGAAATGAAGGATTTTCAATGCGAGGATTGGATTCAAAAGGAAGTCCTGGTCGGAACTCAGAACTTCGACTGAAAATAATAGAAGAAAAACCCGAGCTGGAACTCGGATTTCCAAAGAAATGAAGGATTTCTAATGCGAGGATTGGATTCAAAAGGAAGTTATGGTCGGAACTCAGAACTTCGACTGAAAATAATAGAAGAAAAATCCGAGCTGGAACTCGGATTTCCAATGAAATGAAGGATTTTCAATTCGAGGATTGGATTCAAAAGGAAGTCTTGGTCGAAACTCAGAACTTCGACTGAAAATAATAGAATAAAAACCCGAGCTGGAACTCGGATTTCCAAAGAAATGAAGGATTTTCAATGCGAGGATTGGATTCAAAAGGAAGTCCTGGTCGGAACTCAGAACTTCGACTGAAAATAATAGAAGAAAAACCCGAGCTGGAACTCGGATTTCCAAAGAAATGAAGGATTTCTAATGCGAGGATTGGATTCAAAAGGAAGTTATGGTCGGAACTCAGAACTTCGACTGAAAATAATAGAAGAAAAATCCGAGCTGGAACTCGGATTTCCAATGAAATGAAGGATTTTCAATTCGAGGATTGGATTCAAAAGGAAGTCTTGGTCGAAACTCAGAACTTCGACTGAAAATAATAGAATAAAAACCCGAGCTGGAACTCGGATTTCCAAAGAAATGAAGGATTTCCAATGCAAGGATTGGATTCAAAAGGAAGTCCTGGTCGGAACTCAGAACTTCGACTGAAAATAAAAGAAGAAAAACCCAAGCTGGAACTCGGATTTCCAAAGAAATGTAGGATTTCCAATGCGATGATTGGATTCAAAAGGAAGTCCTGGTCGAAACTCAGAACTTCGACTGAAAATAATAGAAGAAAAACCCGAGCTGGAACTCGGATTTCCAAAGAAATAAAGGATTTCCAATGCGAGGATTCGATTAAAAAAGAAGACCTGGTCGGAACTCAGAACTTCGACTGAAAATAATAAAAGAAAAACCCGAGCTAGAACTCGGATTTCCAAAGAGATGAAGGATTTCCAATGCGAGGATTGGATTTAAAAGAAAGTCCTGGTCGAAATTCAGAACTTCGACTGAAAATTATAAAAGAAAAACCCGAGCTGGAACTTGGATTTTCAAAGAAATGTAGGATTTCCAATGCGAGGATTGGATTCAAAAGGAAGTCCTGGTCGGAACTCAGAACTTCGATTGAAAATAATAGAAGAAAAACCCGAGCTGGAACTCGGATTTTCAAAGAAATGAAGGGTTTCCAATGCGAGGATTGGATTCAAAAGGAAGTCCTGGTCGAAACTCAGAACTTCGACTGGAAATAATAGAAGAAAAATCCGAGCTGGAACTCGAATTTCCAAAGAGATGAAGGATTTCCAATGCGAGGATTTTATTCAAAAGGAAGTTCTGGTAGGAACTGAGAACTTCAACTGAAAATAATAGAAGAAAAACCCGAGCTGGAACTCAGATTTACAAAATAAAGAAGGATTTCCAATGCAAGGATTGGATTCAGAAGGAAGTCCTGGTCGAAACTCAGAACTTTGAGTGAAAATAATAAAAGAAAAACCTGAGCTGGAACTCAGATTTCCAAAGAGATGAAGGATTTCCAATGCGAGGATTGGATTCAAAAGGAAGTCCTGGTCGGAACTCAGAACTTTGACTGAAAATAATAGAAAAAAAACCCGAGCTGGAACTCGGATTTCCAAAGAAATGAAGGATTTCCAATACGAGGATTTGATTCAAAAGGAAGTCCTGGTTGGAACTCAGAACTTTGACTGAAAAAAATAGAAGAAAAACCCGAGCTTGAACTCGGATTTCTGAAGAAATGAAGGATTTCCAATGCGCGGATTGGATTCAAAAGGAAGTCTTGGTCGAAACTCAGAACTTCGACTGAAAATAATAGAAGAAAAACCCGAGTTGGAACTCAGATTTCCAAAGAAATGAAGGATTTCTAATGCGAGGATTGGATTCAAAAGGAAGTCCTGGTCGGAACTCAGAACTTCGACTGAAAATAATAAAAGAAAACACCGAGCTGGAACTCCGATTTCCAAAGAAATGTAGGATTTCCAATGCGAGGATTGAATTCAAAAGGAAGTCCAGGTCGGAACTCAGAACTTCGACTGAAAATAATAGAAGAAAAACCCGAGCTGGAACTCGGATTTCCAAAGAAATGAAGGGTTTCCAATGCGAGGATTGCATTCAAAAGGATATCTTGGTCGAAACTCAGAACTTTAAATGGAAATAATAGAAGAAAAAACCCGAACTGGAACTCGGATTTCCAAAAAGATGAAGGATTTCTAATGCGAGGATTGGATTCAAAAGGAAGTTCTGGTCGGAACTAAGAACTTCGACTGAAAATAATAGAAGAAAAACCCGAGCTGGAACTCGAATTTCCAAAAGAATGAAGGATTTCCAATGCGAGGATTGGATTCAAAAGTTAGTCATGGTTGGAACTCAGAACTTCGACTGGAAATATATAAAGAAAAACCCGAGCTGGAACTCGGATACCCGAATAAGTGAAGGATTTCCAATGCGAGGATTGAATTCAAAAGGAAGTCCTGGTCGGAACTCAGAACTTCGACTAAAAATAATAGAAGAAAAACCCGAGCTGGAACTCAGATTTCCAAAAGAATGAAGGATTTCCAATGCGAGGATTGGATTCAAAAGGAAGTCCTGGTCGGAACTCAGAACTTCGACTGGAAATAATAGAAGAAAACCCGAGCTGGAACTCAGATTTCCAAAAGAATGAAGGATTTTCAATGCGAGGATTGGATTCAAAAGGAAGTCCTGGTCGGAACTCAGAACTTCGACTGGAAATAATAAAAGAAAAACCCGAGCTGGAACTCGGATTTCCAAAGAGATGAAGGATTTCCAATGCGAGGATTGGATTCAAAAGGAAGTCCTGGTCGGAACTCAGAACTTCGACTGAAAATAATAGAAGAAAAACTCGAGCTGGAACTCGAATTTCCAAAGAAATGAAAGATTTCTAATGTGAGGATTGGATTCAAAAGGAAGTCCTGGTCGGAACTTAGAACTTCGACTGAAAATAATAGAAGAAAAACCCGAGCTAGAACTCGGATTTCCAAAAGAATGAAGGATTTCCAATGCGATGATTGGATTCAAAAGGAAGTCCTGGTCGGAACTCAGAACCTCGACTGGAAATAATAAAAGAAAAACCCGAGCTGAAACTCGGATTTCCAAAGAGATGAAGGATTTCCAATGCGAGGATTGGATTCAAAAGGAAGTCCGGGTCGGAACTCAGAACCTCGACTGAAAATAATAGAAGAAAAACCCGAGCTGGAACTCAGAATTCCAAAGAAATGAAGGGTTTCCAATGCAAAGATTGGATTCAAAAGGAAGTCCTGGTCGGAACTCAGAACTTTGACTGAAAATAAGAGAAGAAAAACCCGAGCTGGAACTCGGATTAACAAAGAAATGAAGGATTTCCAATGCAAGGATTGGATTCAAAAGGAAGTCCTTGTCGGAACTCAGAACTTCGACTGAAAATAATAGAAGAAAAAACCGAGCTGGAACTCGGATTTCCAAAGAAATGAAGGATTTCCAATGCGAGGATTGGATTTAAAAGGAAGTCCTGGTCGGAACTCAGAACTTCGACTGAAAATAATAGAGGAAAAACCCGAGCTGGAACTCGGATTTCCAAAGAAATGAAGGATTTTCAATGCGAGGATTGAATTCAAAAGCAAGTCTTGGTCGAAACTCAGAACTTCGACTGAAAATAATAGAAGAAAAACCCGAGCTGGAACTCGGATTTCCAAAGAAATGAAGGATTTCCAATGCAAGGATTGGATTCAAAAGGAAGTCCTGGTCGGAACTCAGAACTTCGACTGAAAATAATAGAAGAAAAACCCAAGCTGGAACTCGGATTTCCAAATAAATGTAGGATTTCCAAAGAAATGTAGGATTTCCAATGCGAGGATTGGATTCAAAAGGAAGTCCTGGTCGAAACTCAGAACTTCGACTGAAAATAATAGAAGAAAAACCCGAGCTGGAACTCGGATTTCCAAAGAAATGAAGGATTTTCAATGCGAGGATTGGATTAAAAAAGAAGTCCTGGTCGGAACTCAGAACTTCGACTGGAAATAATAAAAGAAAAACCCGAGCTAGAACTCGGATTTCCAAAGAGATGAAGGATTTCCAATGCGAGGATTGGATTCAAAAGAAAGTCCTGGTCGGAACTCAGAACTTCGACTGAAAATAATAGAAGAAAAACCCGAGCTGGAACTCGGATTTCCAAAAGAATGAAGGATTTCCAATGTGAGGATTGGATTCAAAAGGAAGTCCTGGTCGGAACTCAGAACTTCGACTGAAAATAATAGAAGAAAAACCCGAGCTAGAACTGGGATTTCTGAAGAAATGAAGGATTTCCAATACGAGGATTGGATTCAAGAGGAAGTCCTGGTCGGAACTCAGAACTTCGACTGAAAATAATAGAAGAAAAATCCGAGCTGAAACTCGGATTTTCAAAGAAATGTAGGATTTCCAATGCGAGGATTGGATTCAAAAGGAAGTCGTGGTCGGAACTCAGAACTTCGATTGAAAATATTAGAAGAAAAACACCATCTGGAACTCGGATTTTCAAAGAAATGAAGGGTTTCCAATGCGAGGATTGGATTCAAAAGGAAGTCCTGGTCGAAACTCAGAACTTCGACTGGAAATAATAGAAGAAAAACCTGAGCTGGAACTCGGATTTCCAAAGAGATGAAGGATTTCCAATGCGAGGATTCTATTCAAAAGGAAGTTCTGGTAGGAATTGAGAACTTCGACTGAAAATAATAGAAGAAAAACCCGAGCTGGAACTCGAATTTCCAAAAGAATGAAGAATTTCTAATGCGAGGATTGGATTCAAAAGGAAGTCCTGGTCGGAACTCAAAACTTCGACTGAAAATAATATAAGAAAAACCCGAGCTGGAACTCAGATTTCCAAAAGAATGAAGGATTTCCAATGCAAGGATTGGATTCAGAAGGAAGTCCTGGTCGAAACTCAGAACTTCGAGTGAAAATAATAAAAGAAAAACCCGAGCTGGAACTCGGATTTCCAAAGAGATGAAAGATGTCCAATGCGAGGATTGGATTCAAAAGGAAGTCCTGGTCGAAACTCAGAACTTCGACTAAAAATAATAGAAGAAAAACCCGAGCTGGAACTCGAATTTCCAAAGAAATGAAGGATTTCCAATACGAGGATTGAATTCAAAAGGAAGTCCTGGTCGGAACTCAGAACTTTGACTGAAAATAATAGAAGAAAAACCCGAGCTTGAACTCGAATTTCCGAAGAAATAAAGGATTTCTAATGCGAGTATTGGATTCAAGAGGAAGTCTTGGTCGAAACTCAGAACTTCGACTGAAAATAATAGAAGAAAAACCCGAGCTGGAACTCGGATTTCCAAAGAAATGAAGGATTTCTAATGCGAGGATTGGATTCAAAAGGAAGTCCTGGTCGGAACTCAGAACTTCGACTGAAAATAATAAAAGAAAAACACGAGCTGGAACTCAGATTTCCAAAGAAATGTAGGATTTCCAATGCGAGGATTGAATTCAAAAGGAAGTCCTGGTCGGAACTCAGAACTTCGACTGAAAATAATAGAAGAAAAATCCGAGCTGTAACTCGGATTTCCAAAGAAATGAAGGGTTTCCAATGCGATGATTGGATTCAAAAGGAAGTCTTGGTCGAAACTCAGAACTTCAAATGGAAATAATAGAAGAAAAAACCCGAGCTGGAACTTGGATTTCCAAAGAGATGAAGGATTTCCAATGCAAGGATTGGATTCAAAAGGAAGTTCTGGTCGGAACTGAGAACTTCGACTGAAAATAATAGAAGAAAAACCCGAGCTGTAACTCGAATTTCCAAACAAATGAAGGATTTCCAATGCGAGGATTGGATTCAAAAGGAAGTCATGGTTGGAACTCAGAACTTCGACTGGAAATAATAAAAGAAAAACCCGAGCTGGAACTCGAACTTTCGAAGAAGTGAAGGATTTCCAATGCGAGGATTGAATTCAAAAGGAAGTCCTGGTCGGAACTCAGAACTTCGACTAAAAATAATAGAAGAAAAACCCGAGCTGGAACTCAGATTTCCAAAAGAATGAAGGATTTCCAATGCGAGGATTGGATTCAGAAGGAAGTCCTGGTCGGAACTCAGAACTTCGACTGAAAATAATAGAAGAAAAACCCGAGCTGGAACTCAGATTTTCAAAAGAATGAAGGATTTCCAATGCGAGGATTGGATTCAGAACGAAGTCCTGGTCGGAACTCAGAACTTTGACTAAAAATAATAAAAGAAAAACCCGAGCTGGAACTCGGATTTCCAAAGAGATGAAGGATTTTCAATGCGAGGATTGGATTCTAAAGGAAGACCTGGTCGGAACTCAGAACTTCGACTGAAAATAATAGAAGAAAAACCCGAGCTGGAACTCAGATTTCCAAAGAAATGAAGGATTTCTAATGCGAGGATTGGATTCAAACGAAAGTCATGGTCGGAACTCAGAACTTCGACTGAAAATAATAGAAGAAAAACCTGAGCTGGAACTCGGATTTCTGAAGAAATGAAGGATTTCCAATGCGAGGATTGGATTCGAAAGGAAGTCTTGGTTGAAACTCAGAACTTCGACTAAAAATAATAGAAGAAAAACCCAAGCTGGAACTCGGAATTCCAAAGAAATGAAGGATTTCCAATGCAAGGATTGGATTCAAAAGGGAGTCCTGGTCGGAACTCAGAACTTCAACTAAAAATTATAAAAGAAAAACCCGAGCTGGAACTCGGATTTTCAAAGAAATGTAGGATTTTCAATGCGAGGATTGGATACAAAAGGAAGTCCTGGTCGGAACTCAGAACTTCGTTTGAAAATAATAGAAGAAAAACCCGAGATGGAACTCGGATTTTCAAAGAAATGAAGGGTTTCCAATGCGAGGATTGGATTCAAAAGGAAGTCCTGGTCGAAACTCAGAACTTCGACTGTAAATAATAGAAGAAAAACCCGAGCTGGAACTCGGATTTCCAAAGAGCTGAAGGATTTCCAATGCGAGGATTTTATTCAAAAGAAAGTTCTGGTAGGAACTTAGAACTTCGACTGAAAATAATAGAAGAAAAACCCGAGCTGGAACTCAGATTTCCAAAAGAATGAAGGATTTCCAATGCGAGGATTGGATTTAGAAGGAAGTCCTGGTCGAAACTCAGAACTTTGAGTGAAAATAATAAAAGAAAAACCCGAGCTAGAACTCGGATTTCCAAAGAGATAAAGGATTTCCAATGCGAGGATTGGATTCAAAAGGAAGTCCTGGTCGGAACTCAGAACTTTGACTGAAAATAATAGAAGAAAAACCCGAGCTGGAACTCCGATTTCCAAAGAAATGAAGGATTTCCAATACGAGGATTTGATCGAAAAGGAAGTCCTGGTTGGAACTCAGAAGTTTGACTGAAAAAAACAGAAGAAAAACCCGAGCTTGAACTCGGATTTCCGAAGAAATGAAGGATTTCCAATGCGAGGATTGGATTCAAAAGGAAGTCTTGGTCGAAACTCAGAACTTCGACTGAAAATAATAGAAGAAAAACCCGAGATGGAACTCGAATTTCCAAAGAAATGAAGGATTTTTAATGCGAGGATTGGATTCAAAAGGAAGTCCTGGTCGGAACTCAGAACTTCGACTGAAAATAATAGAAGAAAAACCCGAGCTGGAACTCGGATTTCCAAAGAAATGAAGGGTTTCCAATGCGAGGATTGGATTCAAAAGGATATCTTGGTCGAAACTCAGAACTTCAAATGAAAATAATAGAATAAAAAACCCGAGCTGGAACTCGGATTTCCAAAGAGATGAAGGATTTCTAATGCGAGGATTGGATTCAAAAGGAAGTTCTGGTCGGAACTGAGAACTTCCACTGAAAATAATAGAAGAAAAACCCGAGCTGGAACTCGAATTTCCAAAAGAATGAAGGATTTCCAATGCAAGGATTGGATTCAAAAGGAAGTCATGGTCGGAACTCAGAACTTCGACTGAAAATAATAGAAGAAAAACCCGAGCTGGAACTCAGATTTCCAAAAGAATGAAGGATTTCCAATGCGAGGATTGGATTCAAAAGGAAGTCCTGGTCGGAACTCAGAACTTCGACTGAAAATAATAGAAGAAAAACCCGAGCTGGAACTCGGATTTCCAAAAAGATGAAGGATTTCCAATGCGAGGATTCTATTCAAAAGGAAGTTCTGGTAGGAATTGAGAACTTCGACTGAAAATAATATAAGAAAAACCCGAGCTGGAACTCAGATTTCCAAAAGAATGAAGGATTTCCAATGCAAGGATTGGATTCAAAAGGAAGTCCTGGTCGAAACTCAGAACTTTGAGTGAAAATAATAAAAGAAAAACCCGAGCTGGAACTCGGATTTCCAAAGAGATGAAGGATTTCCAATGCGAGGATTGGATTCAAAAGGAAGTCCTGGCTCTTACTCAGAACCTCGATTCGAAATAATAAAAGAAAAACCCGAGCTGGAACTCGGATTTCCAAAGAGATGAAGGATTTCCAATGCGAGGATTGGATTCAAAAGGAAGTCCTGGTCGGAACTCAGAACCTCGACTAAAAATAATAGAAGAAAAACCCGAGCTGGAACTCAGAATTCCAAAGAAATGAAGGGTTTCCAATGCAAGGATTGGATTCAAAAGGAAGTTCTGGTCGGAACTCAGAACTTCGATTGAAAATAATAGAAGAAAAACCCGAGTTGGAACTCGGATTTCCAAAGAAATGTAGGATTTCCAATGCGAAGATTGGATTCAAAAGGAAGTCCTGGTCGGAACTCAGAACTTTGACTGAAAATAATAGAAGAAAAACCCGAGCTGGAACTCGGATTAATAAAGAAATGAAGGATTTCCAATGCGAGGATTGGATTCAAAAGGAAGTCCTGGTCGGAACTCAGAACTTCGACTGAAAATAATAGAAGAAAAACCCGAGCTGGAACTCGGATTTCCAAAAAAATGAAGGATTTCCAATGCGAGAATTGGATTCAAAAGAAAGTTCTGGTCGGAACTCAGAACTTCGACTGAAAATAATAGAAGAAAAACCCGAGCTAGAACTCGGATTTCCAAAGAAATGAAGGATTTTCAATGCGAGGATTGGATTCAAAAGGAAGTCTTGGTCGAAACTCAGAACTTCGACTGAAAATAATAGAAGAAAAACCCGAGCTGGTACTCGGGTTTCCAAAGAAATGAAGGATTTCCAATTCAAGGATTGGATTCAAAAGGAAGTCCTGGTCGGAACTCAGAACTTTGACTGAAAATAATAGAAGAAAAACCCAAGCTGGAACTCGGATTTCCAAAGAAATGTAGGATTTCCAATGCGATGATTGGATTCAAAAGGAAGTCCTGGTCGAAACTCAGAACTTCGACTGAAAATAATAGAAGAAAAACCCGAGTTGGAACTCGGATTTCCAAAGAAATGAAGGATTTCCAATGCGAGGATTGGATTCAAAAAGAAGTCCTGGTCGGAACTCAGAACTTCGACTGGAAATAATAAAAGAAAAACCCGAGCTAGAACTCGGATTTCCAAAAAGATGAAGGATTTCCAATGCGAGGATTGGATTCAAAAGAAAGTCCTGGTCGGAACTCAGAACTTCGACTGAAAATAATAGAAGAAAAACCCGAGCTAGAACTCGGATTTCCAAAGAGATGAAGGATTTCCAATGCGAGGATTGAATTCAAAAGGAAGTCCTGGTCGGAACTCAGAACTTCGACTGAAAATAATAGAAGAAAAACCCGAGCTGGAACTCGGATTTCCAAAGAAATGAAGGGTTTCCAATGCGATGATTGGATTCAAAAGAAAGTCTTGGTCGAAACTCTGAACTTCAAATGGAAATAATAGAAGAAAAAACCCGAGCTGGAACTCGGATTTCCAAAGAGATGAAGCATTTTCAATGCGAGGATTGGATTCAAAAGGAAGTTCTGGTCGGAACAAAGAACTTCGACTGAAAATAATAGAAGAAAAACCCGAGCTGGAACTCGAATTTCCAAAAGAATGAAGGATTTCCCATGCGAGGATTGGATTCAAAAGGAAGTCATGGTTGGAACTCAGAACTTCGACTGGAAATAATAAAAAAAAAACCCGAGCTGGAACTCGGATTTCCGAAGAAGTGAAGGATTTCCAATGCGAGGATTGAATTCAAAAGGAAGTCGTGGTCGGAACTCAGAACTTCGACTGAAAATAATAAAAGAAAAACCCGAGCTGGAACTCAGATTTCCAAAAGAATGAAGGATTTCCAATGCGAGGATTGGATTCAGAAGGAAGTCCTGGTCGGAACTCAGAACTTCGACTAAAAATAATAAAAGAAAAACTCGAGCTGGAACTCGGATTTCCAAAGAGATGAAGGATTTTCAATGCGAGGATTGGATTCAAAATGAAGTCCTGGTCGGAACTCAGAACTTCGACTGAAAATAATAGAAGAAAAACCCGAGCTGGAACTCGGATTTCCAAAGAAATGAAAGATTTCCAATGCGAGGATTGGATTCAAAAGGTAGTCCTGGTCGAAACTCAAAACTTCGACTGAAATAATAGAAGAAAAACCCAAGCTGGAACTCGGATTTCCGAAGAAGTGAAGGAATTCTAATGCGAGGATTGGATTCAAAAGGAAGTCCTGGTCGGAACTCAGAACTTCGACTGAAAATAATATAAGAAAAACCCGAGCTGGAACTCGGATTTCCGAAGAAATGAAGGATTTCCAATGCGAGGATTGAATTCAAAAGGAAGTCTTGGTCGAAACTCAGAACTTCGACTAAAAATAATAGAAGAAAAACCCAAGCTGGAACTCGGAATTCCAAAGAAATGAAGGATTTCCAATGCAAGGATTGGATTCAAAAGGAAGTCCTGGTCGGAACTCAGAACTTCGACTGAAAATTATAAAAGAAAAACCCGAGCTGGAACTCGGATTTTCAAAGAAATGTAGGATTTCCAATGCGAGGATTGGATTCAACAAGAAGTCCTGGTTGGAACTCAGAACTTCGATTGAAAATAATAGAAGAAAAACCCGAGCTGGAACTCAGATTTTCAAAGAAATGAAGGGTTTCCAATGCGAGGATTGGATTCAAAAGGAAGTCCTGGTCGAAACTCAGAACTTTGACTGGAAATAATAGAAGAAAAACCCGAGCTGGAACTCGGATTTCCAAAGAGATGAAGGATTTCCAATGCGAGGATTTTATTCAAAAAGAAGTTCTGGTAGGAACTGAGAACTTCGACTGAAAATAATAGAAGAAAAACCCGAGCTGGAACTCAGATTTCCAAAAGAATGAAGGATTTCCAATGCGAGGATTGGATTCAGAAGGAAGTCCTGGTCGAAACTCAGAACTTTGAGTGAAAATAATAAAAGAAAAACCCGAGCTGGAACTCGGATTTCCAAAGAGATGAAGGATTTCCAATGCGAGGATTGGATTCAAAAGGAAGTCCTGGTCGGAACTCAGAACTTTGACTGAAAATAATAGAAGAAAAATCCGAGCTAGAACTCGGATTTCCAAAGAAATGAAGGATTTTCAATACGAGGATTTGATTCAAAAGGAAGTCCTGGTTGGAACTCAGAACTTTGACTGAAAAAAATAGAAGAAAAACCCGAGCTTGAACTCGGATTTCCGAAGAAATGAAGGATTTCCAATGCGAGGATTGGATTCAAAAGGAAGTCTTGGTCGAAATTCAGAACTTCGACTGAAAATAATAGAAGAAAAACCCGAGTTGGAACTCGGATTTCCAAAGAAATGTAGGATTTCCAATGCGAAGATTGGATTCAAAAGGAAGTCCTGGTCGGAACTCAGAACTTTGACTGAAAATAATAGAAGAAAAACCCGAGCTGGAACTCGGATTAACAAAGAAATGAAGGATTTCCAATGCGAGGATTGGATTCAAAAGGAAGTCCTGGTCGGAACTCAGAACTTCGACTGAAAATAATAGAAGAAAAACCAGAGCTGGAATTCGGATTTCCAAAGAAATGAAGGATTTCCAATGCGAGAATTGGATTCAAAAGGAAGTTCTGGTCGGAACTCAGAACTTCGACTGAAAATAATAGAAGAAAAACCCGAGCTGGAACTCGGATTTCCAAAGAAATGAAGGATTTTCAATGCGAGGATTGGATTCAAAAGGAAGTCTTGGTCGAAACTCAGAACTTCGACTGAAAATAATAGAAGAAAAACCCGAGCTGGTACTCGGATTTCCAAAGAAATGAAGGATTTTCAATTCAAGGATTGGATTCAAAAGGAAGTCCTGGTCGGAACTCAGAACTTTGACTGAAAATAATAGAAGAAAAACCCAAGCTGGAACTCGGATTTCCAAAGAAATGTAGGATTTCCAATGCGATGATTGGATTCAAAAGGAAGTCCTGGTCGAAACTCAGAACTTCGACTGAAAATAATCGAAGAAAAACCCGAGCTGGAACTCGGATTTCCAAAGAAATGAAGGATTTCCAATGCGAGGATTGGATTCAAAAAGAAGTCCTGGTCGGAACTCAGAACTTCGACTGGAAATAATAAAAGAAAAACCCGAGCTAGAACTCGGATTTCCAAAAAGATGAAGGATTTCCAATGCGAGGATTGGATTCAAAAGAAAGTCCTGGTCGGAACTCAGAACTTCGACTAAAAATAATAGAAGAAAAACCCGAGCTGGAACTCGGATTTCCAAAGAGATGAAGGATTTCCAATGCGAGGATTGAATTCAAAAGGAAGTCCTGGTCGGAACTCAGAACTTCGACTGAAAATAATAGAAGAAAAACCCGAGCTGGAACTCGGATTTCCAAAGAAATGAAGGGTTTCCAATGCGATGATTGGATTCAAAAGAAAGTCTTAGTCGAAACTCTGAACTTCAAATGGAAATAATAGAAGAAAAAACCCGAGCTGGAACTCGGATTTCCAAAGAGATGAAGCATTTTCAATGCGAGGATTGGATTCAAAAGGAAGTTCTGGTCGGAACAAAGAACTTCGACTGAAAATAATAGAAGAAAAACCCGAGCTGGAACTCGAATTTCCAAAAGAATGAAGGATTTCCCATGCGAGGATTGGATTCAAAAGGAAGTCATGGTTGGAACTCAGAACTTCGACTGGAAATAATAAAAAAAAAACCCGAGCTGGAACTCGGATTTCCGAAGAAGTGAAGGATTTCCAATGCGAGGATTGAATTCAAAAGGAAGTCCTGGTCGGAACTCAGAACTTCGACTGAAAATAATAAAAGAAAAACCCGAGCTGGAACTCAGATTTCCAAAAGAATGAAGGATTTCCAATGCGAGGATTGGATTCAGAAGGAAGTCCTGGTCGGAACTCAGAACTTCGACTAAAAATAATAAAAGAAAAACCCGAGCTGGAACTCGGATTTCCAAAGAGATGAAGGATTTTCAATGCGAGGATTGGATTCAAAATGAAGTCTTGGTCGGAACTCAGAACTTCGACTGAAAATAATAGAAGAAAAACCCGAGCTGGAACTCGGATTTCCAAAGAAATGAAAGATTTCCAATGCGAGGATTGGATTCAAAAGGTAGTCCTGGCCGAAACTCAGAACTTCGACTGAAATAATAGAAGAAAAACCCAAGCTGGAACTCGCATTTCCGAAGAAGTGAAGGATTTCTAATGCGAGGATTGGATTCAAAAGGAAGTCCTGGTCAGAACTCAGAACTTCGACTGAAAATAATATAAGAAAAACCCGAGCTGGAACTCGGATTTCCGAAGAAATGAAGGATTTCCAATGCGAGGATTGGATTCAAAAGGAAGTTCTGGTCGGAACTCAGAACTTCGACTGAAAATAATAGAAGAAAAACCCGAGCTGGAACTCGGATTTCCGAAGAAGTGAAGGATTTCTAATGCGAGGATTGGATTCAAAAGGAAGTCCTGGTCGGAACTCAGAACTTCGACTGAAAATAATATAAGAAAAACCCGAGCTGGAACTCGGATTTCCGAAGAAATGAAGGATTTCCAATGCGAGGATTGGATTCAAAAGGAAGTCTTGGTCGAAACTCAGAACTTCGACTAAAAATAATAGAAGAAAAACCCAAGCTGGAACTCGGAATTCCAAAGAAATGAAGGATTTCCAATGCAAGGATTGGATTCAAAAGGAAGTCCTGGTCGGAACTCAGAACTTCGACTGAAAATTATAAAAGAAAAACCCGAGCTGGAACTCGGATTTTCAAAGAAATGTAGGATTTCCAATGCGAGGATTGGATTCAACAAGAAGTCCTGGTTGGAACTCAGAACTTCGATTGAAAATAATAGAAGAAAAACCCGAGCTGGAACTCATATTTTCAAAGAAATGAAGGGTTTTCTATGCGAGGTATGGATTCAAAAGGAAGTCCTGGTCGAAACTCAGAACTTTGACTGGAAATAATAGAAGAAAAACCCGAGCTGGAACTCGGATTTCCAAAGAGATGAAGGATTTCTAATGCGAGGATTTTATTCAAAAAGAAGTTCTGGTAGGAACTGAGAACTTCGACTGAAAATAATAGAAGAAAAACCCGAGCTGGAACTCAGATTTCCAAAAGAATGAAGGATTTCCAATGCGAGGATTGGATTCAGAAGGAAGTCCTGGTCGAAACTCAGAACTTTGAGTGAAAATAATAAAAGAAAAACCCGAGCTGGAACTCGGATTTCCAAAGAGATGAAGGATTTCCAATGCGAGGATTGGATTCAAAAGGAAGTCCTGGTCGGAACTCAGAACTTTGACTGAAAATAATAGAAGAAAAATCCGAGCTAGAACTCGGATTTCCAAAGAAATGAAGGATTTTCATTACGAGGATTTGATTCAAAAGGAAGTCCTGGTTGGAACTCAGAACTTTGACTGAAAAAAATAGAAGAAAAACCCGAGCTTGAACTCGGATTTCCGAAGAAATGAAGGATTTCCAATGCGAGGATTGGATTCAAAAGGAAGTCTTGGTCGAAATTCAGAACTTCGACTGAAAATAATAGAAGAAAAACCCGAGTTGGAACTCGGATTTCCAAAGAAATGTAGGATTTCCAATGCGAAGATTGGATTCAAAAGGAAGTCCTGGTCGGAACTCAGAACTTTGACTGAAAATAATAGAAGAAAAACCCGAGCTGGAACTCGGATTAACAAAGAAATGAAGGATTTCCAATGCGAGGATTGGATTCAAAAGGAAGTCCTGGTCGGAACTCAGAACTTCGACTGAAAATAATAGAAGAAAAACCAGAGCTGGAACTCGGATTTCCAAAGAAATGAAGGATTTCCAATGCGAGAATTGGATTCAAAAGGAAGTTCTGGTCGGAACTCAGAACTTCGACTGAAAATAATAGAAGAAAAACCCGAGCTGGAACTCGGATTTCCAAAGAAATGAAGGATTTTCAATGCGAGGATTGGATTCAAAAGGAAGTCTTGGTCGAAACTCAGAACTTCGACTGAAATTAATAGAAGAAAAACCCGAGCTGGTACTCGGATTTCCAAAGAAATGAAGGATTTCCAATTCAAGGATTGAATTCAAAAGGAAGTCCTGGTCGGAACTCAGAACTTTGACTGAAAATAATAGAAGAAAAACCCAAGCTGGAACTCGGATTTCCAAAGAAATGTAGGATTTCCAATGCGATGATTGGATTCAAAAGGAAGTCCTGGTCGAAACTCAGAACTTCGACTGAAAATAATAGAAGAAAAAACCGAGCTGGAACTCGGATTTCCAAAGAAATGAAGGATTTCCAATGCGAGGATTGGATTCAAAAAGAAGTCCTGGTTGGAACTCAGAACTTCGACTGGAAATAATAAAAGAAAAACCCGAGCTAGAACTCGGATTTCCAAAAAGATGAAGGATTTCCAATGCGAGGATTGGATTCAAAAGAAAGTCCTGGTCGGAACTCAGAACTTCGACTGAAAATAATAGAAGAAAAACCCGAGCTGGAACTCGGATTTCCAAAGAGATGAAGGATTTCCAATGCGAGGATTGAATTCAAAAGGAAGTCCTGGTCGGAACTCAGAACTTCGACTGAAAATAATAGAAGAAAAACCCGAGCTGGAACTCGGATTTCCAAAGAAATGAAGGGTTTCCAATGCGATGATTGGATTCAAAAGAAAGTCTTGGTCGAAACTCTGAACTTCAAATGGAAATAATAGAAGAAAAAACCCGAGCTGGAACTCGGATTTCCAAAGAGATGAAGCATTTTCAATGCGAGGATTGGATTCCAAAGGAAGTTCTGGTCGGAACAAAGAACTTCGACTGAAAATAATAGAAGAAAAACCCGAGCTGGAACTCGAATTTCCAAAAGAATGAAGGATTTCCCATGCGAGGATTGGATTCAAAAGGAAGTCATGGTTGGAACTCAGAACTTCGACTGGAAATAATAAAAAAAAAACCCGAGCTGGAACTCGGATTTCCGAAGAAGTGAAGGATTTCCAATGCGAGGATTGAATTCAAAAGGAAGTCCTGGTCGGAACTCAGAACTTCGACTGAAAATAATAAAAGAAAAACCCGAGCTGGAACTCAGATTTCCAAAAGAATGAAGGATTTCCAATGCGAGGATTGGATTCAGAAGGAAGTCCTGGTCGGAACTCAGAACTTCGACTAAAAATAATAAAAGAAAAACCCGAGCTGGAACTCGGATTTCCAAAGAGATGAAGGATTTTCAATGCGAGGATTGGATTCAAAATGAAGTCCTGGTCAGAACTCAGAACTTCGACTGAAAATAATAGAAGAAAAACCCGAGCTGGAACTCGGATTTCCAAAGAAATGAAAGATTTCCAATGCGAGGATTGGATTCAAAAGGAAGTCCTGGTCGAAACTCAGAACTTCGACTGAAATAATAAAAGAAAAACCCAAGCTGGAACTCGGATTTCCGAAGAAGTGAAGGATTTCTAATGCGAGGATTGGATTCAAAAGGAAGTCCTGGTCGGAACTCAGAACTTCGACTGAAAATAATAGAAGAAAAACCAGAGCTGGAACTCGGATTTCCAAAGAAATGAAGGATTTCCAATGCGAGAATTGGATTCAAAAGGAAGTTCTGGTCGGAACTCAGAACTTCGACTGAAAATAATAGAAGAAAAACCCGAGCTGGAACTCGGATTTCCGAAGAAGTGAAGGATTTCTAATGCGAGGATTGGATTCAAAAGGAAGTCCTGGTCGGAACTCAGAACTTCGACTGAAAATAATATAAGAAAAACCCGAGCTGGAACTCGGATTTCCGAAGAAATGAAGGATTTCCAATGCGAGGATTGGATTTAAAAGGAAGTCTTGGTCGAAACTCAGAACTTCGACTAAAAATAATAGAAGAAAAACCCAAGCTGGAACTCGGAATTCCAAAGAAATGAAGGATTTCCAATGCAAGGATTGGATTCAAAAGGAAGTCCTGGTCGGAACTCAGAACTTCGACTGAAAATTATAAAAGAAAAACCCGAGCTGGAACTCGGATTTTCAAAGAAATGTAGGATTTCCAATGCGAGGATTGGATTCAACAAGAAGTCCTGGTTGGAACTCAGAACTTCGATTGAAAATAATAGAAGAAAAACCCGAGCTGGAACTCAGATTTTCAAAGAAATGAAGGGTTTCCAATGCGAGGATTGGATTCAAAAGGAAGTCCTGGTCGAAACTCAGAACTTTGACTGGAAATAATAGAAGAAAAACCCGAGCTGGAACTCGGATTTCCAAAGAGATGAAGGATTTCTAATGCGAGGATTTTATTCAAAAAGAAGTTCTGGTAGGAACTGAGAACTTCGACTGAAAATAATAGAAGAAAAACCCGAGCTGGAACTCAGATTTCCAAAAGAATGAAGGATTTCCAATGCGAGGATTGGATTCAGAAGGAAGTCCTGGTCGAAACTCAGAACTTTGAGTGAAAATAATAAAAGAAAAACCCGAGCTGGAACTCGGATTTCCAAAGAGATGAAGGATTTCCAATGCGAGGATTGGATTCAAAAGGAAGTCCTGGTCGGAACTCAGAACTTTGACTGAAAATAATAGAAGAAAAATCCGAGCTAGAACTCGGATTTCCAAAGAAATGAAGGATTTTCAATACGAGGATTTGATTCAAAAGGAAGTCCTGGTTGGAACTCAGAACTTTGACTGAAAAAAATAGAAGAAAAACCCGAGCTTGAACTCGGATTTCCGAAGAAATGAAGGATTTCCAATGCGAGGATTGGATTCAAAAGGAAGTCTTGGTCGAAATTCAGAACTTCGACTGAAAATAATAGAAGAAAAACCCGAGTTGGAACTCGGATTTCCAAAGAAATGTAGGATTTCCAATGCGTAGATTGGATTCAAAAGGAAGTCCTGGTCGGAACTCAGAACTTTGACTGAAAATAATAGAAGAAAAACCCGAGCTGGAACTCGGATTAACAAAGAAATGAAGGATTTCCAATGCGAGGATTGGATTCAAAAGGAAGTCCTGGTCGGAACTCAGAACTTCGACTGAAAATAATAGAAGAAAAACCAGAGCTGGAACTCGGATTTCCAAAGAAATGAAGGATTTCCAATGCGAGAATTGGATTCAAAAGGAAGTTCTGGTCGGAACTCAGAACTTCGACTGAAAATAATAGAAGAAAAACCCGAGCTGGAACTCGGATTTCCAAAGAAATGAAGGATTTTCAATGCGAGGATTGGATTCAAAAGGAAGTCTTGGTCGAAACTCAGAACTTCGACGGAAAATAATAGAAGAAAAACCCGAGCTGGTACTCGGATTTCCAAAGAAATGAAGGATTTCCAATTCAAGGATTGGATTCAAAAGGAAGTCCTGGTCGGAACTCAGAACTTTGACTGAAAATAATAGAAGAAAAACCCAAGCTGGAACTCGGATTTCTAAAGAAATGTAGGATTTCCAATGCGATGATTGGATTCAAAAGGAAGTCCTGGTCGAAACTCAGAACTTCGACTGAAAATAATAGAAGAAAAAGCCGAGCTGGAACTTGGATTTCCAAAGAAATGAAGGATTTCCAATGCGAGGATTGGATTCAAAAAGAAGTCCTGGTCGGAACTCAGAACTTCGACTGGAAATAATAAAAGAAAAACCCGAGCTAGAACTCGGATTTCCAAAAAGATGAAGGATTTCCAATGCGAGGATTGGATTCAAAAGAAAGTCCTGGTCGGAACTCAGAACTTCGACTGAAAATAATAGAAGAAAAACCCGAGCTGGAACTCGGATTTCCAAAGAGATGAAGGATTTCCAATGCGAGGATTGAATTCAAAAGGAAGTCCTGGTCGGAACTCAGAACTTCGACTGAAAATAATAGAAGAAAAACCCGAGCTGGAACTCGGATTTCCAAAGAAATGAAGGGTTTCCAATGCGATGATTGGATTCAAAAGAAAGTCTTGGTCGAAACTCTGAACTTCAAATGGAAATAATAGAAGAAAAAACCCGAGCTGGAACTCGGATTTCCAAAGAGATGAAGCATTTTCAATGCGAGGATTGGATTCAAAAGGAAGTTCTGGTCGGAACAAAGAACTTCGACTGAAAATAATAGAAGAAAAACCCGAGCTGGAACTCGAATTTCCAAAAGAATGAAGGATTTCCCATGCGAGGATTGGATTCAAAAGGAAGTCATGGTTGGAACTCAGAACTTCGACTGGAAATAATAAAAAAAAAACCCGAGCTGGAACTCGGATTTCCGAAGAAGTGAAGGATTTCCAATGCGAGGATTGAATTCAAAAGGAAGTCCTGGTCGGAACTCAGAATTTCGACTGAAAATAATAAAAGAAAAACCCGAGCTGGAACTCAGATTTCCAAAAGAATGAAGGATTTCCAATGCGAGGATTGGATTCAGAAGGAAGTCCTGGTCGGAACTCAGAACTTCGACTAAAAATGATAAAAGAAAAACCCGAGCTGGAACTCGGATTTCCAAAGAGATGAAGGATTTTCAATGCGAGGATTGGATTCAAAATGAAGTCCTGGTCGGAACTCAGAACTTCGACTGAAAATAATAGAAGAAAAACCCGAGCTGGAACTCGGATTTCCAAAGAAATGAAAGATTTCCAATGCGAGGATTGGATTCAAAAGGAAGTCCTGGTCGAAACTCAGAACTTCGACTGAAATAATAGAAGAAAAACCCAAGCTGGAACTCGGATTTCCGAAGAAGTGAAGGATTTCTAATGCGAGGATTGGATTCAAAAGGAAGTCCTGGTCGGAACTCAGAACTTCGACTGAAAATAATATAAGAAAAACCCGAGCTGGAACTCGGATTTCCGAAGAAATGAAGGATTTCCAATGCGAGGATTGGATTCAAAAGGAAGTCTTGGTCGAAACTCAGAACTTCGACTAAAAATAATAGAAGAAAAACCCAAGCTGGAACTCGGAATTCCAAAGAAATGAAGGATTTCCAATGCAAGGATTGGATTCAAAAGGAAGTCCTGGTCGGAACTCAGAACTTCGACTGAAAATTATAAAAGAAAAACCCGAGCTGGAACTCGGATTTTCAAAGAAATGTAGGATTTCCAATGCGAGGATTGGATTCAACAAGAAGTCCTGGTTGGAACTCAGAACTTCGATTGAAAATAATAGAAGAAAAACCCGAGCTGGAACTCATATTTTCAAAGAAATGAAGGGTTTCCAATGCGAGGATTGGATTCAAAAGGAAGTCCTGGTCGAAACTCAGAACTTTGACTGGAAATAATAGAAGAAAAACCCGAGCTGGAACTCGGATTTCCAAAGAGATGAAGGATTTCTAATGCGAGGATTTTATTCAAAAAGAAGTTCTGGTAGGAACTGAGAACTTCGACTGAAAATAATAGAAGAAAAACCCGAGCTGGAACTCAGATTTCCAAAAGAATGAAGGATTTCCAATGCGAGGATTGGATTCAGAAGGAAGTCCTGGTCGAAACTCAGAACTTTGAGTGAAAATAATAAAAGAAAAACCCGAGCTGGAACTCGGATTTCCAAAGAGATGAAGGATTTCCAATGCGAGGATTGGATTCAAAAGGAAGTCCTGGTCGGAACTCAGAACTTTGACTGAAAATAATAGAAGAAAAATCCGAGCTAGAACTCGGATTTCCAAAGAAATGAAGGATTTTCATTACGAGGATTTGATTAAAAAGGAAGTCCTGGTTGGAACTCAGAACTTTGACTGAAAAAAATAGAAGAAAAACCCGAGCTTGAACTCGGATTTTCGAAGAAATGAAGGATTTCCAATGCGAGGATTGGATTCAAAAGGAAGTCTTGGTCGAAATTCAGAACTTCGACTGAAAATAATAGAAGAAAAACCCGAGTTGGAACTCGGATTTCCAAAGAAATGTAGGATTTCCAATGCGAAGATTGGATTCAAAAGGAAGTCCTGGTCGGAACTCAGAACTTTGACTGAAAATAATAGAAGAAAAACCCGAGCTGGAACTCGGATTAACAAAGAAATGAAGGATTTCCAATGCGAGGATTGGATTCAAAAGGAAGTTCTGGTCGGAACTCAGAACTTCGACTGAAAATAATAGAAGAAAAACCAGAGCTGGAACTCGGATTTCCAAAGAAATGAAGGATTTCCAATGCGAGAATTGGATTCAAAAGGAAGTTCTGGTCGGAACTCAGAACTTCGACTGAAAATAATAGAAGAAAAACCCGAGCTGGAACTCGGATTTCCAAAGAAATGAAGGATTTTCAATGCGAGGATTGGATTCAAAAGGAAGTCTTGGTCGAAACTCAGAACTTCGACTGAAAATAATAGAAGAAAAACCCGAGCTGGTACTCGGATTTCCAAAGAAATGAAGGATTTCCAATTCAAGGATTGAATTCAAAAGGAAGTCCTGGTCGGAACTCAGAACTTTGACTGAAAATAATAGAAGAAAAACCCAAGCTGGAACTCGGATTTCCAAAGAAATGTAGGATTTCCAATGCGATGATTGGATTCAAAAGGAAGTCCTGGTCGAAACTCAGAACTTCGACTGAAAATAATAGAAGAAAAACCCGAGCTGGAACTCGGATTTCCAAAGAAATGAAGGATTTCCAATGCGAGGATTGGATTCAAAAAGAAGTCCTGGTTGGAACTCAGAACTTCGACTGGAAATAATAAAAGAAAAACCCGAGCTAGAACTCGGATTTCCAAAAAGATGAAGGATTTCCAATGCGAGGATTGGATTCAAAAGAAAGTCCTGGTCGGAACTCAGAACTTCGACTGAAAATAATAGAAGAAAAACCCGAGCTGGAACTCGGATTTCCAAAGAGATGAAGGATTTCCAATGCGAGGATTGAATTCAAAAGGAAGTCCTGGTCGGAACTCAGAACTTCGACTGAAAATAATAGAAGAAAAACCCGAGCTGGAACTCGGATTTCCAAAGAAATGAAGGGTTTCCAATGCGATGATTGGATTCAAAAGAAAGTCTTGGTCGAAACTCTGAACTTCAAATGGAAATAATAGAAGAAAAAACCCGAGCTGGAACTCGGATTTCCAAAGAGATGAAGCATTTTCAATGCGAGGATTGGATTCCAAAGGAAGTTCTGGTCGGAACAAAGAACTTCGACTGAAAATAATAGAAGAAAAACCCGAGCTGGAACTCGAATTTTCAAAAGAATGAAGGATTTCCCATGCGAGGATTGGATTCAAAAGGAAGTCATGGTTGGAACTCAGAACTTCGACTGGAAATAATAAAAAAAAAACCCGAGCTGGAACTCGGATTTCCGAAGAAGTGAAGGATTTCCAATGCGAGGATTGAATTCAAAAGGAAGTCCTGGTCGGAACTCAGAACTTCGACTGAAAATAATAAAAGAAAAACCCGAGCTGGAACTCAGATTTCCAAAAGAATGAAGGATTTCCAATGCGAGGATTGGATTCAGAAGGAAGTCCTGGTCGGAACTCAGAACTTCGACTAAAAATAATAAAAGAAAAACCCGAGCTGGAACTCGGATTTCCAAAGAGATGAAGGATTTTCAATGCGAGGATTGGATTCAAAATGAAGTCCTGGTCAGAACTCAGAACTTCGACTGAAAATAATAGAAGAAAAACCCGAGCTGGAACTCGGATTTCCAAAGAAATGAAAGATTTCCAATGCGAGGATTGGATTCAAAAGGAAGTCCTGGTCGAAACTCAGAACTTCGACTGAAATAATAAAAGAAAAACCCAAGCTGGAACTCGGATTTCCGAAGAAGTGAAGGATTTCTAATGCGAGGATTGGATTCAAAAGGAAGTCCTGGTCGGAACTCAGAACTTCGACTGAAAATAATAGAAGAAAAACCAGAGCTGGAACTCGGATTTCCAAAGAAATGAAGGATTTCCAATGCGAGAATTGGATTCAAAAGGAAGTTCTGGTCGGAACTCAGAACTTCGACTGAAAATAATAGAAGAAAAACCCGAGCTGGAACTCGGATTTCCGAAGAAGTGAAGGATTTCTAATGCGAGGATTGGATTCAAAAGGAAGTCCTGGTCGGAACTCAGAACTTCGACTGAAAATAATATAAGAAAAACCTGAGCTGGAACTCGGATTTCCGAAGAAATGAAGGATTTCCAATGCGAGGATTGGATTTAAAAGGAAGTCTTGGTCGAAACTCAGAACTTCGACTAAAAATAATAGAAGAAAAACCCAAGCTGGAACTCGGAATTCCAAAGAAATGAAGGAATTCCAATGCAAGGATTGGATTCAAAAGGAAGTCCTGGTCGGAACTCAGAACTTCGACTGAAAATTATAAAAGAAAAACCCGAGCTGGAACTCGGATTTTCAAAGAAATGTAGGATTTCCAATGCGAGGATTGGATTCAACAAGAAGTCCTGGTTGGAACTCAGAACTTCGATTGAAAATAATAGAAGAAAAACCCGAGCTGGAACTCAGATTTTCAAAGAAATGAAGGGTTTCCAATGCGAGGATTGGATTCAAAAGGAAGTCCTGGTCGAAACTCAGAACTTTGACTGGAAATAATAGAAGAAAAACCCGAGCTGGAACTCGGATTTCCAAAGAGATGAAGGATTTCTAATGCGAGGATTTTATTCAAAAAGAAGTTCTGGTAGGAACTGAGAACTTCGACTGAAAATAATAGAAGAAAAACCCGAGCTGGAACTCAGATTTCCAAAAGAATGAAGGATTTCCAATGCGAGGATTGGATTCAGAAGGAAGTCCTGGTCGAAACTCAGAACTTTGAGTGAAAATAATAAAAGAAAAACCCGAGCTGGAACTCGGATTTCCAAAGAGATGAAGGATTTCCAATGCGAGGATTGGATTCAAAAGGAAGTCCTGGTCGGAACTCAGAACTTTGACTGAAAATAATAGAAGAAAAATCCGAGCTAGAACTCGGATTTCCAAAGAAATGAAGGATTTTCAATACGAGGATTTGATTCAAAAGGAAGTCCTGGTTGGAACTCAGAACTTTGACTGAAAAAAATAGAAGAAAAACCCGAGCTTGAACTCGGATTTCCGAAGAAATTCAGGATTTCCAATGCGAGGATTGGATTCAAAAGGAAGTCTTGGTCGAAATTCAGAACTTCGACTGAAAATAATAGAAGAAAAACCCGAGTTGGAACTCGGATTTCCAAAGAAATGTAGGATTTCCAATGCGTAGATTGGATTCAAAAGGAAGTCCTGGTCGGAACTCAGAACTTTGACTGAAAATAATAGAAGAAAAACCCGAGCTGGAACTCGGATTAACAAAGAAATGAAGGATTTCCAATGCGAGGATTGGATTCAAAAGGAAGTCCTGGTCGGAACTCAGAACTTCGACTGAAAATAATAGAAGAAATACCAGAGCTGGAACTCGGATTTCCAAAGAAATGAAGGATTTCCAATGCGAGAATTGGATTCAAAAGGAAGTTCTGGTCGGAACTCAGAACTTCGACTGAAAATAATAGAAGAAAAACCCGAGCTGGAACTCGGATTTCCAAAGAAATGAAGGATTTTCAATGCGAGGATTGGATTCAAAAGGAAGTCTTGGTCGAAACTCAGAACTTCGACTGAAAATAATAGAAGAAAAACCCGAGCTGGTACTCGGATTTCCAAAGAAATGAAGGATTTCCAATTCAAGGATTGGATTCAAAAGGAAGTCCTGGTCGGAACTCAGAACTTTGACTGAAAATAATAGAAGAAAAACCCAAGCTGGAACTCGGATTTCTAAAGAAATGTAGGATTTCCAATGCGATGATTGGATTCAAAAGGAAGTCCTGGTCGAAACTCAGAACTTCGACTGAAAATAATAGAAGAAAAAGCCGAGCTGGAACTCGGATTTCCAAAGAAATGAAGGATTTCCAATGCGAGGATTGGATTCAAAAAGAAGTCCTGGTCGGAACTCAGAACTTCGACTGGAAATAATAAAAGAAAAACCCGAGCTAGAACTCGGATTTCCAAAAAGATGAAGGATTTCCAATGCGAGGATTGGATTCAAAAGAAAGTCCTGGTCGGAACTCAGAACTTCGACTGAAAATAATAGAAGAAAAACCCGAGCTGGAACTCGGATTTCCAAAGAGATGAAGGATTTCCAATGCGAGGATTGAATTCAAAAGGAAGTCCTGGTCGGAACTCAGAACTTCGACTGAAAATAATAGAAGAAAAACCCGAGCTGGAACTCGGATTTCCAAAGAAATGAAGGGTTTCCAATGCGATGATTGGATTCAAAAGAAAGTCTTGGTCGAAACTCTGAACTTCAAATGGAAATAATAGAAGAAAAAACCCGAGCTGGAACTCGGATTTCCAAAGAGATGAAGCATTTTCAATGCGAGGATTGGATTCAAAAGGAAGTTCTGGTCGGAACAAAGAACTTCGACTGAAAATAATAGAAGAAAAACCCGAGCTGGAACTCGAATTTCCAAAAGAATGAAGGATTTCCCATGCGAGGATTGGATTCAAAAGGAAGTCATGGTTGGAACTCAGAACTTCGACTGGAAATAATAAAAAAAAAACCCGAGCTGGAACTCGGATTTCCGAAGAAGTGAAGGATTTCCAATGCGAGGATTGAATTCAAAAGGAAGTCCTGGTCGGAACTCAGAACTTCGACTGAAAATAATAAAAGAAAAACCCGAGCTGGAACTCAGATTTCCAAAAGAATGAAGGATTTCCAATGCGAGGATTGGATTCAGAAGGAAGTCCTGGTCGGAACTCAGAACTTTGACTAAAAATAATAAAAGAAAAACCCGAGCTGGAACTCGGATTTCCAAAGAGATGAAGGATTTTCAATGCGAGGATTGGATTCAAAATGAAGTCCTGGTCGGAACTCAGAACTTCGACTGAAAATAATAGAAGAAAAACCCGAGCTGGAACTCGGATTTCCAAAGAAATGAAAGATTTCCAATGCGAGGATTGGATTCAAAAGGAAGTCCTGGTCGAAACTCAGAACTTCGACTGAAATAATAGAAGAAAAACCCAAGCTGGAACTCGGATTTCCGAAGAAGTGAAGGATTTCTAATGCGAGGATTGGATTCAAAAGGAAGTCCTGGTCGGAACTCAGAACTTCGACTGAAAATAATATAAGAAAAACCCGAGCTGGAACTCGGATTTCCGAAGAAATGAAGGATTTCCAATGCGAGGATTGGATTCAAAAGGAAGTCTTGGTCGAAACTCAGAACTTCGACTAAAAATAATAGAAGAAAAACCCAAGCTGGAACTCGGAATTCCAAAGAAATGAAGGATTTCCAATGCAAGGATTGGATTCAAAAGGAAGTCCTGGTCGGAACTCAGAACTTCGACTGAAAATTATAAAAGAAAAACCCGAGCTGGAACTCGGATTTTCAAAGAAATGTAGGATTTCCAATGCGAGGATTGGATTCAACAAGAAGTCCTGGTTGGAACTCAGAACTTCGATTGAAAATAATAGAAGAAAAACCCGAGCTGGAACTCAGATTTTCAAAGAAATGAAGGGTTTCCAATGCGAGGATTGGATTCAAAAGGAAGTCCTGGTCGAAACTCAGAACTTTGACTGGAAATAATAGAAGAAAAACCCGAGCTGGAACTCGGATTTCCAAAGAGATGAAGGATTTCCAATGCGAGGATTTTATTCAAAAAGAAGTTCTGGTAGGAACTGAGAACTTCGACTGAAAATAATAGAAGAAAAACCCGAGCTGGAACTCAGATTTCCAAAAGAATGAAGGATTTCCAATGCGAGGATTGGATTCAGAAGGAAGTCCTGGTCGAAACTCAGAACTTTGAGTGAAAATAATAAAAGAAAAACCCGAGCTGGAACTCGGATTTCCAAAGAGATGAAGGATTTCCAATGCGAGGATTGGATTCAAAAGGAAGTCCTGGTCGGAACTCAGAACTTTGACTGAAAATAATAGAAGAAAAATCCGAGCTAGAACTCGGATTTCCAAAGAAATGAAGGATTTTCAATACGAGGATTTGATTCAAAAGGAAGTCCTGGTTGGAACTCAGAACTTTGACTGAAAAAAATAGAAGAAAAACCCGAGCTTGAACTCGGATTTCCGAAGAAATGAAAGATTTCCAATGCGAGGATTGAATTCAAAAGGAAGTCTTGGTCGAAATTCAGAACTTCGACTGAAAATAATAGAAGAAAAACCCGAGTTGGAACTCGGATTTCCAAAGAAATGTAGGATTTCCAATGCGAAGATTGGATTCAAAAGGAAGTCCTGGTCAGAACTTAGAACTTTGACTGAAAATAATAGAAGAAAAACCCGAGCTGGAACTCGGATTAACAAAGAAATGAAGGATTTCCAATGCGAGGATTGGATTCAAAAGGAAGTCCTGGTCGGAACTCAGAACTTCGACTGAAAATAATAGAAGAAAAAGCAGAGCTGGAACTCGGATTTCCAAAGAAATGAAGGATTTCCAATGCGAGAATTGGATTCAAAAGGAAGTTCTGGTCGGAACTCAGAACTTCGACTGAAAATAATAGAAGAAAAACCCGAGCTGGAACTTGGATTTCCAAAGAAATGAAGGATTTTCAATGTGAGGATTGGATTCAAAAGGAAGTCTTGGTCGAAACTTAGAACTTCGACTGAAAATAATAGAAGAAAAACCCGAGCTGGTACTCGGATTTCCAAAGAAATGAAGGATTTCCAATTCAAGGATTGGATTCAAAAGGAAGTCCTGGTCGGAACTCAGAACTTTGACTGAAAATAATAGAAGAAAAACCCAAGCTGGAACTCGGATTTCCAAAGAAATGTAGGATTTCCAATGCGATGATTGGATTCAAAAGGAAGTCCTGGTCGAAACTCAGAACTTCGACTGAAAATAATAGAAGAAAAACCCGAGCTAGAACTCGGATTTCCAAAAAGATGAAGGATTTCCAATGCGAGGATTGGATTCAAAAGAAAGTTCTGGTCGGAACTCAGAACTTCGACTGAAAATAATAGAAGAAAAACCCGAGCTGGAACTCGGATTTCCAAAGAGATGAAGGGTTTCCAATGCGATGATTGGATTCAAAAGAAAGTCTTGGTCGAAACTCTGAACTTCAAATGGAAATAATAGAAGAAAAAACCCGAGCTGGAACTCGGATTTCCAAAGAGATGAAGCATTTTCAATGCGAGGATTGGATTCAAAAGGAAGTTCTGGTCGGAACAAAGAACTTCGACTGAAAATAATAGAATAAAAACCCGAGCTGGAACTCGAATTTCCAAAAGAATGAAGGATTTCCCATACGAGGATTGGATTCAAAAGGAAGTCATGGTTGGAACTCAGAACTTCGACTGGAAATAATAAAAAAAAAACCCGAGCTGGAACTCGGATTTCCGAAGAAGTGAAGGATTTCTAATGCGAGGATTGAATTCAAAAGGAAGTCCTGGTCGAAACTCAGAACTTCGACTGAAAATAATAAAAGAAAAACCCGAGCTGGAACTCAGATTTCCAAAAGAATGAAGGATTTCCAATGCGAGGATTGGATTCAGAAGGAAGTCCTGGTCGAAACTCAGAACTTCGACTAAAAATAATAAAAGAAAAACCCGAGCTGGAACTCGGATTTCCAAAGAGATGAAGGATTTTCAATGCGAGGATTGGATTCAAAATGAAGTCCTGGTCGGAACTCAGAACTTCGACTGAAAATAATAGAAGAAAAACCCGAGCTGGAACTCGGATTTCCAAAGAAATGAAAGATTTCCAATGCGAGGATTGGATTCAAAAGGAAGTCCTGGTCGAAACTCAGAACTTCGACTGAAATAATAGAAGAAAAACCCAAGCTGGAACTCGGATTTCCGAAGAAGTGAAGGATTTCTAATGCGAGGATTGGATTCAAAACGAAGTCCTGGTCGGAACTCAGAACTTCGACTGAAAATAATATAAGAAAAACCCGAGCTGGAACTCGGATTTCCAAAGAAATGAAGGATTTCCAATGCGAGGATTGGATTCAAAAGGAAGTCTTGGTCGAAACGCAGAACTTCGACTAAAAATAATAGAAGAAAAACCCAAGCTGGAACTCGGAATTCCAAAGAAATGAAGGATTTCCAATGCAAGGATTGGATTCAAAAGGAAGTCCTGGTCGGAACTCAGAACTTCGACTGAAAATTATAAAAGAAAAACCCGAGCTGGAACTCGGATTTTCAAAGAAATGTAGGATTTCCAATGCGAGGATTGGATTCAACAAGAAGTCCTGGTTGGAACTCAGAACTTCGATTGAAAATAATAGAAGAAAAACCCGAGCTGGAACTCAGATTTTCAAAGAAATGAAGGGTTTCCAATGCGAGGATTGGATTCAAAAGGAAGTCCTGGTCGAAACTCAGAACTTTGACTGGAAATAATAGAAGAAAAACCCGAGCTGGAACTCGGATTTCCAAAGAGATGAAGGATTTCCAATGCGAGGATTTTATTCAAAAAGAAGTTCTGGTAGGAACTGAGAACTTCGACTGAAAATAATAGAAGAAAAACCCGAGCTAGAACTCAGATTTCCAAAAGAATGAAGGATTTCCAATGCGAGGATTGGATTCAGAAGGAAGTCCTGGTCGAAACTCAGAACTTTGAGTGAAAATAATAAAAGAAAAACCCGAGCTGGAACTCGGATTTCCAAAGAGATGAAGGATTTCCAATGCGAGGATTGGATTCAAAAGGAAGCCCTGGTCGGAACTCAGAACTTTGACTGAAAATAATAGAAGAAAAATCCGAGCTAGAACTCGGATTTCCAAAAGAATGAAGGATTTCCAATGCGAGGATTGGATTCAAAAGGAAGTCCTGGTCGGAACTCAGAACCTCGACTGGAAATAATAAAAGAAAAATCCGAGCTGGAACTCGGATTTCCAAAGAGATGAAGGATTTCCAATGCGAGGATTGGATTCAAAAGGAAGTCCTGGTCGGAACTCAGAACCTCGACTGAAAATAATAGAAGAAAAACCCGAGCTGGAACTCGGAATTCCAAAGAAATGAAGGGTTTCCAATGCAAGGATTGGATTCAAAAGGAAGTCCTGGTCGGAACTCAGAACTTCGACTGAAAATAATAGAAGAAAAACCCGAGTTGGAACTCGAATTTCCAAAGAAATGTAGGATTTCCAATGCGAGGATTGGATTCCAAAGGAAGTCCTGGTCGGAACTCAGAACTTCGACTGAAAATAATAGAAGAAAAACCCGAGCTGGAACTCGGATTTCCAAAGAAATGAAGGATTTCTAATGCGAGGATTGGATTCGAAAGGAAGTCCTGGTCGGAAGTCAGAACTTCGACTGAAAATAATAGAAGAAAAACCCGAGCTGGAACTCGGATTTCCAAAAGAATGAAGGATTTCCAATGAGAGGATTGGATTCAAAAGGAAGCCCTGGTCGGAACTCAGAACCTCGACTGGAAATAATAAAAGAAAAATCCGAGCTGGAACTCGAATTTCCAAAGAGATGAAAGATTTCCAATGCGAGGATTGGATTCAGAAGGAAGTCCTGGTCGAAACTCAGAACTTTGAGTGAAAATAATAAAAGAAAAACCCGAGCTGGAACTCGGATTTCCAAAGAGATGAAGGATTTCCAATGCGAGGATTGGATTCAAAAGGAAGTCCTGGTCGGAACTCAGAAGTTCGACTGAAAATAATAGAAGAAAAACCCGAGTTGGAACTCGAATGTCCAAAGAAATGAAGGATTTCCAATGCGAGGATTCTATTCAAAAGGAAGTTCTGGTAGGAACTGAGAACTTCGACTGAAAATAATAGAAGAAAAACCCGAGCTGGAACTCAAATTTCCAAAAGAATGAAGGATTTCCAATGCGAGGATTGGATTCAAAAGGAAGTCCTAGTCGGAACTCAGAACTTCGACTGAAAATAATAGAAGAAAAACCCGAGCTGGAACTCAGATTTCCAAAAGAATGAAGGATTTTCAATCCGAGGATTGGATTCAGAAGGAAGTCCTGGTCGAAACTCAGAACTTTGAGTGAAAATAATAAAAGAAAAACCCGAGCTGGAACTCGAATTTCCAAAGAGATGAAGGATTTCCAATGCGAGGATTGGATTCAAAAGGAAGTCCTGGTCGGAACTCAGAACTTTGACTGAAAATAATAGAAGAAAAACCCGAGCTGGAACTCGGATTAACAAAGAAATGAAGGATTTTCAATGCGAGGATTGGATTCAAAAGGAAGTCCTGGTCGGAACTCAGAACTTCGACTGAAAATAATAGAAGAAAAACCCGAGCTGGAACTCGGATTTCCAAAGAAATGAAGGATTTCCAATGCGAGGATTGGATTCAAAAGGAAGTCCTGGTCGGAACTCAGAACTTCGACTAAAAATAATAGAAGAAAAATCCGAGCTGGAACTCGGATTAACAAAGAAATGAAGGATTTCCAATGCGAGGATTGGATTCAAAAAGAAGTCCTGGTCGGAACTCAGAACTTCGACTGGAAATAATAAAAGAAAAACCCGAGCTGGAACTCGGATTTCCAAAGAGATGATGGATTTCAAATGCGAGGATTGGATTCAAAAGGAAGTCCTGGTCAGAACTCAGAACTTCGACTGAAAATAATAGAAGAAAAATCCGAGCTGGAACTCAGATTTCCAAAAGAATGAAGGATTTCCAATGCGAGGATTGGATTCAAAAGGAAGTCCTGGTCGAAACTCAGAACTTCGACTGAAAATAATAGAAGAAAAACCCGAGCTGGAACTCGGATTTCCAAAGAAATGAAGGATTTCCAATGCGAGGATTCGATTCAAAAGGAAGACCTGGTCGGAACTCAGAACATCGACTGGAAATAATAAAAGAAAAACCCGAGCTAGAACTTAGATTTCCAAAGAGATGAAGGATTTCCAATGCGAGGATTGGATTCAAAAGAAAGTCCTGGTCGGAACTCAGAACTTCGACTGAAAATAATAGAAGAAAAACCCGAGCTGGAACTCGGATTTCCAAAAGAATGAAGGATTTCCAATGCGAGGATTGAATTCAAAAGGAAGTCCTAGTCGGAACTCAGAACTTCGACTGAAAATAATAGAAGAAAAACCTGAGCTGGAACTCGGATTTTCGAAGAAATGAAGGATTTCCAATCCGAGGATTGGATTCAAAAGGAAGTCTTGGTCGAAACTCAGAACTTCGACTAAAAATAATAGAAGAAAAACCCAAGCTGGAACTCGAAATTCCAAAGAAATGAAGGATTTAAAATGCAAGGATTGGATTCAAAAGGAAGTCCTGGTCGGAACTTAGAACTTCTACTGAAAATAATAGAAGAAAAACCCGAGTTGGAACTCGAATTTCCAAAGAAATGTAGGATTTCCAATGCGAGGATTGGATTCAAAAGGAAGTCCTGGTCGGAACTCAGAACTTTGACTGAAAATAATAGAAGAAAAACTCGAGCTGGAACTCGGATTAACAAAGAAATGAAGGATTTTCAATGCGAGGATTGGACTCAAAAGGAAGTCCTGGTCGGAACTCAGAACTTCGACTGAAAATAATAGAAGAAAAACCTGAGCTGGAACTCGGATTTCCAAAGAAATGAAGGGTTTCCAATGCGATGATTGGATTCAAAAGAAAGTCTTGGTCGAAACTCTGAACTTCAAATGGAAATAATAGAAGAAAAAACCCGAGCTGGAACTCGGATTTCCAAAGAGATGAAGCATTTTCAATGCGAGGATTGGATTCAAAAGGAAGTTCTGGTCGGAACAAAGAACTTCGACTGAAAACAATAGAATAAAAACCCGAGCTGGAACTCGAATTTCCAAAAGAATGAAGGATTTCCCATACGAGGATTGGATTCAAAAGGAAGTCATGGTTGGAACTCAGAACTTCGACTGGAAATAATAAAAAAAAAACCCGAGCTGGAACTCGGATTTCCGAAGAAGTGAAGGATTTCTAATGCGAGGATTGAATTCAAAAGGAAGTCCTGGTCGGAACTCAGAACTTCGACTGAAAATAATAAAAGAAAAACCCGAGCTGGAACTCAGATTTCCAAAAGAATGAAGGATTTCCAATGCGAGGATTGGATTCAGAAGGAAGTCCTGGTCGGAACTCAGAACTTCGACTAAAAATAATAAAAGAAAAACCCGAGCTGGAACTCGGATTTCCAAAGAGATGAAGGATTTTCAATGCGAGGATTGGATTCAAAATGAAGTCCTGGTCGGAACTCAGAACTTCGACTGAAAATAATAGAAGAAAAACCCGAGCTGGAACTCGGATTTCCAAAGAAATGAAAGATTTCCAATGCGAGGATTGGATTCAAAAGGAAGTCCTGGTCGAAACTCAGAACTTCGACTGAAATAATAGAAGAAAAACCCAAGCTGGAACTCGGATTTCCGAAGAAGTGAAGGATTTCTAATGCGAGGATTGGATTCAAAACGAAGTCCTGGTCGGAACTCAGAACTTCGACTGAAAATAATATAAGAAAAACCCGAGCTGGAACTCGGATTTCCAAAGAAATGAAGGATTTCCAATGCGAGGATTGGATTCAAAAGGAAGTCTTGGTCGAAACTCAGAACTTCGACTAAAAATAATAGAAGAAAAACCCAAGCTGGAACTCGGAATTCCAAAGAAATGAAGGATTTCCAATGCAAGGATTGGATTCAAAAGGAAGTCCTGGTCGGAACTCAGAACTTCGACTGAAAATTATAAAAGAAAAACCCGAGCTGGAACTCGGATTTTCAAAGAAATGTAGGATTTCCAATGCGAGGATTGGATTCAACAAGAAGTCCTGGTTGGAACTCAGAACTTCGATTGAAAATAATAGAAGAAAAACCCGAGCTGGAACTCAGATTTTCAAAGAAATGAAGGGTTTCCAATGCGAGGATTGGATTCAAAAGGAAGTCCTGGTCGAAACTCAGAACTTTGACTGGAAATAATAGAAGAAAAACCCGAGCTGGAACTCGGATTTCCAAAGAGATGAAGGATTTCCAATGCGAGGATTTTATTCAAAAAGAAGTTCTGGTAGGAACTGAGAACTTCGACTGAAAATAATAGAAGAAAAACCCGAGCTAGAACTCAGATTTCCAAAAGAATGAAGGATTTCCAATGCGAGGATTGGATTCAGAAGGAAGTCCTGGTCGAAACTCAGAACTTTGAGTGAAAATAATAAAAGAAAAACCCGAGCTGGAACTCGGATTTCCAAAGAGATGAAGGATTTCCAATGCGAGGATTGGATTCAAAAGGAAGCCCTGGTCGGAACTCAGAACTTTGACTGAAAATAATAGAAGAAAAATCCGAGCTAGAACTCGGATTTCCAAAAGAATGAAGGATTTCCAATGCGAGGATTGGATTCAAAAGGAAGTCCTGGTCGGAACTCAGAACCTCGACTGGAAATAATAAAAGAAAAATCCGAGCTGGAACTCGGATTTCCAAAGAGATGAAGGATTTCCAATGCGAGGATTGGATTCAAAAGGAAGTCCTGGTCGGAACTCAGAACCTCGACTGAAAATAATAGAAGAAAAACCCGAGCTGGAACTCGGAATTCCAAAGAAATGAAGGGTTTCCAATGCAAGGATTGGATTCAAAAGGAAGTCCTGGTCGGAACTCAGAACTTCGACTGAAAATAATAGAAGAAAAACCCGAGTTGGAACTCGAATTTCCAAAGAAATGTAGGATTTCCAATGCGAGGATTGGATTCCAAAGGAAGTCCTGGTCGGAACTCAGAACTTCGACTGAAAATAATAGAAGAAAAACCCGAGCTGGAACTCGGATTTCCAAAGAAATGAAGGATTTCTAATGCGAGGATTGGATTCGAAAGGAAGTCCTGGTCGGAAGTCAGAACTTCGACTGAAAATAATAGAAGAAAAACCCGAGCTGGAACTCGGATTTCCAAAAGAATGAAGGATTTCCAATGAGAGGATTGGATTCAAAAGGAAGCCCTGGTCGGAACTCAGAACCTCGACTGGAAATAATAAAAGAAAAATCCGAGCTGGAACTCGAATTTCCAAAGAGATGAAAGATTTCCAATGCGAGGATTGGATTCAGAAGGAAGTCCTGGTCGAAACTCAGAACTTTGAGTGAAAATAATAAAAGAAAAACCCGAGCTGGAACTCGGATTTCCAAAGAGATGAAGGATTTCCAATGCGAGGATTGGATTCAAAAGGAAGTCCTGGTCGGAACTCAGAAGTTCGACTGAAAATAATAGAAGAAAAACCCGAGTTGGAACTCGAATGTCCAAAGAAATGAAGGATTTCCAATGCGAGGATTCTATTCAAAAGGAAGTTCTGGTAGGAACTGAGAACTTCGACTGAAAATAATAGAAGAAAAACCCGAGCTGGAACTCAAATTTCCAAAAGAATGAAGGATTTCCAATGCGAGGATTGGATTCAAAAGGAAGTCCTAGTCGGAACTCAGAACTTCGACTGAAAATAATAGAAGAAAAACCCGAGCTGGAACTCAGATTTCCAAAAGAATGAAGGATTTTCAATCCGAGGATTGGATTCAGAAGGAAGTCCTGGTCGAAACTCAGAACTTTGAGTGAAAATAATAAAAGAAAAACCCGAGCTGGAACTCGAATTTCCAAAGAGATGAAGGATTTCCAATGCGAGGATTGGATTCAAAAGGAAGTCCTGGTCGGAACTCAGAACTTTGACTGAAAATAATAGAAGAAAAACCCGAGCTGGAACTCGGATTAACAAAGAAATGAAGGATTTTCAATGCGAGGATTGGATTCAAAAGGAAGTCCTGGTCGGAACTCAGAACTTCGACTGAAAATAATAGAAGAAAAACCCGAGCTGGAACTCGGATTTCCAAAGAAATGAAGGATTTCCAATGCGAGGATTGGATTCAAAAGGAAGTCCTGGTCGGAACTCAGAACTTCGACTAAAAATAATAGAAGAAAAATCCGAGCTGGAACTCGGATTAACAAAGAAATGAAGGATTTCCAATGCGAGGATTGGATTCAAAAAGAAGTCCTGGTCGGAACTCAGAACTTCGACTGGAAATAATAAAAGAAAAACCCGAGCTGGAACTCGGATTTCCAAAGAGATGATGGATTTCAAATGCGAGGATTGGATTCAAAAGGAAGTCCTGGTCAGAACTCAGAACTTCGACTGAAAATAATAGAAGAAAAATCCGAGCTGGAACTCAGATTTCCAAAAGAATGAAGGATTTCCAATGCGAGGATTGGATTCAAAAGGAAGTCCTGGTCGAAACTCAGAACTTCGACTGAAAATAATAGAAGAAAAACCCGAGCTGGAACTCGGATTTCCAAAGAAATGAAGGATTTCCAATGCGAGGATTCGATTCAAAAGGAAGACCTGGTCGGAACTCAGAACATCGACTGGAAATAATAAAAGAAAAACCCGAGCTAGAACTCAGATTTCCAAAGAGATGAAGGATTTCCAATGCGAGGATTGGATTCAAAAGAAAGTCCTGGTCGGAACTCAGAACTTCGACTGAAAATAATAGAAGAAAAACCCGAGCTGGAACTCGGATTTCCAAAAGAATGAAGGATTTCCAATGCGAGGATTGAATTCAAAAGGAAGTCCTAGTCGGAACTCAGAACTTCGACTGAAAATAATAGAAGAAAAACCTGAGCTGGAACTCGGATTTTCGAAGAAATGAAGGATTTCCAATCCGAGGATTGGATTCAAAAGGAAGTCTTGGTCGAAACTCAGAACTTCGACTAAAAATAATAGAAGAAAAACCCAAGCTGGAACTCGAAATTCCAAAGAAATGAAGGATTTAAAATGCAAGGATTGGATTCAAAAGGAAGTCCTGGTCGGAACTTAGAACTTCTACTGAAAATAATAGAAGAAAAACCCGAGTTGGAACTCGAATTTCCAAAGAAATGTAGGATTTCCAATGCGAGGATTGGATTCAAAAGGAAGTCCTGGTCGAAACTCAGAACTTCGACTGAAAATAATAGAAGAAAAAGCCGAGCTGGAACTCGGATTTCCAAAGAAATGAAGGATTTCCAATGCGAGGATTGGATTCAAAAAGAAGTCCTGGTCGGAACTCAGAACTTCGACTGGAAATAATAAAAGAAAAACCCGAGCTAGAACTCGGATTTCCAAAAAGATGAAGGATTTCCAATGCGAGGATTGGATTCAAAAGAAAGTCCTGGTCGGAACTCAGAACTTCGACTGAAAATAATAGAAGAAAAACCCGAGCTGGAACTCGGATTTCCAAAGAGATGAAGGATTTCCAATGCGAGGATTGAATTCAAAAGGAAGTCCTGGTCGGAACTCAGAACTTCGACTGAAAATAATAGAAGAAAAACCCGAGCTGGAACTCGGATTTCCAAAGAAATGAAGGGTTTCCAAAGAAATGAAGGATTTCCAATGCAAGGATTGGATTCAAAAGGAAGTCCTGGTCGGAACTCAGAACTTCGACTGAAAATAATAGAAGAAAAACCCAAGCTGGAACTCGGATTTCCAAAGAAATGTAGGATTTCCAATGCGATGATTGGATTCAAAAGGAAGTCCTGGTCGAAACTCAGAACTTCGACTGAAAATAATAGAAGGAAAACCCGAGCTGGAACTCGGATTTCCGAAGAAGTGAAGGATTTCCAATGCGAGGATTGAATTCAAAAGGAAGTCCTGGTCGGAACTCAGAACTTCGACTGAAAATAATAAAAGAAAAACCCGAGCTGGAACTCGGATTTCCAAAGAAATGAAGGGTTTCCAATGCGAGGATTGGATTCAAAAGAAAGTTCTGGTCGGAACTCAGAACTTCGACTGAAAATAATAGAAGAAAAACCCGAGCTGGAACTCGGATTTCCAAAGAAATGAAGGATTTCTAATGCGAGGATTGGATTCCTAAGGAAGTCCTGGTTGGAACTCAGAACTTCGACTGGAAATAATAAAAAAAAAACCCGAGCTGGAACTCGGATTTCCGAAGAAGTGAAGGATTTCCAATGCGAGGATTGAATTCAAAAGGAAGTCCTGGTCGGAACTCAGAACTTCGACTGAAAATAATAAAAGAAAAACCCGAGCTGGAACTCGGATTTCCAAAGAAATGTAGGATTTCCAATGCGAGGATTGGATTCAAAAGGAAGTCCTGGTCGAAACTCAGAACTTCGACTGAAAATAATAGAAGAAAAAGCCGAGCTGGAACTCGGATTTCCAAAGAAATGAAGGATTTCCAATGCGAGGATTGGATTCAAAAAGAAGTCCTGGTCGGAACTCAGAACTTCGACTGGAAATAATAAAAGAAAAACCCGAGCTAGAACTCGGATTTCCAAAAAGATGAAGGATTTCCAATGCGAGGATTGGATTCAAAAGAAAGTCCTGGTCGGAACTCAGAACTTCGACTGAAAATAATAGAAGAAAAACCCGAGCTGGAACTCGGATTTCCAAAGAGATGAAGGATTTCCAATGCGAGGATTGAATTCAAAAGGAAGTCCTGGTCGGAACTCAGAACTTCGACTGAAAATAATAGAAGAAAAACCCGAGCTGGAACTCGGATTTCCAAAGAAATGAAGGGTTTCCAATGCGATGATTGGATTCAAAAGAAAGTCTTGGTCGAAACTCTGAACTTCAAATGGAAATAATAGAAGAAAAAACCCGAGCTGGAACTCGGATTTCCAAAGAGATGAAGCATTTTCAATGCGAGGATTGGATTCAAAAGGAAGTTCTGGTCGGAACAAAGAACTTCGACTGAAAATAATAGAAGAAAAACCCGAGCTGGAACTCGAATTTCCAAAAGAATGAAGGATTTCCCATGCGAGGATTGGATTCAAAAGGAAGTCATGGTCGAAACTCAAAAGGATTTCCCATGCGAGGATCGGGTTTTTTCTTCTATTATTTCCAGCTCGGCTTTTTCTTCTATTATTTCCAGTCGAAGTTCTGAGTTCCAACCATGACTTCCTTTTGAATCCAATCCTCGCATGGGAAATCCTTCATTCTTTTGGAAATTCGAGTTCCAGCTCGGGTTTTTCTTCTATTATTTTCAGTCGAAGTTCTTTGTTCCGACCAGAACTTCCTTTTGAATCCAATCCTCGCATTGAAAATGCTTCATCTCTTTGGAAATCCGAGTTCCAGCTCGGGTTTTTTCTTCTATTATTTCCATTTGAAGTTCAGAGTTTCGACCAAGACTTTCTTTTGAATCCAATCATCGCATTGGAAACCCTTCATTTCTTTGGAAATCCGAGTTCCAGCTCGGGTTTTTCTTCTATTATTTTCAGTCGAAGTTCTGAGTTCCGACCAGGACTTCCTTTTGAATTCAATCCTCGCATTGGAAATCCTTCATCTCTTTGGAAATCCGAGTTCCAGCTCGGGTTTTTCTTCTATTATTTTCAGTCGAAGTTCTGAGTTCCGACCAGGACTTTCTTTTGAATCCAATCCTCGCATTGGAAATCCTTCATCTTTTTGGAAATCCGAGTTCTAGCTCGGGTTTTTCTTTTATTATTTCCAGTCGAAGTTCTGAGTTCCGACCAGAACTTTCTTTTGAATCCAATCCTCGCATTGGAAATCCTTCATCTCTTTGGAAATCCGAGTTCCAGCTCGGGTTTTTCTTCTATTATTTTCAGTCGAAGTTCTGAGTTCCGACCAGAACTTTCTTTTGAATCCAATCCTCGCATTGGAAACCCTTCATTTCTTTGGAAATCCGAGTTCCAGCTCGGGTTTTTCTTTTATTATTTTCAGTCGAAGTTCTGAGTTCCGACCAGGACTTCCTTTTGAATTCAATCCTCGCATTGGAAATCCTTCACTTCTTCGGAAATCCGAGTTCCAGCTCGGGTTTTTTTTTATTATTTCCAGTCGAAGTTCTGAGTTCCAACCATGACTTCCTTTTGAATCCAATCCTCGCATGGGAAATCCTTCATTCTTTTGGAAATTCGAGTTCCAGCTCGGGTTTTTCTTCTATTATTTTCAGTCGAAGTTCTTTGTTCCGACCAGAACTTCCTTTTGAATCCAATCCTCGCATTGAAAATGCTTCATCTCTTTGGAAATCCGAGTTCCAGCTCGGGTTTTTTCTTCTATTATTTCCATTTGAAGTTCAGAGTTTCGACCAAGACTTTCTTTTGAATCCAATCATCGCATTGGAAACCCTTCATTTCTTTGGAAATCCGAGTTCCAGCTCGGGTTTTTCTTCTATTATTTTCAGTCGAAGTTCTGAGTTCCGACCAGGACTTCCTTTTGAATTCAATCCTCGCATTGGAAATCCTTCATCTCTTTGGAAATCCGAGTTCCAGCTCGGGTTTTTCTTCTATTATTTTCAGTCGAAGTTCTGAGTTCCGACCAGGACTTTCTTTTGAATCCAATCCTCGCATTGGAAATCCTTCATCTTTTTGGAAATCCGAGTTCTAGCTCGGGTTTTTCTTTTATTATTTCCAGTCGAAGTTCTGAGTTCCGACCAGGACTTTCTTTTGAATCCAATCCTCGCATTGGAAATCCTTCATCTCTTTGGAAATCCGAGTTCCAGCTCGGGTTTTTCTTCTATTATTTTCAGTCGAAGTTCTGAGTTCCGACCAGAACTTTCTTTTGAATCCAATCCTCGCATTGGAAACCCTTCATTTCTTTGGAAATCCGAGTTCCAGCTCGGGTTTTTCTTTTATTATTTTCAGTCGAAGTTCTGAGTTCCGACCAGGACTTCCTTTTGAATTCAATCCTCGCATTGGAAATCCTTCACTTCTTCGGAAATCCGAGTTCCAGCTCGGGTTTTTTTTTTATTATTTCCAGTCGAAGTTCTGAGTTCCAACCATGACTTCCTTTTGAATCCAATCCTCGCATGGGAAATCCTTTATTCTTTTGGAAATTCGAGTTCCAGCTCGGGTTTTTCTTCTATTATTTTCAGTCGAAGTTCTTTGTTCCGACCAGAACTTCCTTTTGAATCCAATCCTCGCATTGAAAATGCTTCATCTCTTTGGAAATCCGAGTTCCAGCTCGGGTTTTTTCTTCTATTATTTCCATTTGAAGTTCAGAGTTTCGACCAAGACTTTCTTTTGAATCCAATCATCGCATTGGAAACCCTTCATTTCTTTGGAAATCCGAGTTCCAGCTCGGGTTTTTCTTCTATTATTTTCAGTCGAAGTTCTGAGTTCCGACCAGGACTTCCTTTTGAATTCAATCCTCGCATTGGAAATCCTTCATCTCTTTGGAAATCCGAGTTCCAGCTCGGGTTTTTCTTCTATTATTTTCAGTCGAAGTTCTGAGTTCCGACCAGGACTTTCTTTTGAATCCAATCCTCGCATTGGAAATCCTTCATCTTTTTGGAAATCCGAGTTCTAGCTCGGGTTTTTCTTTTATTATTTCCAGTCGAAGTTCTGAGTTCCGACCAGGACTTCTTTTTGAATCCAATCCTCGCATTGGAAATCCTTCATTTCTTTGGAAATCCGAGTTCCAGCTCGGCTTTTTCTTCTATTATTTTCAGTCGAAGTTCTGAGTTTCGACCAGGACTTCCTTTTGAATCCAATCCTCGCATTGGAAATCCTACATTTCTTTGGAAATTCGAGTTCCAACTCGGGTTTTTCTTCTATTATTTTCAGTAGAAGTTCTAAGTTCCGACCAGGACTTCCTTTTGAATCCAATCCTTGCATTTTAAATCCTTCATTTCTTTGGAATTTCGAGTTCCAGCTTGGGTTTTTCTTCTATTATTTTTAGTCGAAGTTCTGAGTTTCGACCAAGACTTCCTTTTGAATCCAATCCTCGGATTGGAAATCCTTCATTTCTTCGAAAATCCGAGTTCCAGCTCAGGTTTTTCTTCTATTATTTTCAGTCGAAGTTCTGAGTTCCGACTAGGACTTCCTTTTGAATTCAATCCTCGCATTGGAAATCCTTCATTCTTTTGGAAATCCGAGTTCCAGCTCGGGTTTTTCTTCTATTATTTTCAGTCGAAGTTCTGAGTTCCGACCAGGACTTTCTTTTGAATCCAATCCTCGCATTGGAAATCCTTCATCTCTTTGGAAATCTGAGTTCTAGCTCGGGTTTTTCTTTTATTATTTCCAGTCGATGTTCTGAGTTCCGACCAGGTCTTCCTTTTGAATCGAATCCTCGCATTGGAAATCCTTCATTTCTTTGGAAATCCGAGTTCCAGCTCGGGTTTTTCTTCTATTATTTTCAGTCGAAGTTCTTTGTTCCGACCAGAACTTCCTTTTGAATCCAATCCTCGCATTGAAAATGCTTCATCTCTTTGGAAATCCGAGTTCCAGCTCGGGTTTTTTCTTCTATTATTTCCATTTGAAGTTCAGAGTTTCGACCAAGACTTTCTTTTGAATCCAATCATCGCATTGGAAACCCTTCATCTCTTTGGAAATCCGAGTTCCAGCTCGGGTTTTTCTTCTATTATTTTCAGTCGAAGTTCTGAGTTCCGACCAGAACTTTCTTTTGAATCCAATCCTCGCATTGGAAATCCTTCATCTTTTTGGAAATCCGAGTTCTAGCTCGGGTTTTTCTTCTATTATTTTCAGTCGAAGTTCTGAGTTTCGACCAGGACTTCCTTTTGAATCCAATCATCGCATTGGAAATCCTACATTTCTTTGGAAATCCGAGTTCCAGCTTGGGTTTTTCTTCTATTATTTTCAGTCAAAGTTCTGAGTTCCGACCAGGACTTCCTTTTGAATCCAATCCTTGAATTGGAAATCCTTCATTTCTTTGGAAATCCGAGTACCAGCTCGGGTTTTTCTTCTATTATTTTCAGTCGAAGTTCTAAGTTTTGACCAAGACTTCCTTTTGAATCCAATCCTCGCATTGAAAATCCTTCATTTCTTTGGAAATCCAAGTTCCAGCTCGGGTTTTTCTTCTATTATTTTCAGTCGAAGTTCTGAGTTCCGACCAGAACTTCCTTTTGAATCCAATTCTCGCATTGGAAATCCTTCATTTCTTTGGAAATCCGAGTTCCAGCTCTGGTTTTTCTTCTATTATTTTCAGTCGAAGTTCTGAGTTCCGACCAGGACTTCCTTTTGAATCCAATCCTCGCATTGGAAATCCTTCATTTCTTTGTTAATCCGAGTTCCAGCTCGGGTTTTTCTTCTATTATTTTCAGTCAAAGTTCTAAGTTCTGACCAGGACTTCCTTTTGAATCCAATCTTCGCATTGGAAATCCTACATTTCTTTGGAAATCCGAGTTCCAACTCGGGTTTTTCTTCTATTATTTTCAGTCGAAGTTCTGAATTTCGACCAAGACTTCCTTTTGAATTCAATCCTCGCATTGGAAATCTTTCATTTCTTCGGAAATCCGAGTTCAAGCTCGGGTTTTTCTTCTATTTTTTTCAGTCAAAGTTCTGAGTTCCAACCAGGACTTCCTTTTGAATCAAATCCTCGTATTGAAAATCCTTCATTTCTTTGGAAATCCGAGTTCTAGCTCGGATTTTTCTTCTATTATTTTCAGTCAAAGTTCTGAGTTCCGACCAGGACTTCCTTTTGAATCCAATCCTCGCATTGGAAATCCTTCATCTCTTTGGAAATCCGAGTTCCAGCTCGGGTTTTTCTTTTATTATTTTCACTCAAAGTTCTGAGTTTCGACCAGGACTTCCTTCTGAATCCAATCCTCGCATTGGAAATCCTTCATTCTTTTGGAAATCTGAGTTCCAGCTCGGGTTTTTCTTCTATTATTTTCAGTCGAAGTTCTCAGTTCCTACCAGAACTTCTTTTTGAATAAAATCCTCGCATTGAAAATCCTTCATCTCTTTGGAAATCCGAGTTCCAGCTCGGGTTTTTCTTCTATTATTTCCAGTCAAAGTTCTGAGTTTCGACCAGGACTTCCTTTTGAATCCAATCCTCGCATTGGAAACCCTTCATTTCTTTGAAAATCTGAGTTCCAGCTCGGGTTTTTCTTCTATTATTTTCAATCGAAGTTCTGAGTTCCAACCAGGACTTCTTGTTGAATCCAATCCTCGCATTGGAAATCCTACATTTCTTTGAAAATCCGAGTTCCAGCTCGGGTTTTTCTTTTATAATTTTCAGTCGAAGTTCTGAGTTCCGACCAGGACTTCCTTTTGAATCCAATCCTTGCATTGGAAATCCTTCATTTCTTTGGAATTCCGAGTTCCAGCTTGGGTTTTTCTTCTATTATTTTTAGTCGAAGTTCTGAGTTTCGACCAAGACTTCCTTTTGAATCCAATCCTCGCATTGGAAATCCTTCATTTCTTCGGAAATCCGAGTTCCAGCTCGGGTTTTTCTTATATTATTTTCAGTCGAAGTTCTGAGTTCCGACCAGGACTTCCTTTTGAATCCAATCCTCGCATTAGAAATCCTTCACTTCTTCGGAAATCCGAGTTCCAGCTTGGGTTTTTCTTCTATTATTTCAGTCGAAGTTCTGAGTTTCGACCAGGACTTCCTTTTGAATCCAATCCTCGCATTGGAAATCTTTCATTTCTTTGGAAATCCGAGTTCCAGCTCGGGTTTTTCTTCTATTATTTTCAGTCGAAGTTCTGAGTTCCGACCAGGACTTCATTTTGAATCCAATCCTCGCATTGAAAATCCTTCATCTCTTTGGAAATCCGAGTTCCAGCTCGGGTTTTTCTTTTATTATTTTTAGTCAAAGTTCTGAGTTCCGACCAGGACTTCCTTCTGAATCCAATCCTCGCATTGGAAATCCTTCATTCTTTTGGAAATCTGAGTTCCAGCTCGGGTTTTTCTTTTATTATTTTCAGTCGAAGTTCTGAGTTCCGACCAGGACTTCCTTTTGAATTCAATCCTCGCATTGGAAATCCTTCACTTCTTCGGAAATCCGAGTTCCAGCTCGGGTTTTTTTTTTATTATTTCCAGTCGAAGTTCTGAGTTCCAACCATGACTTCCTTTTGAATCCAATCCTCGCATGGGAAATCCTTCATTCTTTTGGAAATTCGAGTTCCAGCTCGGGTTTTTCTTCTATTATTTTCAGTCGAAGTTCTTTGTTCCGACCAGAACTTCCTTTTGAATCCAATCCTCGCATTGAAAATGCTTCATCTCTTTGGAAATCCGAGTTCCAGCTCGGGTTTTTTCTTCTATTATTTCCATTTGAAGTTCAGAGTTTCGACCAAGACTTTCTTTTGAATCCAATCATCGCATTGGAAACCCTTCATTTCTTTGGAAATCCGAGTTCCAGCTCGGGTTTTTCTTCTATTATTTTCAGTCGAAGTTCTGAGTTCCGACCAGGACTTCCTTTTGAATTCAATCCTCGCATTGGAAATCCTTCATCTCTTTGGAAATCCGAGTTCCAGCTCGGGTTTTTCTTCTATTATTTTCAGTCGAAGTTCTGAGTTCCGACCAGGACTTTCTTTTGAATCCAATCCTCGCATTGGAAATCATTCATCTTTTTGGAAATCCGAGTTCTAGCTCGGGTTTTTCTTTTATTATTTCCAGTCGAAGTTCTGAGTTCCGACCAGGACTTCTTTTTGAATCCAATCCTCGCATTGGAAATCCTTCATCTCTTTGGAAATCCGAGTTCCAGCTCGGATTTTTCTTTTATTATTTCCAGTCGAGGTTCTGAGTTCCGACCAGGACTTCCTTTTGAATCCAATCCTCGCATTGGAAATCCTTCATTCTTTTGGAAATCCGAGTTCTAGCTCGGATTTTTCTTCTATTATTTTCAGTCAAAGTTCTGAGTTCCGACCAGGGCTTCCTTTTGAATCCAATCCTCGCATTGGAAATCCTTCATCTCTTTGGAAATCCGAGTTCCAGCTCGGGTTTTTCTTTTATTATTTTCACTCAAAGTTCTGAGTTTCGACCAGGACTTCCTTCTGAATCCAATCCTCGCATTGGAAATCCTTCATTCTTTTGGAAATCTGAGTTCTAGCTCGGGTTTTTCTTCTATTATTTTCAGTCGAAGTTCTCAGTTCCTACCAGAACTTCTTTTTGAATAAAATCCTCGCATTGGAAATCCTTCATCTCTTTGGAAATCCGAGTTCCAGCTCGGGTTTTTCTTCTATTATTTCCAGTCAAAGTTCTGAGTTTCGACCAGGACTTCCTTTTGAATCCAATCCTCGCATTGGAAACCCTTCATTTCTTTGAAAATCTGAGTTCCAGCTCGGGTTTTTCTTCTATTATTTTCAATCGAAGTTCTGAGTTCCAACCAGGACTTCTTGTTGAATCCAATCCTCGCATTGGAAATCCTACATTTCTTTGAAAATCCGAGTTCCAGCTCGGGTTTTTCTTTTATAATTTTCAGTCGAAGTTCTGAGTTCCGACCAGGACTTCCTTTTGAATCCAATCCTTGCATTGGAAATCCTTCATTTCTTTGGAATTCCGAGTTCCAGCTTGGGTTTTTCTTCTATTATTTTTAGTCGAAGTTCTGCGTTTCGACCAAGACTTCCTTTTGAATCCAATCCTCGCATTGGAAATCCTTCATTTCTTTGGAAATCCGAGTTCCAGCTCGGGTTTTTCTTATATTATTTTCAGTCGAAGTTCTGAGTTCCGACCAGGACTTCGTTTTGAATCCAATCCTCGCATTAGAAATCCTTCACTTCTTCGGAAATCCGAGTTCCAGCTTGGGTTTTTCTTCTATTATTTCAGTCGAAGTTCTGAGTTTCGACCAGGACTTCCTTTTGAATCCAATCCTCGCATTGGAAATCTTTCATTTCTTTGGAAATCCGAGTTCCAGCTCGGGTTTTTCTTCTATTATTTTCAGTCGAAGTTCTGAGTTCCGACAAGGACTTCATTTTGAATCCAATCCTCGCATTGAAAATCCTTCATCTCTTTGGAAATCCGAGTTCCAGCTCGGGTTTTTCTTTTATTATTTTTAGTCGAAGTTCTGAGTTTCGACCAGGACTTCCTTCTGAATGCAATCCTCGCATTGGAAATCCTTCATTCTTTTGGAAATCTGAGTTCCAGCTCGGGTTTTTCTTTTATTATTTTCAGTCGAAGTTCTGAGTTCCGACCAGGACTTCCTTTTGAATTCAATCCTCGCATTAGAAATCCTTCACTTCTTCGGAAATCCGAGTTCCAGCTCGGGTTTTTTTTTTATTATTTCCAGTCGAAGTTCTGAGTTCCAACCATGACTTCCTTTTGAATCCAATCCTCGTATGGGAAATCCTTCATTCTTTTGGAAATTCGAGTTCCAGCTCGGGTTTTTATTCTATTATTTTCAGTCGAAGTTCTTTGTTCCGACCAGAACTTCCTTTTGAATCCAATCCTCGCATTGAAAATGCTTCATCTCTTTGGAAATCCGAGTTCCAGCTCGGGTTTTTTCTTCTATTATTTCCATTTGAAGTTCAGAGTTTCGACCAAGACTTTCTTTTGAATCCAATCATCGCATTGGAAACCCTTCATCTCTTTGGAAATCCGAGTTCCAGCTCGGGTTTTTCTTCTATTATTTTCAGTCGAAGTTCTGAGTTCCGACCAGAACTTTCTTTTGAATCCAATCCTCGCATTGGAAATCCTTCATCTTTTTGGAAATCCGAGTTCTAGCTCGGGTTTTTCTTCTATTATTTTCAGTCGAAGTTCTGAGTTTCGACCAGGACTTCCTTTTGAATCCAATCATCGCATTGGAAATCCTACATTTCTTTGGAAATCCGAGTTCCAGCTTGGGTTTTTCTTCTATTATTTTCAGTCAAAGTTCTGAGTTCCGACCAGGACTTCCTTTTGAATCCAATCCTTGAATTGGAAATCCTTCATTTCTTTGGAAATCCGAGTACCAGCTCGGGTTTTTCTTCTATTATTTTCAGTCGAAGTTCTAAGTTTCGACCAAGACTTCCTTTTGAATCCAATCCTCGCATTGAAAATCCTTCATTTCTTTGGAAATCCAAGTTCCAGCTCGGGTTTTTCTTCTATTATTTTCAGTCGAAGTTCTGAGTTCCGACCAGAACTTCCTTTTGAATCCAATTCTCGCATTGGAAATCCTTCATTTCTTTGGAAATCCGAGTTCCAGCTCTGGTTTTTCTTCTATTATTTTCAGTCGAAGTTCTGAGTTCCGACCAGGACTTCCTTTTGAATCCAATCCTCGCATTGGAAATCCTTCATTTCTTTGTTAATCCGAGTTCCAGCTCGGGTTTTTCTTCTATTATTTTCAGTCAAAGTTCTAAGTTCTGACCAGGACTTCCTTTTGAATCCAATCTTCGCATTGGAAATCCTACATTTCTTTGGAAATCCGAGTTCCAACTCGGGTTTTTCTTCTATTATTTTCAGTCGAAGTTCTGAATTTCGACCAAGACTTCCTTTTGAATTCAATCCTCGCATTGGAAATCTTTCATTTCTTCGGAAATCCGAGTTCAAGCTCGGGTTTTTCTTCTATTTTTTTCAGTCAAAGTTCTGAGTTCCAACCAGGACTTCCTTTTGAATCAAATCCTCGTATTGAAAATCCTTCATTTCTTTGGAAATCCGAGTTCTAGCTCGGATTTTTCTTCTATTATTTTCAGTCAAAGTTCTGAGTTCCGACCAGGACTTCCTTTTGAATCCAATCCTCGCATTGGAAATCCTTCATCTCTTTGGAAATCCGAGTTCCAGCTCGGGTTTTTCTTTTATTATTTTCACTCAAAGTTCTGAGTTTCGACCAGGACTTCCTTCTGAATCCAATCCTCGCATTGGAAATCCTTCATTCTTTTGGAAATCTGAGTTCCAGCTCGGGTTTTTCTTCTATTATTTTCAGTCGAAGTTCTCAGTTCCTACCAGAACTTCTTTTTGAATAAAATCCTCGCATTGGAAATCCTTCATCTCTTTGGAAATCCGAGTTCCAGCTCGGGTTTTTCTTCTATTATTTCCAGTCAAAGTTCTGAGTTTCGACCAGGACTTCCTTTTGAATCCAATCCTCGCATTGGAAACCCTTCATTTCTTTGAAAATCTGAGTTCCAGCTCGGGTTTTTCTTCTATTATTTTCAATCGAAGTTCTGAGTTCCAACCAGGACTTCTTGTTGAATCCAATCCTCGCATTGGAAATCCTACATTTCTTTGAAAATCCGAGTTCCAGCTCGGGTTTTTCTTTTATAATTTTCAGTCGAAGTTCTGAGTTCCGACCAGGACTTCCTTTTGAATCCAATCCTTGCATTGGAAATCCTTCATTTCTTTGGAATTCCGAGTTCCAGCTTGGGTTTTTCTTCTATTATTTTTAGTCGAAGTTCTGAGTTTCGACCAAGACTTCCTTTTGAATCCAATCCTCGCATTGGAAATCCTTCATTTCTTCGGAAATCCGAGTTCCAGCTCGGGTTTTTCTTATATTATTTTCAGTCGAAGTTCTGAGTTCCGACCAGGACTTCCTTTTGAATCCAATCCTCGCATTAGAAATCCTTCACTTCTTCGGAAATCCGAGTTCCAGCTTGGGTTTTTCTTCTATTATTTCAGTCGAAGTTCTGAGTTTCGACCAGGACTTCCTTTTGAATCCAATCCTCGCATTGGAAATCTTTCATTTCTTTGGAAATCCGAGTTCCAGCTCGGGTTTTTCTTCTATTATTTTCAGTCGAAGTTCTGAGTTCCGACCAGGACTTCATTTTGAATCCAATCCTCGCATTGAAAATCCTTCATCTCTTTGGAAATCCGAGTTCCAGCTCGGGTTTTTCTTTTATTATTTTTAGTCAAAGTTCTGAGTTCCGACCAGGACTTCCTTCTGAATCCAATCCTCGCATTGGAAATCCTTCATTCTTTTGGAAATCTGAGTTCCAGCTCGGGTTTTTCTTTTATTATTTTCAGTCGAAGTTCTGAGTTCCGACCAGGACTTCCTTTTGAATTCAATCCTCGCATTGGAAATCCTTCACTTCTTCGGAAATCCGAGTTCCAGCTCGGGTTTTTTTTTTATTATTTCCAGTCGAAGTTCTGAGTTCCAACCATGACTTCCTTTTGAATCCAATCCTCGCATGGGAAATCCTTCATTCTTTTGGAAATTCGAGTTCCAGCTCGGGTTTTTCTTCTATTATTTTCAGTCGAAGTTCTTTGTTCCGACCAGAACTTCCTTTTGAATCCAATCCTCGCATTGAAAATGCTTCATCTCTTTGGAAATCCGAGTTCCAGCTCGGGTTTTTTCTTCTATTATTTCCATTTGAAGTTCAGAGTTTCGACCAAGACTTTCTTTTGAATCCAATCATCGCATTGGAAACCCTTCATTTCTTTGGAAATCCGAGTTCCAGCTCGGGTTTTTCTTCTATTATTTTCAGTCAAAGTTCTGAGTTCCGACCAGGACTTCCTTTTGAATTCAATCCTCGCATTGGAAATCCTTCATCTCTTTGGAAATCCGAGTTCCAGCTCGGGTTTTTCTTCTATTATTTTCAGTCGAAGTTCTGAGTTCCGACCAGGACTTTCTTTTGAATCCAATCCTCGCATTGGAAATCCTTCATCTTTTTGGAAATCCGAGTTCTAGCTCGGGTTTTTCTTTTATTATTTCCAGTCGAAGTTCTGAGTTCCGACCAGGACTTCTTTTTGAATCCAATCCTCGCATTGGAAATCCTTCATTTCTTTGGAAATCCGAGTTCCAGCTCGGCTTTTTCTTCTATTATTTTTAGTCGAAGTTCTGAGTTTCGACCAGGACTTCCTTTTGAATCCAATCCTCGCATTGGAAATCCTACATTTCTTTGGAAATCCGAGTTCCAGCTCGGGTTTTTCTTTTATTATTTTCAGTCGAAGTTCTGAGTTCCGACCAGGACTACCTTTTGAATTCAATCCTCGCATTGGAAATCCTTCACTTCTTCGGAAATCCGAGTTCCAGCTCGGGTTTTTTTTTTATTATTTCCAGTCGAAGTTCTGAGTTCCAACCATGACTTCCTTTTGAATCCAATCCTCGCATGGGAAATCCTTCATTCTTTTGGAAATTCGAGTTCCAGCTCGGGTTTTTCTTCTATTATTTTCAGTCGAAGTTCTTTGTTCCGACCAGAACTTCCTTTTGAATCCAATCCTCGCATTGAAAATGCTTCATCTCTTTGGAAATCCGAGTTCCAGCTCGGGTTTTTTCTTCTATTATTTCCATTTGAAGTTCAGAGTTTCGACCAAGACTTTCTTTTGAATCCAATCATCGCATTGGAAACCCTTCATTTCTTTGGAAATCCGAGTTCCAGCTCGGGTTTTTCTTCTATTATTTTCAGTCGAAGTTCTGAGTTCCGACCAGGACTTCCTTTTGAATTCAATCCTCGCATTGGAAATCCTTCATCTCTTTGGAAATCCGAGTTCCAGCTCGGGTTTTTCTTCTATTATTTTCAGTCGAAGTTCTGAGTTCCGACCAGGACTTTCTTTTGAATCCAATCCTCGCATTGGAAATCCTTCATCTTTTTGGAAATCCGAGTTCTAGCTCGGGTTTTTCTTTTATTATTTCCAGTCGAAGTTCTGAGTTCCGACCAGGACTTTCTTTTGAATCCAATCCTCGCATTGGAAATCCTTCATCTCTTTGGAAATCCGAGTTCCAGCTCGGGTTTTTCTTCTATTATTTTCAGTCGAAGTTCTGAGTTCCGACCAGAACTTTCTTTTGAATCCAATCCTCGCATTGGAAACCCTTCATTTCTTTGGAAATCCGAGTTCCAGCTCGGGTTTTTCTTTTATTATTTTCAGTCGAAGTTCTGAGTTCCGACCAGGACTTCCTTTTGAATTCAATCCTCGCATTGGAAATCCTTCACTTCTTCGGAAATCCGAGTTCCAGCTCGGGTTTTTTTTTTATTATTTCCAGTCGAAGTTCTGAGTTCCAACCATGACTTCCTTTTGAATCCAATCCTCGCATGGGAAATCCTTCATTCTTTTGGAAATTCGAGTTCCAGCTCGGGTTTTTCTTCTATTATTTTCAGTCGAAGTTCTTTGTTCCGACCAGAACTTCCTTTTGAATCCAATCCTCGCATTGAAAATGCTTCATCTCTTTGGAAATCCGAGTTCCAGCTCGGGTTTTTTCTTCTATTATTTCCATTTGAAGTTCAGAGTTTCGACCAAGACTTTCTTTTGAATCCAATCATCGCATTGGAAACCCTTCATTTCTTTGGAAATCCGAGTTCCAGCTCGGCTTTTTCTTCTATTATTTTCAGTCGAAGTTCTGAGTTTCGACCAGGACTTCCTTTTGAATCCAATCCTCGCATTGGAAATCCTACATTTCTTTGGAAATTCGAGTTCCAACTCGGGTTTTTCTTCTATTATTTTCAGTAGAAGTTCTAAGTTCCGACCAGGACTTCCTTTTGAATCCAATCCTTGCATTTTAAATCCTTCATTTCTTTGGAATTTCGAGTTCCAGCTTGGGTTTTTCTTCTATTATTTTTAGTCGAAGTTCTGAGTTTCGACCAAGACTTCCTTTTGAATCCAATCCTCGGATTGGAAATCCTTCATTTCTTCGAAAATCCGAGTTCCAGCTCAGGTTTTTCTTCTATTATTTTCAGTCGAAGTTCTGAGTTCCGACTAGGACTTCCTTTTGAATTCAATCCTCGCATTGGAAATCCTTCATTCTTTTGGAAATCCGAGTTCCAGCTCGGGTTTTTCTTCTATTATTTTCAGTCGAAGTTCTGAGTTCCGACCAGGACTTTCTTTTGAATCCAATCCTCGCATTGGAAATCCTTCATCTCTTTGGAAATCTGAGTTCTAGCTCGGGTTTTTCTTTTATTATTTCCAGTCGATGTTCTGAGTTCCGACCAGGTCTTCCTTTTGAATCGAATCCTCGCATTGGAAATCCTTCATTTCTTTGGAAATCCGAGTTCCAGCTCGGGTTTTTCTTCTATTATTTTCAGTCGAAGTTCTTTGTTCCGACCAGAACTTCCTTTTGAATCCAATCCTCGCATTGAAAATGCTTCATCTCTTTGGAAATCCGAGTTCCAGCTCGGGTTTTTTCTTCTATTATTTCCATTTGAAGTTCAGAGTTTCGACCAAGACTTTCTTTTGAATCCAATCATCGCATTGGAAACCCTTCATCTCTTTGGAAATCCGAGTTCCAGCTCGGGTTTTTCTTCTATTATTTTCAGTCGAAGTTCTGAGTTCCGACCAGAACTTTCTTTTGAATCCAATACTCGCATTGGAAATCCTTCATCTTTTTGGAAATCCGAGTTCTAGCTCGGGTTTTTCTTCTATTATTTTCAGTCGAAGTTCTGAGTTTCGACCAGGACTTCCTTTTGAATCCAATCATCGCATTGGAAATCCTACATTTCTTTGGAAATCCGAGTTCCAGCTTGGGTTTTTCTTCTATTATTTTCAGTCAAAGTTCTGAGTTCCGACCAGGACTTCCTTTTGAATCCAATCCTTGAATTGGAAATCCTTCATTTCTTTGGAAATCCGAGTACCAGCTCGGGTTTTTCTTCTATTATTTTCAGTCGAAGTTCTAAGTTTTGACCAAGACTTCCTTTTGAATCCAATCCTCGCATTGAAAATCCTTCATTTCTTTGGAAATCCAAGTTCCAGCTCGGGTTTTTCTTCTATTATTTTCAGTCGAAGTTCTGAGTTCCGACCAGAACTTCCTTTTGAATCCAATTCTCGCATTGGAAATCCTTCATTTCTTTGGAAATCCGAGTTCCAGCTCTGGTTTTTCTTCTATTATTTTCAGTCGAAGTTCTGAGTTCCGACCAGGACTTCCTTTTGAATCCAATCCTCGCATTGGAAATCCTTCATTTCTTTGTTAATCCGAGTTCCAGCTCGGGTTTTTCTTCTATTATTTTCAGTCAAAGTTCTAAGTTCTGACCAGGACTTCCTTTTGAATCCAATCTTCGCATTGGAAATCCTACATTTCTTTGGAAATCCGAGTTCCAACTCGGGTTTTTCTTCTATTATTTTCAGTCGAAGTTCTGAATTTCGACCAAGACTTCCTTTTGAATTCAATCCTCGCATTGGAAATCTTTCATTTCTTCGGAAATCCGAGTTCAAGCTCGGGTTTTTCTTCTATTTTTTTCAGTCAAAGTTCTGAGTTCCAACCAGGACTTCCTTTTGAATCAAATCCTCGTATTGAAAATCCTTCATTTCTTTGGAAATCCGAGTTCTAGCTCGGATTTTTCTTCTATTATTTTCAGTCAAAGTTCTGAGTTCCGACCAGGACTTCCTTTTGAATCCAATCCTCGCATTGGAAATCCTTCATCTCTTTGGAAATCCGAGTTCCAGCTCGGGTTTTTCTTTTATTATTTTCACTCAAAGTTCTGAGTTTCGACCAGGACTTCCTTCTGAATCCAATCCTCGCATTGGAAATCCTTCATTCTTTTGGAAATCTGAGTTCCAGCTCGGGTTTTTCTTCTATTATTTTCAGTCGAAGTTCTCAGTTCCTACCAGAACTTCTTTTTGAATAAAATCCTCGCATTGGAAATCCTTCATCTCTTTGGAAATCCGAGTTCCAGCTCGGGTTTTTCTTCTATTATTTCCAGTCAAAGTTCTGAGTTTCGACCAGGACTTCCTTTTGAATCCAATCCTCGCATTGGAAACCCTTCATTTCTTTGAAAATCTGAGTTCCAGCTCGGGTTTTTCTTCTATTATTTTCAATCGAAGTTCTGAGTTCCAACCAGGACTTCTTGTTGAATCCAATCCTCGCATTGGAAATCCTACATTTCTTTGAAAATCCGAGTTCCAGCTCGGGTTTTTCTTTTATAATTTTCAGTCGAAGTTCTGAGTTCCGACCAGGACTTCCTTTTGAATCCAATCCTTGCATTGGAAATCCTTCATTTCTTTGGAATTCCGAGTTCCAGCTTGGGTTTTTCTTCTATTATTTTTAGTCGAAGTTCTGAGTTTCGACCAAGACTTCCTTTTGAATCCAATCCTCGCATTGGAAATCCTTCATTTCTTCGGAAATCCGAGTTCCAGCTCGGGTTTTTCTTATATTATTTTCAGTCGAAGTTCTGAGTTCCGACCAGGACTTCCTTTTGAATCCAATCCTCGCATTAGAAATCCTTCACTTCTTCGGAAATCCGAGTTCCAGCTTGGGTTTTTCTTCTATTATTTCAGTCGAAGTTCTGAGTTTCGACCAGGACTTCCTTTTGAATCCAATCCTCGCATTGGAAATCTTTCATTTCTTTGGAAATCCGAGTTCCAGCTCGGGTTTTTCTTCTATTATTTTCAGTCGAAGTTCTGAGTTCCGACCAGGACTTCATTTTGAATCCAATCCTCGCATTGAAAATCCTTCATCTCTTTGGAAATCCGAGTTCCAGCTCGGGTTTTTCTTTTATTATTTTTAGTCAAAGTTCTGAGTTCCGACCAGGACTTCCTTCTGAATCCAATCCTCGCATTGGAAATCCTTCATTCTTTTGGAAATCTGAGTTCCAGCTCGGGTTTTTCTTTTATTATTTTCAGTCGAAGTTCTGAGTTCCGACCAGGACTTCCTTTTGAATTCAATCCTCGCATTGGAAATCCTTCACTTCTTCGGAAATCCGAGTTCCAGCTCGGGTTTTTTTTTTATTATTTCCAGTCGAAGTTCTGAGTTCCAACCATGACTTCCTTTTGAATCCAATCCTCGCATGGGAAATCCTTCATTCTTTTGGAAATTCGAGTTCCAGCTCGGGTTTTTCTTCTATTATTTTCAGTCGAAGTTCTTTGTTCCGACCAGAACTTCCTTTTGAATCCAATCCTCGCATTGAAAATGCTTCATCTCTTTGGAAATCCGAGTTCCAGCTCGGGTTTTTTCTTCTATTATTTCCATTTGAAGTTCAGAGTTTCGACCAAGACTTTCTTTTGAATCCAATCATCGCATTGGAAACCTTTCATTTCTTTGGAAATCCGAGTTCCAGCTCGGGTTTTTCTTCTATTATTTTCAGTCGAAGTTCTGAGTTCCGACCAGGACTTCCTTTTGAATTCAATCCTCGCATTGGAAATCCTTCATCTCTTTGGAAATCCGAGTTCCAGCTCGGGTTTTTCTTCTATTATTTTCAGTCGAAGTTCTGAGTTCCGACCAGGACTTTCTTTTGAATCCAATCCTCGCATTGGAAATCATTCATCTTTTTGGAAATCCGAGTTCTAGCTCGGGTTTTTCTTTTATTATTTCCAGTCGAAGTTCTGAGTTCCGACCAGGACTTCTTTTTGAATCCAATCCTCGCATTGGAAATCCTTCATCTCTTTGGAAATCCGAGTTCCAGCTCGGATTTTTCTTTTATTATTTCCAGTCGAGGTTCTGAGTTCCGACCAGGACTTCCTTTTGAATCCAATCCTCGCATTGGAAATCCTTCATTCTTTTGGAAATCCGAGTTCTAGCTCGGATTTTTCTTCTATTATTTTCAGTCAAAGTTCTGAGTTCCGACCAGGGCTTCCTTTTGAATCCAATCCTCGCATTGGAAATCCTTCATCTCTTTGGAAATCCGAGTTCCAGCTCGGGTTTTTCTTTTATTATTTTCACTCAAAGTTCTGAGTTTCGACCAGGACTTCCTTCTGAATCCAATCCTCGCATTGGAAATCCTTCATTCTTTTGGAAATCTGAGTTCTAGCTCGGGTTTTTCTTCTATTATTTTCAGTCGAAGTTCTCAGTTCCTACCAGAACTTCTTTTTGAATAAAATCCTCGCATTGGAAATCCTTCATCTCTTTGGAAATCCGAGTTCCAGCTCGGGTTTTTCTTCTATTATTTCCAGTCAAAGTTCTGAGTTTCGACCAGGACTTCCTTTTGAATCCAATCCTCGCATTGGAAACCCTTCATTTCTTTGAAAATCTGAGTTCCAGCTCGGGTTTTTCTTCTATTATTTTCAATCGAAGTTCTGAGTTCCAACCAGGACTTCTTGTTGAATCCAATCCTCGCATTGGAAATCCTACATTTCTTTGAAAATCCGAGTTCCAGCTCGGGTTTTTCTTTTATAATTTTCAGTCGAAGTTCTGAGTTCCGACCAGGACTTCCTTTTGAATCCAATCCTTGCATTGGAAATCCTTCATTTCTTTGGAATTCCGAGTTCCAGCTTGGGTTTTTCTTCTATTATTTTTAGTCGAAGTTCTGCGTTTCGACCAAGACTTCCTTTTGAATCCAATCCTCGCATTGGAAATCCTTCATTTCTTTGGAAATCCGAGTTCCAGCTCGGGTTTTTCTTATATTATTTTCAGTCGAAGTTCTGAGTTCCGACCAGGACTTCGTTTTGAATCCAATCCTCGCATTAGAAATCCTTCACTTCTTCGGAAATCCGAGTTCCAGCTTGGGTTTTTCTTCTATTATTTCAGTCGAAGTTCTGAGTTTCGACCAGGACTTCCTTTTGAATCCAATCCTCGCATTGGAAATCTTTCATTTCTTTGGAAATCCGAGTTCCAGCTCGGGTTTTTCTTCTATTATTTTCAGTCGAAGTTCTGAGTTCCGACCAGGACTTCATTTTGAATCCAATCCTCGCATTGAAAATCCTTCATCTCTTTGGAAATCCGAGTTCCAGCTCGGGTTTTTCTTTTATTATTTTTAGTCGAAGTTCTGAGTTTCGACCAGGACTTCCTTCTGAATCCAATCCTCGCATTGGAAATCCTTCATTCTTTTGGAAATCTGAGTTCCAGCTCGGGTTTTTCCTTTATTATTTTCAGTCGAAGTTCTGAGTTCCGACCAGGACTTCCTTTTGAATTCAATCCTCGCATTAGAAATCCTTCACTTCTTCGGAAATCCGAGTTCCAGCTCGGGTTTTTTTTTTATTATTTCCAGTCGAAGTTCTGAGTTCCAACCATGACTTCCTTTTGAATCCAATCCTCGTATGGGAAATCCTTCATTCTTTTGGAAATTCGAGTTCCAGCTCGGGTTTTTATTCTATTATTTTCAGTCGAAGTTCTTTGTTCCGACCAGAACTTCCTTTTGAATCCAATCCTCGCATTGAAAATGCTTCATCTCTTTGGAAATCCGAGTTCCAGCTCGGGTTTTTTCTTCTATTATTTCCATTTGAAGTTCAGAGTTTCGACCAAGACTTTCTTTTGAATCCAATCATCGCATTGGAAACCCTTCATCTCTTTGGAAATCCGAGTTCCAGCTCGGGTTTTTCTTCTATTATTTTCAGTCGAAGTTCTGAGTTCCGACCAGAACTTTCTTTTGAATCCAATCCTCGCATTGGAAATCCTTCATCTTTTTGGAAATCCGAGTTCTAGCTCGGGTTTTTCTTCTATTATTTTCAGTCGAAGTTCTGAGTTTCGACCAGGACTTCCTTTTGAATCCAATCATCGCATTGGAAATCCTACATTTCTTTGGAAATCCGAGTTCCAGCTTGGGTTTTTCTTCTATTATTTTCAGTCAAAGTTCTGAGTTCCGACCAGGACTTCCTTTTGAATCCAATCCTTGAATTGGAAATCCTTCATTTCTTTGGAAATCCGAGTACCAGCTCGGGTTTTTCTTCTATTATTTTCAGTCGAAGTTCTAAGTTTCGACCAAGACTTCCTTTTGAATCCAATCCTCGCATTGAAAATCCTTCATTTCTTTGGAAATCCAAGTTCCAGCTCGGGTTTTTCTTCTATTATTTTCAGTCGAAGTTCTGAGTTCCGACCAGAACTTCCTTTTGAATCCAATTCTCGCATTGGAAATCCTTCATTTCTTTGGAAATCCGAGTTCCAGCTCTGGTTTTTCTTCTATTATTTTCAGTCGAAGTTCTGAGTTCCGACCAGGACTTCCTTTTGAATCCAATCCTCGCATTGGAAATCCTTCATTTCTTTGTTAATCCGAGTTCCAGCTCGGGTTTTTCTTCTATTATTTTCAGTCAAAGTTCTAAGTTCTGACCAGGACTTCCTTTTGAATCCAATCTTCGCATTGGAAATCCTACATTTCTTTGGAAATCCGAGTTCCAACTCGGGTTTTTCTTCTATTATTTTCAGTCGAAGTTCTGAATTTCGACCAAGACTTCCTTTTGAATTCAATCCTCGCATTGGAAATCTTTCATTTCTTCGGAAATCCGAGTTCAAGCTCGGGTTTTTCTTCTATTTTTTTCAGTCAAAGTTCTGAGTTCCAACCAGGACTTCCTTTTGAATCAAATCCTCGTATTGAAAATCCTTCATTTCTTTGGAAATCCGAGTTCTAGCTCGGATTTTTCTTCTATTATTTTCAGTCAAAGTTCTGAGTTCCGACCAGGACTTCCTTTTGAATCCAATCCTCGCATTGGAAATCCTTCATCTCTTTGGAAATCCGAGTTCCAGCTCGGGTTTTTCTTTTATTATTTTCACTCAAAGTTCTGAGTTTCGACCAGGACTTCCTTCTGAATCCAATCCTCGCATTGGAAATCCTTCATTCTTTTGGAAATCTGAGTTCCAGCTCGGGTTTTTCTTCTATTATTTTCAGTCGAAGTTCTCAGTTCCTACCAGAACTTCTTTTTGAATAAAATCCTCGCATTGGAAATCCTTCATCTCTTTGGAAATCCGAGTTCCAGCTCGGGTTTTTCTTCTATTATTTCCAGTCAAAGTTCTGAGTTTCGACCAGGACTTCCTTTTGAATCCAATCCTCGCATTGGAAACCCTTCATTTCTTTGAAAATCTGAGTTCCAGCTCGGGTTTTTCTTCTATTATTTTCAATCGAAGTTCTGAGTTCCAACCAGGACTTCTTGTTGAATCCAATCCTCGCATTGGAAATCCTACATTTCTTTGAAAATCCGAGTTCCAGCTCGGGTTTTTCTTTTATAATTTTCAGTCGAAGTTCTGAGTTCCGACCAGGACTTCCTTTTGAATCCAATCCTTGCATTGGAAATCCTTCATTTCTTTGGAATTCCGAGTTCCAGCTTGGGTTTTTCTTCTATTATTTTTAGTCGAAGTTCTGAGTTTCGACCAAGACTTCCTTTTGAATCCAATCCTCGCATTGGAAATCCTTCATTTCTTCGGAAATCCGAGTTCCAGCTCGGGTTTTTCTTATATTATTTTCAGTCGAAGTTCTGAGTTCCGACCAGGACTTCCTTTTGAATCCAATCCTCGCATTAGAAATCCTTCACTTCTTCGGAAATCCGAGTTCCAGCTTGGGTTTTTCTTCTATTATTTCAGTCGAAGTTCTGAGTTTCGACCAGGACTTCCTTTTGAATCCAATCCTCGCATTGGAAATCTTTCATTTCTTTGGAAATCCGAGTTCCAGCTCGGGTTTTTCTTCTATTATTTTCAGTCGAAGTTCTGAGTTCCGACCAGGACTTCATTTTGAATCCAATCCTCGCATTGAAAATCCTTCATCTCTTTGGAAATCCGAGTTCCAGCTCGGGTTTTTCTTTTATTATTTTTAGTCAAAGTTCTGAGTTCCGACCAGGACTTCCTTCTGAATCCAATCCTCGCATTGGAAATCCTTCATTCTTTTGGAAATCTGAGTTCCAGCTCGGGTTTTTCTTTTATTATTTTCAGTCGAAGTTCTGAGTTCCGACCAGGACTTCCTTTTGAATTCAATCCTCGCATTGGAAATCCTTCACTTCTTCGGAAATCCGAGTTCCAGCTCGGGTTTTTTTTTTATTATTTCCAGTCGAAGTTCTGAGTTCCAACCATGACTTCCTTTTGAATCCAATCCTCGCATGGGAAATCCTTCATTCTTTTGGAAATTCGAGTTCCAGCTCGGGTTTTTCTTCTATTATTTTCAGTCGAAGTTCTTTGTTCCGACCAGAACTTCCTTTTGAATCCAATCCTCGCATTGAAAATGCTTCATCTCTTTGGAAATCCGAGTTCCAGCTCGGGTTTTTTCTTCTATTATTTCCATTTGAAGTTCAGAGTTTCGACCAAGACTTTCTTTTGAATCCAATCATCGCATTGGAAACCCTTCATTTCTTTGGAAATCCGAGTTCCAGCTCGGGTTTTTCTTCTATTATTTTCAGTCGAAGTTCTGAGTTCCGACCAGGACTTCCTTTTGAATTCAATCCTCGCATTGGAAATCCTTCATCTCTTTGGAAATCCGAGTTCCAGCTCGGGTTTTTCTTCTATTATTTTCAGTCGAAGTTCTGAGTTCCGACCAGGACTTTCTTTTGAATCCAATCCTCGCATTGGAAATCCTTCATCTTTTTGGAAATCCGAGTTCTAGCTCGGGTTTTTCTTTTATTATTTCCAGTCGAAGTTCTGAGTTCCGACCAGGACTTCTTTTTGAATCCAATCCTCGCATTGGAAATCCTTCATCTCTTTGGAAATCCGAGTTCCAGCTCGGATTTTTCTTTTATTATTTCCAGTCGAGGTTCTGAGTTCCGACCAGGACTTCCTTTTGAATCCAATCCTCGCATTGGAAATCCTTCATTCTTTTGGAAATCCGAGTTCTAGCTCGGATTTTTCTTCTATTATTTTCAGTCAAAGTTCTGAGTTCCGACCAGGGCTTCCTTTTGAATCCAATCCTCGCATTGGAAATCCTTCATCTCTTTGGAAATCCGAGTTCCAGCTCGGGTTTTTCTTTTATTATTTTCACTCAAAGTTCTGAGTTTCGACCAGGACTTCCTTCTGAATCCAATCCTCGCATTGGAAATCCTTCATTCTTTTGGAAATCTGAGTTCTAGCTCGGGTTTTTCTTCTATTATTTTCAGTCGAAGTTCTCAGTTCCTACCAGAACTTCTTTTTGAATAAAATCCTCGCATTGGAAATCCTTCATCTCTTTGGAAATCCGAGTTCCAGCTCGGGTTTTTCTTCTATTATTTCCAGTCAAAGTTCTGAGTTTCGACCAGGACTTCCTTTTGAATCCAATCCTCGCATTGGAAACCCTTCATTTCTTTGAAAATCTGAGTTCCAGCTCGGGTTTTTCTTCTATTATTTTCAATCGAAGTTCTGAGTTCCAACCAGGACTTCTTGTTGAATCCAATCCTCGCATTGGAAATCCTACATTTCTTTGAAAATCCGAGTTCCAGCTCGGGTTTTTCTTTTATAATTTTCAGTCGAAGTTCTGAGTTCCGACCAGGACTTCCTTTTGAATCCAATCCTTGCATTGGAAATCCTTCATTTCTTTGGAATTCCGAGTTCCAGCTTGGGTTTTTCTTCTATTATTTTTAGTCGAAGTTCTGCGTTTCGACCAAGACTTCCTTTTGAATCCAATCCTCGCATTGGAAATCCTTCATTTCTTTGGAAATCCGAGTTCCAGCTCGGGTTTTTCTTATATTATTTTCAGTCGAAGTTCTGAGTTCCGACCAGGACTTCGTTTTGAATCCAATCCTCGCATTAGAAATCCTTCACTTCTTCGGAAATCCGAGTTCCAGCTTGGGTTTTTCTTCTATTATTTCAGTCGAAGTTCTGAGTTTCGACCAGGACTTCCTTTTGAATCCAATCCTCGCATTGGAAATCTTTCATTTCTTTGGAAATCCGAGTTCCAGCTCGGGTTTTTCTTCTATTATTTTCAGTCGAAGTTCTGAGTTCCGACCTGGACTTCATTTTGAATCCAATCCTCGCATTGAAAATCCTTCATCTCTTTGGAAATCCGAGTTCCAGCTCGGGTTTTTCTTTTATTATTTTTAGTCGAAGTTCTGAGTTTCGACCAGGACTTCCTTCTGAATGCAATCCTCGCATTGGAAATCCTTCATTCTTTTGGAAATCTGAGTTCCAGCTCGGGTTTTTCTTTTATTATTTTCAGTCGAAGTTCTGAGTTCCGACCAGGACTTCCTTTTGAATTCAATCCTCGCATTAGAAATCCTTCACTTCTTCGGAAATCCGAGTTCCAGCTCGGGTTTTTTTTTTATTATTTCCAGTCGAAGTTCTGAGTTCCAACCATGACTTCCTTTTGAATCCAATCCTCGTATGGGAAATCCTTCATTCTTTTGGAAATTCGAGTTCCAGCTCGGGTTTTTATTCTATTATTTTCAGTCGAAGTTCTTTGTTCCGACCAGAACTTCCTTTTGAATCCAATCCTCGCATTGAAAATGCTTCATCTCTTTGGAAATCCGAGTTCCAGCTCGGGTTTTTTCTTCTATTATTTCCATTTGAAGTTCAGAGTTTCGACCAAGACTTTCTTTTGAATCCAATCATCGCATTGGAAACCCTTCATCTCTTTGGAAATCCGAGTTCCAGCTCGGGTTTTTCTTCTATTATTTTCAGTCGAAGTTCTGAGTTCCGACCAGAACTTTCTTTTGAATCCAATCCTCGCATTGGAAATCCTTCATCTTTTTGGAAATCCGAGTTCTAGCTCGGGTTTTTCTTCTATTATTTTCAGTCGAAGTTCTGAGTTTCGACCAGGACTTCCTTTTGAATTCAATCCTCGCATTGGAAATCCTTCACTTCTTCGGAAATCCGAGTTCCAGCTCGGGTTTTTTTTTTATTATTTCCAGTCGAAGTTCTGAGTTCCAACCATGACTTCCTTTTGAATCCAATCCTCGCATGGGAAATCCTTCATTCTTTTGGAAATTCGAGTTCCAGCTCGGGTTTTTCTTCTATTATTTTCAGTCGAAGTTCTTTGTTCCGACCAGAACTTCCTTTTGAATCCAATCCTCGCATTGAAAATGCTTCATCTCTTTGGAAATCCGAGTTCCAGCTCGGGTTTTTTCTTCTATTATTTCCATTTGAAGTTCAGAGTTTCGACCAAGACTTTCTTTTGAATCCAATCATCGCATTGGAAACCCTTCATTTCTTTGGAAATCCGAGTTCCAGCTCGGGTTTTTCTTCTATTATTTTCAGTCGAAGTTCTGAGTTCCGACCAGGACTTCCTTTTGAATTCAATCCTCGCATTGGAAATCCTTCATCTCTTTGGAAATCCGAGTTCCAGCTCGGGTTTTTCTTCTATTATTTTCAGTCGAAGTTCTGAGTTCCGACCAGGACTTTCTTTTGAATCCAATCCTCGCATTGGAAATCCTTCATCTTTTTGGAAATCCGAGTTCTAGCTCGGGTTTTTCTTTTATTATTTCCAGTCGAAGTTCTGAGTTCCGACCAGGACTTCTTTTTGAATCCAATCCTCGCATTGGAAATCCTTCATTTCTTTGGAAATCCGAGTTCCAGCTCGGCTTTTTCTTCTATTATTTTCAGTCGAAGTTCTGAGTTTCGACCAGGACTTCCTTTTGAATCCAATCCTCGCATTGGAAATCCTACATTTCTTTGGAAATTCGAGTTCCAACTCGGGTTTTTCTTCTATTATTTTCAGTAGAAGTTCTAAGTTCCGACCAGAACTTCCTTTTGAATCCAATCCTTGCATTTTAAATCCTTCATTTCTTTGGAATTTCGAGTTCCAGCTTGGGTTTTTCTTCTATTATTTTTAGTCGAAGTTCTGAGTTTCGACCAAGACTTCCTTTTGAATCCAATCCTCGGATTGGAAATCCTTCATTTCTTCGAAAATCCGAGTTCCAGCTCAGGTTTTTCTTCTATTATTTTCAGTCGAAGTTCTGAGTTCCGACTAGGACTTCCTTTTGAATTCAATCCTCGCATTGGAAATCCTTCATTCTTTTGGAAATCCGAGTTCCAGCTCGGGTTTTTCTTCTATTATTTTCAGTCGAAGTTCTGAGTTCCGACCAGGACTTTCTTTTGAATCCAATCCTCGCATTGGAAATCCTTCATCTCTTTGGAAATCTGAGTTCTAGCTCGGGTTTTTCTTTTATTATTTCCAGTCGATGTTCTGAGTTCCGACCAGGTCTTCCTTTTGAATCGAATCCTCGCATTGGAAATCCTTCATTTCTTTGGAAATCCGAGTTCCAGCTCGGGTTTTTCTTCTATTATTTTCAGTCGAAGTTCTGAGTTTCGACCAGGACTTCCTTTTGAATCCAATCCTCGCATTGGAAATCCTTCATTCTTTTGGAAATCTGAGTTCCAGCTCGGATTTTTCTTCTATTATTTTCAGTCGAAGTTCTGAGTTCTGACCAGGACTTCCTTTTGAATCCAATCCTCGCATTTGAAATCCATCATCTCTTTGGAAATCCGAGTTCCAGCTCGGGTTTTTCTTTTATTATTTCCAGTCGAAGTTCTGAGTTCCGACCAGGACTTCTTTTTGAATCCAATCCTCGCATTGGAAATCCTTCATTTCTTTGTTAATCCGAGTTCCAGCTCGGATTTTTCTTCTATTATTTTTAGTCGAAGTTCTGAGTTCCGACCAGGACTTCCTTTTGAATCCAATCCTCGCATTGGAAATCCTTCATTTCTTTGGAAATCCGAGTTCCAGCTCGGGTTTTTCTTCTATTATTTTCAGTCGAAGTTCTGAGTTCCGACCAGGACTTCCTTTTGAATCCAATCCTCGCATTGAAAATCCTTCATTTCTTTGTTAATCCGAGTTCCAGCTCGGGTTTTTCTTCTATTATTTTCAGTCAAAGTTCTGAGTTCCGACCAGGACTTCCTTTTGAATCCAATCCTCGCATTGGAAATCCTTCATCTCTTTGGAAATTCGAGTTCCAGCTCGGGTTTTTCTTTTATTATTTTCACTCAAAGTTCTGAGTTTCGACCAGGACTTCCTTCTGAATCCAATCCTCGGATTGAAAATCCTTCATTCTTTTGGAAATCTGAGTTCCAGCTCGGGTTTTTCTTCTATTATTTTCAGTCGAAGTTCTGAGTTCCGACCAGAACTTTCTTTTGAATCCAATCCTCGCATTGGAAACCCTTCATTTCTTTGGAAATCCGAGTTCCAGCTCGGGTTTTTCTTTTATTATTTTCAGTCGAAGTTCTGAGTTCCGACCAGGACTTCCTTTTGAATTCAATCCTCGCATTGGAAATCCTTCACTTCTTCGGAAATCCGAGTTCCAGCTCGGGTTTTTTTTTTATTATTTCCAGTCGAAGTTCTGAGTTCCAACCATGACTTCCTTTTGAATCCAATCCTCGCATGGGAAATCCTTCATTCTTTTGGAAATTCGAGTTCCAGCTCGGGTTTTTCTTCTATTATTTTCAGTCGAAGTTCTTTGTTCCGACCAGAACTTCCTTTTGAATCCAATCCTCGCATTGAAAATGCTTCATCTCTTTGGAAATCCGAGTTCCAGCTCGGGTTTTTTCTTCTATTATTTCCATTTGAAGTTCAGAGTTTCGACCAAGACTTTCTTTTGAATCCAATCATCGCATTGGAAACCCTTCATTTCTTTGGAAATCCGAGTTCCAGCTCGGGTTTTTCTTCTATTATTTTCAGTCGAAGTTCTGAGTTCCGACCAGGACTTCCTTTTGAATTCAATCCTCGCATTGGAAATCCTTCATCTCTTTGGAAATCCGAGTTCCAGCTCGGGTTTTTCTTCTATTATTTTCAGTCGAAGTTCTGAGTTCCGACCAGGACTTTCTTTTGAATCCAATCCTCGCATTGGAAATCCTTCATCTTTTTGGAAATCCGAGTTCTAGCTCGGGTTTTTCTTTTATTATTTCCAGTCGAAGTTCTGAGTTCCGACCAGGACTTCTTTTTGAATCCAATCCTCGCATTGGAAATCCTTCATTTCTTTGGAAATCCGAGTTCCAGCTCGGCTTTTTCTTCTATTATTTTCAGTCGAAGTTCTGAGTTTCGACCAGGACTTCCTTTTGAATCCAATCCTCGCATTGGAAATCCTACATTTCTTTGGAAATTCGAGTTCCAACTCGGGTTTTTCTTCTATTATTTTCAGTAGAAGTTCTAAGTTCCGACCAGGACTTCCTTTTGAATCCAATCCTTGCATTTTAAATCCTTCATTTCTTTGGAATTTCGAGTTCCAGCTTGGGTTTTTCTTCTATTATTTTTAGTCGAAGTTCTGAGTTTCGACCAAGACTTCCTTTTGAATCCAATCCTCGGATTGGAAATCCTTCATTTCTTCGAAAATCCGAGTTCCAGCTCAGGTTTTTCTTCTATTATTTTCAGTCGAAGTTCTGAGTTCCGACTAGGACTTCCTTTTGAATTCAATCCTCGCATTGGAAATCCTTCATTCTTTTGGAAATGCGAGTTCCAGCTCGGGTTTTTCTTCTATTATTTTCAGTCGAAGTTCTGAGTTCCGACCAGGACTTTCTTTTGAATCCAATCCTCGCATTGGAAATCCTTCATCTCTTTGGAAATCTGAGTTCTAGCTCGGGTTTTTCTTCTATTATTTTCAGTCGAAGTTCTGAGTTCCGACCAGAACTTTCTTTTGAATCCAATCCTCGCATTGGAAACCCTTCATTTCTTTGGAAATCCGAGTTCCAGCTCGGGTTTTTCTTTTATTATTTTCAGTCGAAGTTCTGAGTTCCGACCAGGACTTCCTTTTGAATTCAATCCTCGCATTGGAAATCCTTCACTTCTTCGGAAATCCGAGTTCCAGCTCGGGTTTTTTTTTTATTATTTCCAGTCGAAGTTCTGAGTTCCAACCATGACTTCCTTTTGAATCCAATCCTCGCATGGGAAATCCTTCATTCTTTTGGAAATTCGAGTTCCAGCTCGGGTTTTTCTTCTATTATTTTCAGTCGAAGTTCTTTGTTCCGACCAGAACTTCCTTTTGAATCCAATCCTCGCATTGAAAATGCTTCATCTCTTTGGAAATCCGAGTTCCAGCTCGGGTTTTTTCTTCTATTATTTCCATTTGAAGTTCAGAGTTTCGACCAAGACTTTCTTTTGAATCCAATCATCGCATTGGAAACCCTTCATTTCTTTGGAAATCCGAGTTCCAGCTCGGGTTTTTCTTCTATTATTTTCAGTCGAAGTTCTGAGTTCCGACCAGGACTTCCTTTTGAATTCAATCCTCGCATTGGAAATCCTTCATCTCTTTGGAAATCCGAGTTCCAGCTCGGGTTTTTCTTCTATTATTTTCAGTCGAAGTTCTGAGTACCGACCAGGACTTTCTTTTGAATCCAATCCTCGCATTGGAAATCCTTCATCTTTTTGGAAATCCGAGTTCTAGCTCGGGTTTTTCTTTTATTATTTCCAGTCGAAGTTCTGAGTTCCGACCAGAACTTTCTTTTGAATCCAATCCTCGCATTGGAAATCCTTCATCTCTTTGGAAATCCGAGTTCCAGCTCGGGTTTTTCTTCTATTATTTTCAGTCGAAGTTCTGAGTTCCGACCAGAACTTTCTTTTGAATCCAATCCTCGCATTGGAAACCCTTCATTTCTTTGGAAATCCGAGTTCCAGCTCGGGTTTTTCTTTTATTATTTTCAGTCGAAGTTCTGAGTTCCGACCAGGACTTCCTTTTGAATTCAATCCTCGCATTGGAAATCCTTCACTTCTTCGGAAATCCGAGTTCCAGCTCGGGTTTTTTTTTTATTATTTCCAGTCGAAGTTCTGAGTTCCAACCATGACTTCCTTTTGAATCCAATCCTCGCATGGGAAATCCTTCATTCTTTTGGAAATTCGAGTTCCAGCTCGGGTTTTTCTTCTATTATTTTCAGTCGAAGTTCTTTGTTCCGACCAGAACTTCCTTTTGAATCCAATCCTCGCATTGAAAATGCTTCATCTCTTTGGAAATCCGAGTTCCAGCTCGGGTTTTTTCTTCTATTATTTCCATTTGAAGTTCAGAGTTTCGACCAAGACTTTCTTTTGAATCCAATCATCGCATTGGAAACCCTTCATTTCTTTGGAAATCCGAGTTCCAGCTCGGGTTTTTCTTCTATTATTTTCAGTCGAAGTTCTGAGTTCCGACCAGGACTTCCTTTTGAATTCAATCCTCGCATTGGAAATCCTTCATCTCTTTGGAAATCCGAGTTCCAGCTCGGGTTTTTCTTCTATTATTTTCAGTCGAAGTTCTGAGTTCCGACCAGGACTTTCTTTTGAATCCAATCCTCGCATTGGAAATCCTTCATCTTTTTGGAAATCCGAGTTCTAGCTCGGGTTTTTCTTTTATTATTTCCAGTCGAAGTTCTGAGTTCCGACCAGGACTTCTTTTTGAATCCAATCCTCGCATTGGAAATCCTTCATTTCTTTGGAAATCCGAGTTCCAGCTCGGCTTTTTCTTCTATTATTTTCAGTCGAAGTTCTGAGTTTCGACCAGGACTTCCTTTTGAATCCAATCCTCGCATTGGAAATCCTACATTTCTTTGGAAATCCGAGTTCCAGCTCGGGTTTTTCTTTTATTATTTTCAGTCGAAGTTCTGAGTTCCGACCAGGACTTCCTTTTGAATTCAATCCTCGCATTGGAAATCCTTCACTTCTTCGGAAATCCGAGTTCCAGCTCGGGTTTTTTTTTTATTATTTCCAGTCGAAGTTCTGAGTTCCAACCATGACTTCCTTTTGAATCCAATCCTCGGATTGGAAATCCTTCATTTCTTCGAAAATCCGAGTTCCAGCTCAGGTTTTTCTTCTATTATTTTCAATGCGAGGATTGAATTCAAAAGGAAGTCCTGGTCGGAACTCAGAACTTCGACTGAAAATAATAGAAGAAAAACCCGAGCTGGAACTCGGATTTCCAAAGAAATGAAGGGTTTCCAAAGAAATGAAGGATTTCCAATGCAAGGATTGGATTCAAAAGGAAGTCCTGGTCGGAACTCAGAACTTCGACTGAAAATAATAGAAGAAAAACCCAAGCTGGAACTCGAATTTCCAAAAGAATGAAGGATTTCCCATGCGAGGATTGGATTCAAAAGGAAGTCATGGTTGGAACTCAGAACTTCGACTGGAAATAATAAAAAAAAAACCCGAGCTGGAACTCGGATTTCCGAAGAAGTGAAGGATTTCCAATGCGAGGATTGAATTCAAAAGGAAGTCCTGGTCGGAACTCAGAACTTCGACTGAAAATAATAAAAGAAAAACCCGAGCTGGAACTCGGATTTCCAAAGAAATGAAGGGTTTCCAATGCGAGGATTGGATTCAAAAGAAAGTTCTGGTCGGAACTCAGAACTTCGACTGAAAATAATAGAAGAAAAACCCGAGCTGGAACTCGGATTTCCAAAGAAATGAAGGATTTCTAATGCGAGGATTGGATTCCTAAGGAAGTCCTGGTCGGAAGTCAGAACTTCGACTGAAAATAATAGAAGAAAAACCCGAGCTGGAACTCGGATTTCCAAAAGAATGAAGGATTTCCAATGCGAGGATTCTATTCAAAAGGAAGTTCTGGTAGGAATTGAGAACTTCGACTGAAAATAATAGAAGAAAAACCCGAGCTGGAACTCGAATTTCCAAAAGAATGAAGAATTTCTAATGCGAGGATTGGATTCAAAAGGAAGTCCTGGTGGGAACTCAAAACTTCGACTGAAAATAATATTAGAAAAACCCGAGCTGGAACTCAGATTTCCAAAAGAATGAAGGATTTCCAATGCAAGGATTGGATTCAGAAGGAAGTCCTGGTCGAAACTCAGAACTTCGAGTGAAAATAATAGAAGAAAAACCCGAGTTGGAACTCGAATTTCCAAAGAAATGAAGGATTTCCAATGCGAGGATTCTATTCAAAAGGAAGTTCTGGTAGGAACTGAGAACTTCGACTGAAAATAATAGAAGAAAAACCCGAGCTGGAACTCAGATTTCCAAAGAAATGAAGGATTTCTAATGCGAGGATTGGATTCAAAAGGAAGTCCTGGTCGGAACTCAGAACTTCGACTGAAAATAATAAAAGAAAAACCCGAGCTGGAACTCTGATTTCCAAAGAAATGTAGGATTTCCAATGCGAGGATTGAATTCAAAAGGAAGTCCAGGTCGGAACTCAGAACTTCGACTGAAAATAATAGAAGAAAAACCCGAGCTGGAACTCGGATTTCCAAAGAAATGAAGGGTTTCCAATGCGAGGATTGCATTCAAAAGGATATCTTGGTCGAAACTCAGAACTTCAAATGGAAATAATAGAAGAAAAAACCCGAACTGGAACTCGGATTTCCAAAGAGATGAAGGATTTCTAATGCGAGGATTGGATTCAAAAGGAAGTTCTGGTCGGAACTAAGAACTTCGACTGAAAATAATAGAAGAAAAACCCGAGCTGGAACTCGAATTTCCAAAAGAATGAAGGATTTCCAATGCGAGGATTGGATTCAAAAGGAAGTCATGGTTGGAACTCAGAACTTCGACTGGAAATATATAAAGAAAAACCCGAGCTGGAACTCGGATACCCGAATAAGTGAAGGATTTCCAATGCGAGGATTGAATTCAAAAGGAAGTCCTGGTCGGAACTCAGAACTTCGACTAAAAATAATAGAAGAAAAACCCGAGCTGGAACTCAGATTTCCAAAAGAATGAAGGATTTCCAATGCGAGGATTGGATTCAAAAGGAAGTCCTGGTCGGAACTCAGAACTTCGACTGGAAATAATAGAAGAAAACCCGAGCTGAAACTCAGATTTCCAAAAAGAATGAAGGATTTTCAATGCGAGGATTGGATTCAAAAGGAAGTCCTGGTCGGAACTCAGAACTTCGACTGGAAATAATAAAAGAAAAACCCGAGCTGGAACTCGGATTTCCAAAGAGATGAAGGATTTCCAATGCGAGGATTGGATTCAAAAGGAAGTCCTGGTCGGAACTCAGAACTTCGACTGAAAATAATAGAAGAAAAAACCGAGCTGGAACTCGGATTTCCAAAGAAATGAAGGATTTCCAATGCGAGGATTGGATTTAAAAGGAAGTCCTGGTCGGAACTCAGAACTTCGACTGAAAATAATAGAGGAAAAACCCGAGCTGGAACTCGGATTTCCAAAGAAATGAAGGATTTTCAATGCGAGGATTGAATTCAAAAGCAAGTCTTGGTCGAAACTCAGAACTTCGACTGAAAATAATAGAAGAAAAACCCGAGCTGGAACTCGGATTTCCAAAGAAATGAAGGATTTCCAATGCAAGGATTGGATTCAAAAGGAAGTCCTGGTCGGAACTCAGAACTTCGACTGAAAATAATAGAAGAAAAACCCAAGCTGGAACTCGAATTTCCAAATAAATGTAGGATTTCCAAAGAAATGTAGGATTTCCAATGCGAGGATTGGATTCAAAAGGAAGTCCTGGTCGAAACTCAGAACTTCGACTGAAAATAATACAAGAAAAACCCGAGCTGGAACTCGGATTTCCAAAGAAATAAAGGATTTTCAATGCGAGGATTGGATTAAAAAAGAAGTCCTGGTCGGAACTCAGAACTTCGACTGGAAATAATAAAAGAAAAACCCGAGCTAGAACTCGGATTTCCAAAGAGATGAAGGATTTCCAATGCGAGGATTGGATTCAATAGAAAGTCCTGGTCGGAACTCAGAACTTCGACTGAAAATAATAGAAGAAAAACCCGAGCTGGAACTCGGATTTCCAAAAGAATGAAGGATTTCCAATGTGAGGATTGGATTCAAAAGGAAGTCCTGGTCGGAACTCAGAACTTCGACTGAAAATAATAGAAGAAAAACCCGAGCTAGAACTGGGATTTCTGAAGAAATGAAGGATTTCCAATACGAGGATTGGATTCAAGAGGAAGTCCTAGTCGGAACTCAGAACTTCGACTGAAAATAATAGAAGAAAAATCCGAGCTGAAACTCGGATTTTCAAAGAAATGTAGGATTTCCAATGCGAGGATTGGATTCAAAAGGAAGTCCTGGTCGGAACTCAGAACTTCGATTGAAAATATTAGAAGAAAAACACCAGCTGGAACTCGGATTTTCAAAGAAATGAAGGGTTTCCAATGCGAGGAATGGATTCAAAAGGAAGTCCTGGTCGAAACTCAGAACTTCGACTGGAAATAATAGAAGAAAAACCCGAGCTGGAACTCGGATTTCCAAAGAGATGAAGGATTTCCAATGCGAGGATTCTATTCAAAAGGAAGTTCTGGTAGGAATTGAGAACTTCGACTGAAAATAATAGAAGAAAAACCCGCGCTGGAACTCGAATTTCCAAAAGAATAAAGAATTTCTAATGCGAGGATTGGATTCAAAAGGAAGTCCTGGTCGGAACTCAAAACTTCGACTGAAAATAATATAAGAAAAACCCGAGCTGGAACTCAGATTTCCAAAAGAATGAAGGATTTCCAATGCAAGGATTGGATTCAGAAGGAAGTCCTGGTCGAAACTCAGAACTTCGAGTGAAAATAATAAAAGAAAAACCCGAGCTGGAACTCGGATTTCCAAAGAGATGAAAGATGTCCAATGCGAGGATTGGATTCAAAAGGAAGTCCTGGTCGAAACTCAGAACTTCGACTAAAAATAATAGAAGAAAAACCCGAGCTGGAACTCGAATTTCCAAAGAAATGAAGGATTTCCAATACGAGGATTGAATTCAAAAGGAAGTCCTGGTCGGAACTCAGAACTTTGACTGAAAATAATAGAAGAAAAACCCGAGCTTGAACTCGGATTTTCGAAGAAATAAAGGATTTCTAATGCGAGTATTGGATTCAAGAGGAAGTCTTGGTCGAAACTCAGAACTTCGACTGAAAATAATAGAAGAAAAACCTGAGTTGGAACTCGGATTTCCAAAGAAATGAAGGATTTCTAATGCGAGGATTGGATTCAAAAGGAAGTCCTGGTCGGAACTCAGAACTTCGACTGAAAATAATAAAAGAAAAACACGAGCTGGAACTCGGATTTCCAAAGAAATGTAGGATTTCCAATGCGAGGATTGAATTCAAAAGGAAGTCCTGGTCGGAACTCAGAACTTCGACTGAAAATAATAGAAGAAAAATCCGAGCTGGAACTCGGATTTCCAAAGAAATGAAGGGTTTCCAATGCGATGATTGGATTCAAAAGGAAGTCTTGGTCGAAACTCAGAACTTCAAATGGAAATAATAGAAGAAAAAACCCGAGCTGGAACTTGGATTTCCAAAGAGATGAAGGATTTCCAATGCAAGGATTGGATTCAAAAGGAAGTTCTGGTCGGAACTGAGAACTTCGACTGAAAATAATAGAAGAAAAACCCGAGCTGTAACTCGAATTTCCAAACAAATGAAGGATTTCCAATGCGAGGATTGGATTCAAAAGGAAGTCATGGTTGGAACTCAGAACTTCGACTGGAAATAATAAAAGAAAAACCCGAGCTGGAACTCGAATTTTCGAAGAAGTGAAGGATTTCCAATGCGAGGATTGAATTCAAAAGGAAGTCCTGGTCGGAACTCAGAACTTCGACTAAAAATAATAGAAGAAAAACCCGAGCTGGAACTCAGATTTCCAAAAGAATGAAGGATTTCCAATGCGAGGATTGGATTCAGAAGGAAGTCCTGGTCGGAACTCAGAACTTCGACTGAAAATAATAGAAGAAAAACCCGAGCTGGAACTCAGATTTTCAAAAGAATGAAGGATTTCCAATGCGAGGATTGGATTCAGAACGAAGTCCTGGTCGGAACTCAGAACTTCGACTAAAAATAATAAAAGAAAAACCTGAGCTGGAAGTCGGATTTCCAAAGAGATGAAGGATTTTCAATGCGAGGATTGGATTCAAAAGGAAGACCTGGTCGGAACTCAGAACTTCGACTGAAAATAATAGAAGAAAAACCCGAGCTGGAACTCAGATTTCCAAAGAAATGAAGGATTTCTAATGCGAGGATTGGATTCAAACGAAAATCATGGTCGGAACTCAGAACTTCGACTGAAAATAATAGAAGAAAAACCCGAGCTGCAACTCGGATTTCCGAAGAAATGAAGGATTTCCAATGCGAGGATTGGATTCAAAAGGAAGTCTTGGTCGAAACTCAGAACTTCGACTGAAAATAATAGAAGAAAAACCCAAGCTGGAACTCGGAATCCCAAAGAAATGAAGGATTTCCAATGCAAGGATTGGATTCAAAAGGAAGTCCTGGTCGGAACTCAGAACTTCGACTGAAAATTATAAAAGAAAAACCCGTGCTGGAACTCGGATTTTCAAAGAAATGTAGGATTTCCAATGCGAATATTGGATTCAAAAGGAAGTCCTGGTCGAAACTCAGAACTTCAAATGGAAATAATAGAAGAAAAAACCCGAGCTGGAACTCGGATTTCCAAAGAGATGAAGGATTTCTAATGAAAGGATTGGATTCAAAAGGAAGTTCTGGTCGGAACTGAGAACTTCGAGTGGAAATAATAGAAGAAAAACCCGAGCTGGAACTCGGATTTCCAAAGAGATGAAGGATTTTCAATGCGAGGATTCTATTCAAAAGGAAGTTCTGGTAGGAACTGAGAACTTCGACTGAAAATAATAGAAGAAAAACCCGAGCTGGAACTCGAATTTCCAAAAGAATGAAGGATTTCCAATGCGAGGATTGGATTCAAAAGGAAGTCCTAGTCGGAACTCAGAACTTCGACTGAAAATAATAGAAGAAAAACCCGAGCTTGAACTATGATTTCCAAAAGAATGAAGGATTTCCAATGCGAGGATTGGATTCAGAAGGAAGTCCTGGTCGAAACTCAGAACTTTGAGTGAAAATAATAAAAGAAAAACCCGAGCTGGAACTCGGATTTCCAAAGAGATGAAGGATTTCCAATGCGAGGATTGGATTCAATAGGAAGTCCTGGTCGGAACTCAGAACTTCGACTGAAAATAATAAAAGAAAAACCTGAGCTTGAACTCGGATTTTCGAAGAAATAAAAGATTTCCAATGCGAGGATTGGATTCAAAAGGAAGTCTTGGTCGAAACTCAGAACTTCGACTGAAAATAATAGAAGAAAAACCCGAGCTGGAACTCGGATTTCCAAAAAAATGAAGGATTTCTAATGCGAGGATTGGATTCAAAAGGAAGTCCTGGTCGGAACTCAGAACTTCGACTGAAAATAATAAAAGAAAAACCCGAGCTGGAACTCGGATTTCCAAAGAAATGTAGGATTTCCAATGCAGGGATAGAATTCAAAAGGAAGTCCAAGTCGGAACTCAAAACTTCGACTGAAAATAATAGAAGAAAAACCCGAGCTGGAACTCGGATTTCCAAAGAAATGAAGGGTTTACAATGGGAGGATTGGATTCAAAAGGAAGTCTTGTTCGAAACTCAGAACTTCAAATGGAAATAATAGAAGAAAAAACCCGAGCTGGAACTCGGATTTCCAAAGAGATGAAGGATTTCTAATGCGAGGATTGGATTCAAAAGGAAGTTCTGGTCGGAACTGAGAACTTCGACTGAAAATAATAGAAGAAAAACCCGAGCTGGAACTCGAATTTCCAAAAGAATGAATGATTTCCAATGCGAGGATTGGATTCAAAAGGAAGTCCTGGTCGGAACTCAGAACTTCGACTGAAAAAAATAGAAGAAAAACCCGAGTTGGAACTCGGATTTCCAAAGAAATGAAGGATTTCCAATGCGAGGATTGGATTCAAAAGGAAGTCCTGGTCGAAACTCAGAACTTCGACTGAAATAATAGAAGAAAAACCCGAGCTGGAACTCAGATTTCCAAAGAAATGAAGGATTTCTAATGCGAGGATTGGATTCAAAAGGAAGTCCTGGTCGGAACTCAGAACTTTAACTGAAAATAATAGAAGAAAAATCCGAGCTGGAACTCGGATTTCCGAAGAAATGAAGGATTTTCAATGCGAGGATTGGATTCAAAAGGAAGTCTTGGACGAAACTCAGAACTTCGACTGAAAATAATAGAAGAAAAACCCGAGCTGCAACTCGGAATTCCAAAGAAATGAAGGATTTCCAATGCGAGGATTGCATTCAAAAGGAAGTCCTGGTCGGAACTCAGAACTTCGATTGAAAATAATAGACGAAAAACCCGAGCTGGAACTCGGATTTTCAAAAAAATGTAGGATTTCCAATGCGAGGATTGGATTCAAAAGGAAGTCTTGGTCGGAACTCAGAACTTCGATTGAAAATAATAGAAGAAAAAACCGAGCTGGAACTCGGATTTTCAAAGAAATGAAGGGTTTCCAATGCGAGGATTGGATTCAAAAGGAAGTCCTGGTCGAAATTCAGAACTTTGACTGGAAATAATAGAAGAAAAACCCGAGCTGGAACTCGGATTTCCAAAGAGATGAAAGATTTCCAATGCGAGGATTTTATTCAAAATGAAGTTCTGGTAGGAACTGAGAACTTCGACTGAAAATAATAGAAGCAAAACCCGAGCTGGAACTCAGATGTCCAAAAGAATGAAGGATTTTCAATGCGAGGATTGGATTCAGAAGGAAATCCTGCTCGAAACTCAGAACTTTGAGTGAAAATAATAAAAGAAAAACTCGAACTGGAACTTGGATTTCCAAAGAGATGAAGGATTTCCAATGCGAGGATTGGATTCAAAAGGAAGTCCTGGTCGGAACTCAGAACTTTGACTGAAAATAATAGAAGAAAAACCCGAGCTGGAACTCGGATTTCCAAAGAAATAAAGGATTTCCAATACGAGGATTTGATTTAAAAGTAAGTCCTGGTTGGAACTCAGAACTTTGACTGAAAAAAATATAAGAAAAACCCGAGCTTGAACTCAGATTTTCAAAGAAATGAATGATTTCCAATGCGAGGATTGGATTCAAAAGGAAGTCATGGTTGGAACTCAGAACTTCGACTGGAAATAATAAAAGAAAAACCCGAGCTGGAACTCAGATTTCCAAAGAAGTGAAGGATTTCCAATGCGAGGATTGAATTCAAAAGGAAGTCCTGGTCGGAACTCAGAACTTCGACTAAAAATAATAGAAGAAAAACCCGAGCTGGAACTCAGATTTCCAAAAGAATGAAGGATTTTCATTGCGAGGATTGGATTGAAAAGGAAGTCCTGGTCGGAACTCAGAACTTCGACTGAAAATAATAGAAGAAAAACCCGAGTTGGAACTCAGATTTCCAAAAGAATGAAGGATTTCCAATGCAATGATTGGATTCAGAAGGATGTCCTGGTCGGAACTCAGAACTTTGACTAAAAATAATAAAAGAAAAACCCGAGCTGTAACTCGGATTTCCAATGCGAGGATTGGATTCAAAAGGAAGTCCTGGTCGGAACTCAAAACTTCGACTGAAAATAATAGAAGAAAAACCCGAGTTGGAACTCGAATTTCCAAAGAAATGAAGGATTTCCAATGCGAGGATTGGATTCAAAAGGAAGTCCTGGTCGGAACTCAGAACTTCAACTGAAAATAATAGAAGAAAAACCCGAGCTGGAACTCGGATTTCCAAAGAAATGAAGGATTTCTAATGCGAGGATTGGATTCAAAAGGAAGTCCTGGTCGGAACTCAGAACTTTGACTGAAAATAATAGAAGAAAAATCCGAGCTGGAACTCGGATTTCCGAAGAAATGAAGGATTTTCAATGCGAGGATTGGATTCAAAAGGAAGTCTTGGTCGAAACTCAGAACTTCGACTGAAAATAATAGAAGAAAAACCCGAGCTGGAACTCGGAATTCCAAAGAAATGAAGGATTTCCAATGCAAGGATTGGATTCAAAAGGAAGTCCTGTTCGAAACTCATAACTTTGACTGAAAATAATAGAAGAAAAACCCGAGTTGGAACTCGGAGTTCCAAAAAAATGTAGGATTTCCAATGCGAGGATTGAATTCAAAAGGAAGTCCTGGTCGGAACTCAGAACTTTGACTGAAAATAATAGAAGAAAAACCCGAGCTGGAACTCGGATTAACAAAGAAATGAAGGATTTCCAATGCGAGGATTGGATTCAAAAAGAAGTCCTGGTCGGAACTCAGAACTTCGACTGGAAATAATAAAAGAAAAACCTGAGCTGGAACTCGGATTTCCAAAGAGATGATGGATTTCAAATGCGAGGATTGGATTCAAAAGGAAGTCCTGGTCAAAACTCAGAACTTCGACTAAAAATAATAGAAGAAAAATCCGAGCTGGAACTCAGATTTCCAAAAGAATGAAGGATTTCCAATGCAAGGATTGGATTCAAAAGGAAGTCCTGGTCGGAACTCAGAACTTTGACTGAAAATAAGAGAAGAAAAACCCGAGCTGGAACTCGGATTAACAAAGAAATGAAGGATTTCCAATGCAAGGATTGGATTCAAAAGGAAGTCCTTGTCGGAACTCAGAACTTCGACTGAAAATAATAGAAGAAAAAACCGAGCTGGAACTCGGATTTCCAAATAAATGAAGGATTTCCAATGCGAGGATTGGATTCAAAAGGAAGTCCTGGTCGAAACTCAGAACTTCGACTGGAAATAATAGAAGAAAAACCAGAGCTGGAACTCGGATTTCCAAAGAGATAAAAGATTTCCAATGCGAGGATTTTATTCAAAAGGAAGTTCTGGTAGGAACTGAGAGCTTCGACTGAAAATAATAGAAGCAAAACCCGAGCTGGAACTCATATGTCCAAAAGAATGAAGGATTTCCAATGCGAGGATTGGATTCAGAAGGAAGTCCTGGTCGAAACTCAGAACTTTGAGTGAAAATAATAAAAGAAAAACCCGAGCTGGAACTTGGATTTCCAAAGAGATGAAGGATTTCCAATGCGAGGATTGGATTCAGAAGGAAGTCCTGGTCGGAACTCAGAACTTCGACTGAAAATAATAGAAGAAAAACCCGAGCTGGAACTCGGATTTCCAAAGAAATGAAGGATTTCCAATACGAGGATTTGATTCAAAAGTAAGTCCTGGTTGGAACTCAGAACTTTGACTGAAAAAAATAGAAGAAAAACCCGAGCTTGAACTCAGATTTTCAAAGAAATGAATGATTTCCAATGCGAGGATTGGATTCAAAAGGAAGTCATGGTTGGAACTCAGAACTTCGACTGGAAATAATAAAAGAAAAACCCGAGCTGGAACTCGGATTTCCGAAGAAGTGAAGGATTTCCAATGCGAGGATTGATTCAAAAGGAAGTCCTGGTCGGAACTCAGAACTTCGACTAAAAATAATAGAAGAAAAACCCGAGCTGGAACTCAGATTTCCAAAAGAATGAAGGATTTCCATTGCGAGGATTGGATTCAAAAGGAAGTCCTGGTCGAAACTCAGAACTTCGACTGAAAATAATAGAAGAAAAACCCGAGCTGGAACTCAGATTTCCAAAAGAATGAAGGATTTCCAATTCGAGGATTGGATTCAGAAGGATGTCCTGGTCGGAACTCAGAACTTCGACTAAAAATAATAAAAGAAAAACCCGAGCTGGAACTCGGATTTCCAAAGAGATGAAGGATTTCCAATGCGAGGATTGGATTCAAAAGGAAGTCCTGGTCGGAACTCAAAACTTCGACTGAAAATAATAGAAGAAAAACCCGAGTTGGAACTCGAATTTCCAAAGAAATGAAGGATTTCCAATGCGAGGATTGGATTCAAAAGGAAGTCCTGGTCGGAACTCAGAACTTCGACTGAAAATAATACAAGAAAAACCCGAGCTGGAACTCGAATTTCCAAAGAAATGAAGGATTTCTAATGCGAGGATTGGATTCAAAAGGAAGTCCTGGTCGGAACTCAGAACTTTGACTGAAAATAATAGAAGAAAAATCCGAGCTGGAACTCGGATTTCCGAAGAAATGAAGGATTTTCAATGCGAGGATTGGATTCAAAAGGAAGTCTTGGTCGAAACTCAGAACTTCGACTGAAAATAATAGAAGAAAAACCCGAGCTGGAACTCGGAATTCCAAAGAAATGAAGGATTTCCAATGCAAGGATTGGATTCAAAAGGAAGTCCTGTTCGGAACTCATAACTTTGACTGAAAATAATAGAAGAAAAACCCGAGTTGGAACTCGGAGTTCCAAAAAAATATAGGATTTCCAATGCGAGGATTGGATTCAAAAGGAAGTCCTGGTCGGAACTCAGAACTTTGACTGAAAATAATAGAAGAAAAACCCGAGCTGGAACTCGGATTAACAAAGAAATGAAGGATTTCCAATGCGAGGATTGGATTCAAAAAGAAGTCCTGGTCGGAACTCAGAACTTCGACTGGAAATAATAAAAGAAAAACCCGAGCTGGAACTCGGATTTCCAAAGAGATGATGGATTTCAAATGCGAGGATTGGATTCAAAAGGAAGTCCTGGTCAGAACTCAGAACTTCGACTGAAAATAATAGAAGAAAAATCCGAGCTGGAACTCAGATTTCCAAAAGAATGAAGGATTTCCAATGCGAGGATTGGATTCAAAAGGAAGTCCTGGTCGGAACTCAGAACTTCGACTGAAAATAATAGAAGAAAAACCCGAGCTAGAACTGGGATTTCCGAAGAAATGAAGGATTTCCAATACGAGGATTGGATTCAAGAGGAAGCCCTGGTCGAAACTCAGAACTTCGACTGAAAAAAATAGAAGAAAAACCTGAGCTTGAACTCGGATTTCCGAAGAAATGAAGGATTTCCATTGCGAGGATTGGATTCAAAAGGAAGTCGTGGCCGAAACTCAGAACTTCGACTGAAAATAATAGAAGAAAAACCCGAGCCTGAACTCGGATTCCAAAAGAAATGAAGGATTTCCATTGCGAGGATTGGATTCAAAAGGAAGTCCTGGTCGAAACTCAGAACTTCGACTGAAAATAAAAAAAGAAAAACCCGAGCTAAAACTCGGATTTTCAAAGAAATGTAGGATTTCCAATGCGAGGATTGGATTCAAAAGGAAGTCCTGGTCGGAACTCAGAACTTCGATTGAAAATAATTGAAGAAAAACCCGAGCTGGAACATGGATTTTCAAAGAAATGAAGGGTTTCCAATGCGAGGATTGCATTCAAAAGGAAGTCCTGGTCGAAACTCAGAACTTCGACTGGAAATAATAGAAGAAAAACCCGAGCTGAAACTCGGATTTCCAAAGAGATGAAGGATTTCCAATGCGAGGATTCTATTCAAAAGGAAGTTCTGGTAGGAACTAAGAACTTCGACTGAAAATAATAGAAGAAAAACCCGAGCTGGAACTCGAATTTCCAAAAGAATGAAGGATTTCCAATGCGAGGATTGGATTCAAAAGGAAGTCCTGGGCGGAACTCAAAACTTCGACTGAAAATAATAGAAGAAAAACCCGAGCTGGAACTCAGATTTCTAATAGAATGAAGGATTTCCAATGCGAGGATTGGATTCAGAAGGAAGTCCTGGTCGAAACTCAGAACTTCGAGTGAAAATAATAAAAGAAAAACCCGAGCTGGAACTCGGATTTCCAAAGAGATGAAGGATTTCCAATGCGAGGATTTGATTCAAAAGGAAGTCTTGGTCGGAACTCAGAACTTCGACTGAAAATAATAGAAGAAAAACCCGAGCTGGAACTCGAATATCCAAAGAAATGAAGGATTTCCAATACGAGAATTGGATTCAAAAGGAAGTCCTGGTCGGAACTCAGAACTTTGACTGAAAATAATAGAAGAAAAACCCGAGCTTGAACTCGGATTTTCGAAGAAATGAAGGATTTCCAATGAGAGTATTGGATTCAAAAGGAAGTCTTGGTCGAAACTCAGAACTTCGACTGAAAATAATAGAAGAAAAACCCGAGCTCGAACTTGGATTTCAAAAGAAATGAAGGATTTCTAATGCGAGGATTGGATTCAAAAGGAAGTCCGGGTCGGAACTCAGAACTTCGACTGAAAATAATAAAAGAAAAACCCGAGATGGAACTCGGATTTCCAAAGAAATGTAGGATTTCCAAAGCGAGGATTGAATTCAAAAGGAAGTCCTGGTCGGAACTCAGAACTTCGACTGAAAATAATAGAAGAAAAACCCGAGCTGGAACTCGGATTTCCAAAGAAATGAAGGGTTTCCAATGCGATGATTGGATTCAAAAGGAAGTCTTGGTCGAAACTCAGAACTTCAAATGGAAATAATAGAAGAAAAAACCCGAGCTGGAATTCAGATTTCCAAAGAGATGAAGGATTTTCAATGCGAGGATTGGATTCAAAAGGAAGTTCTGGTCGGAACTGAGAACTTCGACTGAAAATAATAGAAGAAAAACCCGAGCTGGAACTCGAATTTCCAAAAGAATGAAGGATTTCCAATGCGAGGATTGGATTCAAAAGGAAGTCATGGTTGGAACTCAGAACCTCGACTAAAAATAATAAAAGAAAAACCCGAGCTGGAACTCGGATTTCCGAAGAAGTGAAGGATTTCCAATGCGAGGATTGAATTCAAAAGGAAGTCCTGGTCGGAACTCAGAACTTCGACTAAAAATAATAGAAGAAAAACCCGAGCTGGAACTCAGATTTCCAAAAGAATGAAGGATTTCCAATGCGAGGATTGGATTCAAAAGGAAGTCCTGGTTGGAACTCAGAACTTCGACTGAAAATAATAGAAGAGAAACTCGAGCTGGAACTCAGATTTCCAAAAGAATGAAGGATTTCCAATGCGAGGATGGGATTCAGAAGGAAGTCCTGGTCGGAACTCAGAACTTCAACTAAAAATAATAAAAGAAAAACCTGAGCTGGAACTCGGATTTCCAAAGATATGAAGGATTTCCAATGCGAGGATTGGATTCAAAAGGAAGTCCTGGTCGGAACTCAGAACTTCGACTGAAAATAATAGAAGAAAAACCTGAGCTGGAACTCGGATTTCCAAAGAAATGAAGGATTTCCAATGCGAGGATTGGATTCAAAAGGAAGTCCTGGTCGAAACTCAGAACTTTGACTGGAAATAACAGAAGAAAAACCCGAGCTGGAACTAGGATTTCCAAAGAAATGAAGGATTTCTAATGCGATTATTGGATTCAAAAGGAAGTCCTGGTCGGAACTCAGAACTTCGACTGAAAATAATAGAAGAAAAACCCGAGCTGGAACTCGGATTTCTGAAGAAATGAAGGATTTCCAATGCGAGGATTGGATTCAAAAGGAAGTCTTGGTCGAAACTAAGAACTTCGACTGAAAATAATAGAAGAAAAACCCAAGCTGTAACTCGAATTTCCGAAGAAATGAAGGATTTCCAATGCGAGTATTGGATTCAAAAGGAAGTCTTGGTCGAAACTCAGAACTTCGACTGAAAATAATAGAAGAAAAACCCGAGCTGGAACTCGGATTTCCAAAGAAATGAAGGATTTCTAATGCGAGGATTGGATTCAAAAGGAAGTCCAGGTCGGAACTCAGAACTTCGACTGGAAATAATAAAAGAAAAACCCGAGCTAGAACTCGGATTTCCAAAGAGATGAAGGATTTCCAATGCGAGGATTGGATTCAAAAGAAAGACCTGGTCGGAACTCAGAACTTCGACTGAAAATAATAGAAGAAAAACCCGAGCTGGAACTCGGATTTCCAAAAGAATGAAGGATTTCCAATGTGAGGATTGGATTCAAAAGGAAGTCCTGGTCGGAACTCAGAACTTCGACTGAAAATAATAGAAGAAAAACCCGAGCTAGAACTGGGATTTCTGAAGAAATGAAGGATTTCCAATACGAGGATTGGATTCAAGAGGAAGTCCTGGTCGGAACTCAGAACTTCGACTGAAAATAATAGAAGAAAAATCCGAGCTGAAACTCGGATTTTCAAAGAAATGTAGGATTTCCAATGCGAGGATTGGATTCAAAAGGAAGTCCTGGTCGGAACTCAGAACTTCGATTGAAAATATTAGAAGAAAAACCTGAGCTGGAGCTCGAATTTTCAAAGAAATGAAGGGTTTCCAATGCGAGGATTGGATTCAAAAGGAAGTCCTAGTCGAAACTCAGAACTTCGACTGGAAATAATAGAAGAAAAACCCGAGCTGGAACTCGGATTTCCAAAGAGATGAAGGATTTCCAATGCGAGGATTCTATTCAAAAGGAAGTTCTGGTAGGAACTGAGAACTTCGACTGAAAATAATAGAAGAAAAACCCGAGCTGGAACTCGAATTTCCAAAAGAATGAAGGATTTCCAATGCGAGGATTGGATTCAAAAGGAAGTCCTAGTCGGAACTCAGAACTTCGACTGAAAATAATAGAAGAAAAACCCGAGCTGGAACTCAGATTTCCAAAAGAATGAAGGATTTCCAATGCAAGGATTGGATTCAGAAGGAAGTACTGGTCGAAACTCAGAACTTTGAGTGAAAATAATAAAAGAAAAACCCGAGCTGGAACTCGGATTTCCAAAGAGATGAAGGATTTCCAATGCGAGGATTGGATTCAAAAGGAAGTCCTGGTCGGAACTCAGAACTTGGACTGGAAATAATAGAAGAAAAACCCAAACTAGAACTGGTATTTCTGAAGAAATGAAGGATTTCCAATACGATGATTGGATTCAAGAGGAAGTCCTGGGCGGAACTCAGAACTTCGACTGAAAATAATAAAAGAAAAACCTGAGCTTGAACTCGGATTTCCGAAGAAATGAAGGATTTCCAATGCAAGGATTGTATTCAAAAGGAAGTCTTGGTCGAAACTCAGAACTTCGACTGAAAATAATAGAAGAAAAACCCGAGCTGGAACTCGGATTCCAAAAGAAATGAAGGATTTCCAATGCGAGGATTGGATTCAAAAGGAAGTCCTGGTCGGAACTCAGAACTTCGACTGAAAATAATAAAAGAAAAACTCGAGCTGAAACTCGGATTTTCAAAGAAATGTAGGATTTCCAATGCGAGGATTGGATTCAAAAGGAAGTCCTGGTCGGAACTCAGAACTTCGATTGAAATTAATAGAAGAAAAACCCGAGCTAGAACTCGGATTTTCAAAGAAATGAAGGGTTTCCAATGCGAGGATTGGATTCAAAAGGAAGTCTTGGTCGAAACTCAGAACTTCGACTGGAAATAATAGAAGAAAACCCCGAGCTGGAACTCGGATTTCCAAAGAGATGAAGGATTTCCAATGCGAGGATTCTATTCAAAAGGAAGTTCTGGTAGGAATTGAGAACTTCGACTGAAAATAATAGAAGAAAAACCCGAGCTGGAACTCGAATTTCCAAAAGAATAAAGGATTTCCAATGCGAGGATTGGATTCAAAAGGAAGTCCTGGTCGGAACTCAAAACTTCGACTGAAAATAATATAAGAAAACCCCGAGCTGGAACTCAGATTTCCAAAAGAATGAACGAATTCCAATGCGAGGATTAGATTCAGAAGGAAGTCCTGGTCGAAACTCAGAACTTCGAGTGAAAATAATAAAAGAAAAACCCGAGCTGGAACTCGAATTTCCAAAGAGATGAAGGATTTTCAATGCGAGGATTGGATTCAAAAGGAAGTCCTGGTCGGAACTCAGAACTGTGACTGAAAATAATAGAAGAAAAACCCGAGTTGGAACTCGTATTTCCAAATAAATGAAGGATTTCCAATGCGAGGATTGGATTCAAAAGGAAGTCCTGGTCGAAACTCAGAACTTCGAGTGGAAATAATAGAAGAAAAACACGAGCTGGAACTCGGTTTTCCAAAGAAATGACGGATTTCTAATGCGAGGATTGGATTCAAGAGGAAGTCCTGGTCGGAACTCAGAACTTCGATTGAAAATAATAGAAGAAAAACCTGAGCTGGAACTGGGATTTCCGAAGAAATAAAGGATTTCCAATGCGAGGATTGGATTCAAAAGGAAGTCTTGGTCGAAACTCAGAACTTCGACTAAAAATAATAGAAGAAAAACCCAAGCTGGAACTCGGAATTCCAAAGAAATGAAGGATTTCCAATGCAAGGATTGGATTCAAAAGGAAGTCCTGGTCGGAACTCAGAACTTCGACTGAAAATTATAAAGAAAAACCCGAGCTGGAACTCGGATTTTCAAAGAAATGTAGGATTTTCAATGCGAGGATTGAATTCAAAAGGAAGTCCTGGTCGGAACTCAGAACTTCGATTGAAAATAATAGAAGAAAAACCCGAGCTGGAGCTCGGATTTTCAAAGAAATGAAGGGTTTCCAATGCGAGGATTGGATTCAAAAGGAAGTCCTGGTCGAAACTCAGAACTGCGACTGGAAATAATAGAAAAAAAACCCGAGCTGGAACTCGGATTTCCAAAGAGATGAAGGATTTTCAATGCGAGGATTCTATTCAAAAGGAAGTTCTGGTAGGAACTGAGAACTTCGACTGAAAATAATAGAAGAAAAACCTGAGCTGGAACTCGAATTTCCAAAAGAATGAAGGATTTCCAATGCGAGGATTGGATTCAAAAGGAAGTCCTAGTCGGAACTCAGAACTTCGACTGAAAATAATAGAAGAAAAACCCGAGCTGGAACTCAGATTTCCAAAAGAATGAACGATTTCCAATCCGAGGATTGGATTCAGAAGGAAGTCCTGGTCAAAACTCAGAACTTTGAGTGAAAATAATAAAAGAAAAACCCGAGCTGGAACTCGGATTTCCAAAGAGATGAAGGATTTCCAATGCGAGGATTGGATTCAAAAGGAAGTCCTGGTCGGAACTCAGAACTTCGACTGAAAATAATAGAAGTAAAACCCGAGCAGGAACTCGGATTTCCAAAGAAATGAAGGATTTCAAATACGAGGATTTGATTCAAAAGGAAGTCCTGGTTGGAACTCAGAACTTTGACTGAAAATAATAGAAGAAAAACCCGAGCTTGAACTCGGATTTCCGAAGAAATGAAGGATTTCCAATGCGAGGATTGGATTCAAAAGGAAGTCTTGGTCGAAACTCAGAACTTCGACTGAAAATAATAGAAGAAAAACCCGAGTTGGAACTCGGATTTCCAAAGAAATGAAGGTTTCTAATGCGAGGACTGGATTCAAAAGGAAGTCCTGGTCGGAACTCAGAACTTCGACTGAAAATAATAAAAGAAAAACCCGAGCTGGAACTCGGATTTCCAAAGAAACGTAGGATTTCCAATGCGAGGATTGAATTCATAAGGAAGTCCAGGTCGAAACTCAGAACTTCGACTGAAAATAATAGAAGAAAAACCCGAGCTGGAACTCGGATTTCCAAAGAAATGAAGGGTTTCCAATGTAAGGATTGGATTCAAAAGGAAGTCTTGGTCGAAACTCAGAACTTCAAATGGAAATAATAAAAGAAAAAACCCGAGCTGGAACTCGGATTTCCAAAGAGATGAAGGATTTCTAATGCGAGGATTGGATTCAAAAGGAAGTTCTGGTCGGAACTGAGAACTTCGACTGAAAATAATAGAAGAAAAACCCGAGCTGGAACTCAAATTTCCAAAAGAATGAATGATTTCCAATGCGAGGATTGGATTCAAAAGGAAGTCATGGTTGGAACTCAAAACTTCGACTGGAAATAATAAAAGAAAAACCCGAGATGGAACTCGGATTTTCGAAGAAGTGAAGGATTTCCAATGCGAGGATTGAATTCAAAAGGAAGTCCTGGTCGGAACTCAGAACTTCGACTAAAAATAATAGAAGAAAAACCCAAGCTGGAACTCAGATTTCCAAAAGAATGAAGGATTTCCAATGCGAGGATTGGATTCAAAAGGAAGTCCTGGTCGGAACTCAGAACTTCGACCGAAAATAATAGAAGAAAAACCCGAGATGGAACTCAGATTTCCAAAAGAATGAAGGATTTCCAATGCGAGGATTGGATTCAGAAGGAAGTCCTGGTCGAAACTCAGAACTTCGACTAAAAATAATAAAAGAAAAACCCGAGCTGGAACTCGGATTTCCAAAGAGATGAAGGATTTCCAATGCGAGGATTGGATTCAAAAGGAAGTCCTGGTCGGAACTCAGAACTGTGACTGAAAATAATAGAAGAAAAACCCGAGTTGGAACTCGGATTTCCAAAGAAATGAAGGATTTCCAATGCGAGGATTGGATTCAAAAGGAAGTCCTGGTCGAAACTCAGAACTTCGAATGGAAATAATAGAAGAAAAACCCGAGCTGGAACTTGGATTTCCAAAGAAATGAAGGATTTCTAATGCGAGGATTGGATTCAAAAGGAAGTCCTGGTCGGAACTCAGAACTTCGACTGAAAATAATATAAGAAAAACCCGAGCTGGAACTCGGATTTCCGAAGAAATGAGGAATTTCCAATGCGAGGATTGGATTCAAAAGGAAGTCTTGGTCGAAACTCAGAACTTCGACTGAAAATAATAGAAGAAAAACTCAAGCTGGAACTCGGAATTCCAAAGAAATGAAGGATTTCCAATGCAAGGATTGGATTCAAAAGGAAGCCCTGGTCGGAACTCAAAACTTCGACTGAAAATTATAAAAGAAAAACCCGAGCTGGAACTTGGATTTTCAAAGAAATGTAGGATTTCCAATGCGAGGATTGGATTCAAAAGGAAGTCCTGGTCGGAACTCAGAACTTCGATTGAAAATAATAGAAGAAAAACCCGAGCTGGAACTCGGATTTTCAAAAAATGAAGGGTTTCCAATGCGAGGATTGGATTCAAAAAGAAGTCCTGGTCGAAACTCAGAACTTCGACTGGAAATAATAGAAGAAAAACCCTTGCTGGAACTCAGATTTTCAAAGAGATGAAGGATTTCCAATGCGAGGATTCTATTCAAAAGGAAGTTCTGGTAGGAACTGAGAACTTCGACTGAAAATAATAGAAGAAAAACCGAGCTGGAACTCAGATTTCCAAAAGAATGAAGGATTTCCAATGCGAGGATTGGATTCAAAAGGAAGTCCTGGTCGGAACTCAGAACTTCGACTGAAAATAATAGAAGAAAAACCCGAGCTGGAACTCGGATTTCTAAAGAAATGAAGGATTTCGAATACGAGGATTTGATTCAAAAGGAAGTCCTGGTTGGAACTCAGAACTTTGACTGAAACTAATAGAAGAAAAACCCGAGCTTGAACTCGGATTTCCGAAGAAATGAAGGATTTCCAATGCGAGATTTGGATTCAAAAGGAAGTCTTGGTCGAAACTCAGAACTTCGACTGAAAATAATAGAAGAAAAACCCGAGCTGGAACTCGGATTTCCAAAGAAATGAAGGATTTCTAATGCGAGGATTGGATTCAAAAGGAAGTCCTGGTCGGAACTCAGAACTTCGACTGAAAATAATAAAAGAAAAACCCGAGCTGGAACTCGGATTTCCAAAGAAATGAAGGATTTCCAATGCGAGGATTGGATTCAAAAGGAAGTCCTGGTCGGAACTCAGAACTTCGACTGAAAATAATAAAAGAAAAACCCGAGCTGGAACTCGGATTTTCAAAGAAATGTAGGATTTCCAATGCGAGGATTGGATTCAAAAGGAAGTCCTGGTCGGAACTCAAAATTTCGATTGAAAATAATAGAAGAAAAACCCGAGCTGGAACTCGGATTTTCAAAGAAATGAAGGGTTTCCAATGCGAGGACTGGATTCAAAAGGAAGTCCTCGTCGAAACTCAGAACTTCGACTGGAAATAATAGAAGAAAACCCCGAGCTGGAACTCGGATTTCCAAAGAGATGAAGGATTTCCAATGCGAGGATTCTATTCAAAAGGAAGTTCTGGTAGGAATTGAGAACTTCGACTGAAAATAATAGAAGAAAATCTTGAGCTGGAACTCGAATTTCCAAAAGAATGAAGGATTTCCAATGCGAGGATTGGATTTAGAAGGAAGTCCTGGTCGAAACTCAGAACTTCGAGTGAAAAAAATAAAAGAAAAATCCGAGCTGGAACTCAGATTTCCAAAGAGATAAAGGATTTCCAATGCGAGGATTGGATTCAAAAGGAAGTCCTGGTTGGAACTCAGAACTTCGACTGGAAATAATAAAAGAAAAACCCGAGCTGGAACTCGAATTTCCGAAGAAGTGAAGGATTTCCAATGCGAGGATTAGATTCAAAAGGAAGTCCTGGTCGGAACTCAGAACTTCGACTGAAAATAATAGAAGAAAAATCCGAGCTGAAACTCGGATTTCCAAAGAAATGTAGGATTTTCAATGCGAGGATTGGATTCAAAAGGAAGTCCTGGTCGGAACTCAGAACTTCGATTGAAAATAATAGAAGAAAAACCCGAGCTGGAACTCAGATTTCCAAAAGAATGAAGGATTTCCAATGCGAGGATTGGATTCAGAAGGAAGTCCTGGTCGAAACTCAGAACTTTGAGTGAAAATAATAAAAGAAAAACCCGAGCTGGAACTCGGATTTCCAAAGAGATGAAGGATTTCCAATGCGAGGATTGGATTCAAAAGGAAGTCCTGGTCGGAACTCAGAACTTCAACTGAAAATAATAGATGGAAAACCCGAGCTGGAACTCGGATTTCCAAAGAAATGAAGGATTTCCAATGCAAGGAATGGATTCAAAAGGAAGTCCTGGTCGGAACTCAGAACTTTGACTGAAAATAATAGAAGAAAAACCCAAGCTGGAACTCGGATTTCCAAAGAAATGTAGGATTTCCAATGCGAGGATTGGATTCAAAAGGAAGTCCTGGTCGGAACTCAGAACTTCGACTGAAAATAATAGAAGAAAAACCCGAGCTGGAACTCGGATTTCCAAAGAAATGAAGGATTTCCAATGCGAGGATTCTATTCAAAAGGAAGTTCTGGTAGGAACTGAGAACTTCGACTGAAAATAATAGAAGAAAAACCCGAGCTGGAACTCGAATTTCCAAAAGAATGAAGGATTTCCAATGCGAGGATTGGATTCAAAAGGAAGTCCTAGTCGGAACTCAGAACTTCGACTGAAAATAATAGAAGAAAAACCCGAGCTGGAACTCAGATTTCCAAAAGAATGAAGGATTTTCAATCCGAGGATTGGATTCAGAAGGAAGTCCTGGTCGAAACTCAGAACTTTGAGAGAAAATAATAAAAGAAAAACCCGAGCTGGAACTCGGATTTCCAAAGAGATGAAGGATTTCCAATGCGAGGATTGGATTCAAAAGGAAGCCTTGGTCAGAACTCAGAACTTCGACTGAAAATAATAGAAGTAAAACCCGAGCAGGAACTCGGATTTCCAAAGAAATGAAGGATTTCCAATACGAGGATTTGATTCAAAAGGAAGTCCTGGTTGGAACTCAGAACTTTGACTGAAAATAATAGAAGAAAAACCCGAGCTTGAACTCGGATTTCCAAAGAAATGAAGGATTTCCAATGCGAGGATTGAATTCAAAAAGAAGTCCTGGTCGGAACTCAGAACTTCGACTAAAAATAATAGAAGAAAAACACAAGCTGGAACTCAGATTTCCAAAAGAATGAAGGATTTCCAATGCGAGGATTGGATTCAAAAGGAAGTCCTGGTCGGAACTCAGAACTTCGACTGAAAATAATAGAAGAAAAACCCGAGCTGGAACTCAGATTTCCAAAAGAATGAAGGATTTCCAATGCGAGGATTGGATTCAGAAGGAAGTCCTGGTCGAAACTCAGAACTTCGACTAAAAATAATAAAAGAAAAACCCGAGCTGGAACTCGGATTTCCAAAGAGATGAAGGATTTCCAATGCGAGGATTGGATTCAAAAGGAAGTCTTGGTCGAAACTCAGAACTTCGACTGAAAATAATAGAAGAAAAACCCGAGCTGGAACTCGGATTTCCAAAGAAATGAAGGATTTCTAATGCGAGGATTGGATTCAAAAGGAAGTCCTGGTCGGAACACAGAACTTCGACTGAAAATAATAAAAGAAAAACCCGAGCTGGAACTCGGATTTCCAAAGAAATGTAGGATTTCCAATGCGAGGATTGAATTCATAAGGAAGTCCAGGTCGAAACTCAGAACTTCGACTGAAAATAATAGAAGAAAAACCCGAGCTGGAACTCGGATTTCCAAAGAGATGAAGGATTTCTAATGCGAGGATTGGATTCAAAAGGAAGTTCTGGTCGGAACTGAGAACTTCGACTGAAAATAATAGAAGAAAAACCCGAGCTGGAACTCAAATTTCCAAAAGAATGAATGATTTCCAATGCGAGGATTGGATTCAAAAGGAAGTCATGGTTGGAACTCAGAACTTCGACTGGAAATAATAAAAGAAAAACCCGAGATGGAACTCGGATTTCCGAAGAAGTGAAGGATTTCCAATGCGAGGATTGAATTCAAAAGGAAGTCCTGGTCGGAACTCAGAACTTCGACTAAAAATAATAGAAGAAAAACACAAGATGGAACTCAGATTTCCAAAAGAATGAAGGATTTCCAAAGCGAGGATTGGATTCAAAAGGAAGTCCTGGTCGGAACTCAGAACTTCGACTGAAAATAATAGAATAAAAACCCGAGCTGGAACTCAGATTTCCAAAAGAATGAAGGATTTCCAATGCGAGGATTGGATTCAGAAGGAAGTCCTGGTCGAAACTCAGAACTTCGACTAAAAATAATAAAAGAAAAACCCGAGCTGGAACTCGGATTTCCAAAGAGATGAAGGATTTCCAATGCGAGGATTGGATTCAAAAGGAAGTCCTGGTCGGAACTCAGAACTGTGACTGAAAATAATAGAAGAAAAACCCGAGTTGGAACTCGGATTTCCAAAGAACTGAAGGATTTCCAATGCGAGGATTGGATTCAAAAGGAAGTCCTGGTCGGAACTCAGAACTTCGACTGAAAATAATAGAAGAAAAACCCGAGCTCGAACTCGGATTTCCGAAGAAATGAAGGATTTCCAATGCGAGGATTGGATTCAAAAGGAAGTCTTGGTCGAAACTCAGAACTTCGACTGAAAATAATAGAAGAAAAACCCAAGCTAGAACTCGGAATTCCAAAGAAATAAAGGATTTCCAATGCAAGGATTGGATTCAAAAGGAAGCCCTGGTCGGAACTCAAAACTTCGACTGAAAATTATAAAAGAAAAACCTGAGCTGGAACTTGGATTTTCAAAGAAATGTAGGATTTCCAATGCGAGGATTGGATTCAAAAGGAAGTCCTGGTCGGAACTCAGAACTTCGATTGAAAATAATAGAAGAAAAACCCGAGCTGGAACTCGGATTTTCAAAGAAATGAAGGGTTTCCAATGCGAGTATTGGATTCAAAAGGAAGTCCTGGTCGAAACTCAGAACTTCGACTGGAAATAATAGAAGAAAAACCCTTGCTGGAACTCAGATTTCCAAAGAGATGAAGGATTTCCAATGCGAGGATTCTATTCAAAAGGAAGTTCTGGTAGGAACTGAGAACTTCGACTAAAAATAATAGAAGAAAAACCGAGCTGGAACTCAGATTTTCAAAAGAATGAAGGATTTCCAATGCGAGGATTGGATTCAAAAGGAAGTCCTGGTCGGAACTCAGAACTTCGACTGAAAATAATAGAAGAAAAACCCGAGCTGGAACTCGGATTTCCAAAGAAATGAAGGATTTCCAATACGAGGATTTGATTCAAAAGGAAGTCCTGGTTGGAACTCAGAACTTTGACTGAAAATAATAGAAGAAAAACCCGAGCTTGAACTCGGATTTCCGAAGAAATGAAGGATTTCCAATAAGAGATTTGGATTCAAAAGGAAGTCTTGGTCGAAACTCAGAACTTCGACTGAAAATAATAGAAGAAAAACCCGAGCTGGAACTCGGATTTCCAAAGAAATGAAGGATTTCTAATGCGAGGATTGGATTCAAAAGGAAGTCCTGGTCGGAACTCAGAACTTCGACTGAAAATAATAAAAGAAAAACCCGAGCTGGAACTCGGATTTCCAAAGAAATGAAGGATTTCCAATGCGAGGATTGGATTCAAAAGGAAGTCCAGGTCGAAACTCAGAACTTTGACTGAAAATAGTAGAAGAAAAACCCGAGTTGGAACTCGGATTTCCAAAGAAATGAAGGATTTCCAATGCGAGGATTGGATTCAAAAGGAAGTCCTAGTCGGAACTCAGAACTTCGACTGAAAATAATAGAAGAAAAACCCGAGCTGGAACTCAGATTTCCAAAAGAATGAAGGATTTCCAATGCGAGGATTGGATTCAGAAGGAAGTCCTGGTCGAAACTCAGAACTTTGAGTGAAAATAATAAAAGAAAAACCCGAGCTGGAACTCGGATTTCCAAAGAGATGAAGGATTTCCAATGCGAGGATTGGATTCAAAAGGAAGTCCTGGTCGGAACTCAGAACTTCAACTGAAAATAATAGATTAAAAACCCGAGCTGGAACTCGGATTTCCAAAGAAATGAAGGATTTCCAATGCAAGGATTGGATTCAAAAGGAAGTCTTGGTCGGAACTCAGAACTTTGACTGAAAATAATAGAAGAAAAACCCAAGCTGGAACTCGGATTTCCAAAGAAATGTAGGATTTCCAATGCGAGGATTGGATTCAAAAGGAAGTCCTGCTCGGAACTCAGAACTTCGACTGAAAATAATAGAAGAAAAACCCGAGCTGGAACTCGGATTTCTAAAGAAATAAAGGATTTCCAATGCGAGGATTGGATTAAAAAAGAAGTTCTGGTCGGAACTCAGAACTTCGACTGGAAATAATAAAAGAAAAACCTGAGCTAGAACTCGGATTTCCAATAAGATGAAGGATTCCAATGCGAGGATTGGATTCAAAAGAAAGTCCTTGTCGGAACTCAGAACTTCGACTGAAAATAATAGAAGAAAAACCCGAGCTGGAACTCGGATTTCCAAAAGAATGAAGGATTTCCAATGCGAGGATTGGATTCAAAAGGAAGTCCTGGTCGGAACTCAGAACTTCGACTGAAAATAATAAAAGAAAAACCTGAGCTTGAACTCGGATTTCCGAAGAAATGAAGGATTTCCAATGCAAGGATTGGATTCAAAAGGAAGTCTTGGTCGAAACTCAGAACTTCGACTGAAAATAATAGAAGAAAAACCCGAGCTGGAACTCGGATTCCAAAAGAAATGAAGGATTTCCAATGCGAGGATTGGATTCAAAAGGAAGTCCTGGTCGGAACTCAGAACTTCGACTGAAAATAATAAAAGAAAAACCCGAGCTGGAACTCGGATTTTCAAAGAAATGTAGGATTTCCAATGCGAGGATTGGATTCAAAAGGAAGTCCTGGTCGGAACTCAGAACTTCGATTGAAAATAATAGAAGAAAAACCCGAGTTGGAACTCGGATTTTCAAAGAAATGAAGGGTTTCCAATGCGAAGATTGGATTCAAAAGGAAGTCCTGGTCGAAACTCAGAACTTCGACTGGAAATAATAGAAGAAAACCCCGAGCTGGAACTCGGATTTCCAAAGAGATGAAGGATTTCCAATGCGAGGATTCTATTCAAAAGGAAGTTCTGGTAGGAATTGAGAACTTCGACTGAAAAAAATAGAAGAAAACCCGAGCTGGAACTCGAATTTCCAAAAGAATAAAGGATTTCCAATGCGAGGATTGGATTCAAAAGGAAGTCCTGGTCGGAACTCAAAACTTCGACTGAAAATAATATAAAAAAAACCCGAGCTGGAACTCAGATTTCTAAAAGAATGAAGGATTTCCAATGCGAGGATTAGATTCAGAAGGAAGTCCTGGTCGGAACTCAGAACTTCGAGTGAAAATAATAAAAGAAAAACCCGAGCTGGAACTCGAATTTCCAAAGAGATGAAGGATTTCCAATGCGAGGATTGGATTCAAAAGGAAGTCCTGGTCGGAACTCAGAACTGTGACTGAAAATAATAGAAGAAAAACCCGAGTTGGAACTCGGATTTCCAAATAAATGAAGGATTTCCAATGCGAGGATTGGATTGAAAAGGAAGTCCTGGTCGAAACTCAGAACTTCGAATGGAAATAATAGAAGAAAAACACGAGCTGGAACTCGGATTTCCAAAGAAATGACGGATTTCTAATGCGAGGATTGGATTCAAAAGGAAGTCCTGGTCGGAACTCAGAACTTCGACTGAAAATAATAGAAGAAAAACCCGAGCTCGAACTCGGATTTCCGAAGAAATGAAGGATTTCCAATGCGAGGATTGGATTCAAAAGGAAGTCTTGGTCGAAACTCAGAACTTCGACTGAAAATAATAGAAGAAAAACCCAAGCTGGAACTCGGAATTCCAAAGAAATAAAGGGTTTCCAATACAAGGATTGGATTCAAAAGGAAGCCCTGGTCGGAACTCAAAACTTCGACTGAAAATTATAAAAGAAAAACCCGAGCTGGAACTTGGATTTTCAAAGAAATGTAGGATTTCCAATGCAAGGATTGGATTCAAAAGGAAGTCCTGGTCGGAACTCAGAACTTCGATTGAAAATAATAGAAGAAAAACCCGAGCTGGAACTCGGATTTTCAAAGAAATGAAGGTTTTCCAATGCGAGCATTGGATTCAAAAGGAAGTCCTGGTCGAAACTCAGAACTTCGACTGGATAATAATAGAAGAAAAACCCTTGCTGGAACTCAGATTTCCAAAGAGATAAAGGATTTCCAATGCGAGGATTCTATTCAAAAGGAAGTTCTGGTAGGAACTGAGAACTTCGACTGAAAATAATAGAAGAAAAACCGAGCTGGAACTCAGATTTCCAAAAGAATGAAGGATTTCCAATGCGAGGATTGGATTCAAAAGGGAGTCCTGGTCGGAACTCAGAACTTCGACTGAAAATAATAGAAGAAAAACCCGAGCTGGAACTCGGATTTCCAAAGAAATGAAGGATTTCCAATACGAGGATTTGATTCAAAAGGAAGTCCTGGTTGGAACTCAGAACTTTGTCTGAAAATAATAGAAGAAAAACCCGAGCTTGAACTCGGATTTCCGAAGAAATGAAGGATTTCCAATGCGAGATTTGGATTCAAAAGGAAGTCTTGGTCGAAACTCAGAACTTCGACTGAAAATAATAGAAGAAAAACCCGAGCTGGAACTCGGATTTCCAAAGAAATGAAGGATTTCTAATGCGAGGATTGGATTCAAAAGGAAGTCCTGGTCGGAACTCAGAACTTTGACTGAAAATAATAAAAGAAAAACCCGAGCTGGAACTCGGATTTCCAAAGAAATGAAGGATTTCCAATGCGAGGATTGGATTCAAAAGGAAGTCCTGGTCGGAACTCAGAACCTTGACTAAAAATAATAGAAGAAAAACCCGAGTTGGAACTCGGATTTCCAAAGAAATGAAGGATTTTCAATGCGAGGATTGGATTCAAAAGGAAGTCCTAGTCGGAACTCAGAACTTTGACTGAAAATAATAGAAGAAAAACCCGAGCTGGAACTCAGATTTCCAAAAGAATGAAGGATTTCCAATGCGAGGATTGGATTCAGAAGGAAGTCCTGGTCGAAACTCAGAACTTTGAGTGAAAATAATAAAAGAAAAACCCGAGCTGGAACTCGGATTTCCAAAGAGATGAAGGATTTCCAATGCGAGGATTGGATTCAAAAGGAAGTCCTGGTCGGAACTCAGAACTTCAACTGAAAATAATAGATGAAAAACCCGAGCTGGAACTCGGATTTCCAAAGAAATGAAGGATTTACAATACGAGGATTTGATTCAAAAGGAAGTCCTGGTTGGAACTCAGAACTTTGACTGAAAATAATAGAAGAAAAACCCGAGCTTGAACTCGGATTTCCGAAGAAATGAAGGATTTCCAATGCGAGATTTGGATTCAAAAGGAAGTCTTGGTCGAAACTCAGAACTTCGACTGAAAATAATAGAAGAAAAACCCGAGCTGGAACTCGGATTTCCAAAGAAATGAAGGATTTCTAATGCGAGGATTGGATTCAAAAGGAAGTCCTGGTCGGAACTCAGAACTTTGACTGAAAATAATAAAAGAAAAACCCGAGCTGGAACTCGGATTTCCAAAGAAATGAAGGATTTCCAATGCGAGGATTGGATTCAAAAGGAAGTCCTGGTCGGAACTCAGAACTTTGACTAAAAATAATAGAAGAAAAACCCGAGTTGGAACTCGGATTTCCAAAGAAATGAAGGATTTTCAATGCGAGGATTGGATTCAAAAGGAAGTCCTAGTCGGAACTCAGAACTTTGACTGAAAATAATAGAAGAAAAACCCGAGCTGGAACTCAGATTTCCAAAAGAATGAAGGATTTCCAATGCGAGGATTGGATTCAGAAGGAAGTCCTGGTCGAAACTCAGAACTTTGAGTGAAAATAATAAAAGAAAAACCCGAGCTGGAACTCGGATTTCCAAAGAGATGAAGGATTTCCAATGCGAGGATTGGATTCAAAAGGAAGTCCTGGTCAGAACTCAGAACTTCAACTGAAAATAATAGATGAAAAACCCGAGCTGGAACTCGGATTTCCAAAGAAATGAAGGATTTACAATACGAGGATTTGATTCAAAAGGAAGTCCTGGTTGGAACTCAGAACTTTGACTGAAAATAATAGAAGAAAAACCCGAGCTTGAACTCGGATTTCCGAAGAAATGAAGGATTTCCAATGCGAGATTTGGATTCAAAAGGAAGTCTTGGTCGAAACTCAGAACTTCGACTGAAAATAATAGAAGAAAAACCCGAGCTGGAACTCGGATTTCCAAAGAAATGAAGGATTTCTAATGCGAGGATTGGATTCAAAAGGAAGTCCTTGTCGGAACTCAGAACTTCGACTGAAAATAATAAAAGAAAAACCCGAGCTGGAACTCGGATTTCCAAAGAAATGAAGGATTCCCAATGCGAGGATTGGATTCAAAAGGAAGTCCTGGTCGGAACTCAGAACTTTGACTGAAAATAATAGAAGAAAAACCCGAGTTGGAACTCGGATTTCCAAAGAAATGAAGGATTTCCAATGCGAGGATTGGATTCAAAAGGAAGTCCTAGTCGGAACTCAGAACTTCGACTGAAAATAATAGAAGAAAAACCCGAGCTGGAACTCAGATTTCCAAAAGAATGAAGGATTTCCAATGCGAGGATGGGATTCAGAAGGAAGTCCTGGTCGAAACTCAGAACTTTGAGTGAAAATAATAAAAGAAAAACCCGAGCTGGAACTCGGATTTCCAAAGAGATGAAGGATTTCCAATGCGAGGATTGGATTCAAAAGGAAGTCCTGGTCGGAACTCAGAACTTCAACTGAAAATAATAGATGAAAAACTCGAGCTGGAACTCGGATTTTCAAAGAAATGAAGGATTTCCAATGCAAGGATTGGATTCAAAAGGAAGTCCTGGTCGGAACTCAGAACTTTGACTGAAAATAATAGAAGAAAAACCCAAGCTGGAACTCGGATTTCCACAGAAATGTAGGATTTCCAATGCGAGGATTGGATTCAAAAGGAAGTCCTGGTCGGAACTCAGAACTTCGACTGAAAATAATAGAAGAAAAACCCGAGCTGGAACTCGGATTTCCAAAGAAATGAAGGATTTCCAATGCGAGGATTGGATTAAAAAAGAAGTCCTGGTCGGAACTCAGAACTTCGACTGGAAATAATAAAAGAAAAACCTGAGCTAGAACTCGGATTTCCAAAGAGATGAAGGATTTCCAATGCGAGGATTGGATTCAAAAGAAAGTCCTGGTCGGAACTCAGAACTTCGACTGAAAATAATAGAAGAAAAACCCGAGCTGGAACTCGGATTTCCAAAAGAATGAAAGATTTCCAATGCGAGGATTGGATTCAAAAGGAAGTCCTGGTCGGAAGTCAGAACTTCGACTGAAAATAATAGAAGAAAAACCCAAGCTAGAACTGGGATTTCTGAAGAAATGAAGGATTTCCAATACGAGGATTGGATTCAAGAGGAAGTCCTGGTCGGAACTCAGAACTTCGACTGAAAATAATAAAAGAAAAACCTGAGCTTGAACTCGGATTTCCGAAGAAATGAAGGATTTCCAATGCAAGGATTGGATTCAAAAGGAAGTCTTGGTCGAAACTCAGAACTTCGACTGAAAATAATAGAAGAAAAACCCGAGCTGGAACTCGGATTCCAAAAGAAATGAAGGATTTCCAATGCGAGGATTGGATTCAAAAGGAAGTCCTGGTCGGAAGTCAGAACTTCGACTAAAAATAATAGAAGAAAAACCCAAGCTAGAACTGGGATTTCTGAAGAAATGAAGGATTTCCAATACGAGGATTGGATTCAAGAGGAAGTCCTGGTCGGAACTCAGAACTTCGACTGAAAATAATAAAAGAAAAACCTGAGCTTGAACTCGGATTTTCGAAGAAATGAAGGATTTCCAATGCAAGGATTGGATTCAAAAGGAAGACTTGGTCGAAACTCAGAACTTCGACTGAAAATAATAGAAGAAAAACCCGAGCTCGAACTCGGATTTCCGAAGAAATGAAGGATTTCCAATGCAAGGATTGGATTCAAAAGGAAGTCTTGGTCGAAACTCAGAACTTCGACTGAAAATAATAGAAGAAAAATCCAAGCTAGAACTCGGAATTCCAAAGAAATAAAGGATTTCCAATGCAAGGATTGGATTCAAAAGGAAGCCCTGGTCGGAACTCAAAACTTCGACTGAAAATTATAAAAGAAAAACCTGAGCTGGAACTTGGATTTTCAAAGAAATGTAGGATTTCCAATGCGAGGATTGGATTTAAAAGGAAGTCCTGGTCGGAACTCAGAACTTCGATTGAAAATAATAGAAGAAAAACCCGAGCTGGAACTCAGATTTTCAAAGAAATGAAGGGTTTCCAATGCGAGTATTGGATTCAAAAGGAAGTCCTGGTCGAAACTCAGAACTTCGACTGGAAATAATAGAAGAAAAACCCTTGCTGGAACTCAGATTTCCAAAGAGATGAAGGATTTCCAATGCGAGGATTCTATTCAAAAGGAAGTTCTGGTAGGAACTGAGAACTTCGACTAAAAATAATAGAAGAAAAACCGAGCTGGAACTCAGATTTTCAAAAGAATGAAGGATTTCCAATGCGAGGATTGGATTCAAAAGGAAGTCCTGGTCGAAACTCAGAACTTCGACTGAAAATAATAGAAGAAAAACCCGAGCTGGAACTCGGATTTCCAAAGAAATGAAGGATTTCCAATACGAGGATTTGATTCAAAAGGAAGTCCTGGTTGGAACTCAGAACTTTGACTGAAAATAATAGAAGAAAAACCCGAGCTTGAACTCGGATTTCCGAAGAAATGAAGGATTTCCAATAAGAGATTTGGATTCAAAAGGAAGTCTTGGTCGAAACTCAGAACTTCGACTGAAAATAATAGAAGAAAAACCCGAGCTGGAACTCGGATTTCCAAAGAAATGAAGGATTTCTAATGCGAGGATTGGATTCAAAAGGAAGTCCTGGTCGGAACTCAGAACTTCGACTGAAAATAATAAAAGAAAAACCCGAGCTGGAACTCGGATTTCCAAAGAAATGAAGGATTTCCAATGCGAGGATTGGATTCAAAAGGAAGTCCTGGTCGGAACTCAGAACTTTGACTGAAAATAATAGAAGAAAAACCCGAGTTGGAACTCGGATTTCCAAAGAAATGAAGGATTTCCAATGCGAGGATTGGATTCAAAAGGAAGTCCTAGTCGGAACTCAGAACTTCGACTGAAAATAATAGAAGAAAAACCCGAGCTGGAACTCAGATTTCCAAAAGAATGAAGGATTTCCAATGCGATTATTGGATTCAGAAGGAAGTCCTGGTCGAAACTCAGAACTTTGAGTGAAAATAATAAAAGAAAAACCCGAGCTGGAACTCGGATTTCCAAAGAGATGAAGGATTTCCAATGCGAGGATTGGATTCAAAAGGAAGTCCTGGTCGGAACTCAGAACTTCAACTGAAAAAAATAGATGAAAAACCCGAGCTGGAACTCGGATTTTCAAAGAAATGAAGGATTTCCAATGCAAGGATTGGATTCAAAAGGAAGTCCTGGTCGGAACTCAGAACTTTGACTGAAAATAATAGAAGAAAAACCCAAGCTGGAACTCGGATTTCCAAAGAAATGTAGGATTTCCAATGCGAGGATTGGATTAAAAAAGAAGTTCTGGTCGGAACTCAGAACTTCGACTGGAAATAATAAAAGAAAAACCTGAGCTAGAACTCGGATTTCCAATAAGATGAAGGATTTCCAATGCGATGATTGGATTCAAAAGAAAGTCCTTGTCGGAACTCAGAACTTCGACTGAAAATAATAGAAGAAAAACCCGAGCTGGAACTCGGATTTCCAAAAGAATGAAGGATTTCCAATGCGAGGATTGGATTCAAAAGGAAGTCCTGGTCGGAACTCAGAACTTCGACTGAAAATAATAAAAGAAAAACCCAAGCTAGAACTGGGATTTCTGAAGAAATGAAGGATTTCCAATACGAGGATTGGATTCAAGAGGAAGTCCTGGTCGGAACTCAGAACTTCGACTGAAAATAATAAAAGAAAAACCTGAGCTTGAACTCGGATTTCCGAAGAAATGAAGGATTTCCAATGCAAGGATTGGATTCAAAAGGAAGTCTTGGTCGAAACTCAGAACTTCGACTGAAAATAATAGAAGAAAAACCCGAGCTGGAACTCGGATTCCAAAAGAAATGAAGGATTTCCAATGCGAGGATTGGATTCAAAAGGAAGGCTTGGTCGGAACTCAGAACTTCGACTGAAAATAATAAAAGAAAAACCCGAGCTGGAACTCGGATTTTCAAAGAAATGTAGGATTTCCAATGCGAGGATTGGATTCAAAAGGAAGTCCTGGTCGGAACTCAGAACTTCGATTGAAAATAATAGAAGAAAAACCCGAGTTGGAACTCGGATTTTCAAAGAAATGAAGGGTTTCCAATGCGAGGATTGGATTCAAAAGGAAGTCCTGGTCGAAACTCAGAACTTCGACTGGAAATAATAGAAGAAAACCCCGAGCTGGAACTCGGATTTCCAAAGAGATGAAGGATTTCCAATGCGAGGATTCTATTCAAAAGGAAGTTCTGGTAGGAATTGAGAACTTCGACTGAAAATAATAGAAGAAAACCCGAGCTGGAACTCGAATTTCCAAAAGAATAAAGGATTTCCAATGCGAGGATTGGATTCAAAAGGAAGTCCTGGTCGGAACTCAGAACTTCGAGTGAAAATAATAAAAGAAAAACCCGAGCTGGAACTTGAATTTCCAAAGAGATGAAGGATTTCCAATGCGAGGATTGGATTCAAAAGGAAGTCCTGGTCGGAACTCAGAACTGTGACTGAAAATAATAGAAGAAAAACCCGAGTTGGAACTCGGATTTCCAAATAAATGAAGGATTTCCAATGCGAGGATTGGATTCAAAAGGAAGTCCTGGTCGAAACTCAGAACTTCGAATGGAAATAATAGAAGAAAAACACGAGCTGGAACTCGGATTTCCAAAGAAATGACGGATTTCTAATGCGAGGATTGGATTCAAAAGGAAGTCCTGGTCGGAACTCAGAACTTCGACTGAAAATAATAGAAGAAAAACCCGAGCTCGAACTCGGATTTCCTAAGAAATGAAGGATTTCCAATGCGAGGATTGGATTCAAAAGGAAGTCTTGGTCGAAACTCAGAACTTCGACTGAAAATAATAGAAGAAAAACCCAAGCTGGAACTCGGAATTCCAAAGAAATAAAGGATTTCCAATACAAGGATTGGATTCAAAAGGAAGCCCTGGTCGGAACTCAAAACTTCGACTGAAAATTATAAAAGAAAAACCCGAGCTGGAACTTGGATTTTCAAAGAAATGTAGGATTTCCAATGCAAGGATTGGATTCAAAAGGAAGTCCTGGTCGGAACTCAGAACTTCGATTGAAAATAATAGAAGAAAAACCCGAGCTGGAACTCGGATTTTCAAAGAAATGAAGGTTTTCCAATGCGAGGATTGGATTCAAAAGGAAGTCCTGGTCGAAACTCAGAACTTCGACTGGATAATAATAGAAGAAAAACCCTTGCTGGAACTCAGATTTCCAAAGAGATAAAGGATTTCCAATGCGAGGATTCTATTCAAAAGGAAGTTCTGGTAGGAACTGAGAACTTCGACTGAAAATAATAGAAGAAAAACCGAGCTGGAACTCAGATTTCCAAAAGAATGAAGGATTTCCAATGCGAGGATTGGATTCAAAAGGGAGTCCTGGTCGGAACTCAGAACTTCGACTGAAAATAATAGAAGAAAAACCCGAGCTGGAACTCGGATTTCCAAAGAAATGAAGGATTTCCAATACGAGGATTTGATTCAAAAGAAAGTCCTGGTTGGAACTCAGAACTTTGACTGAAAATAATAGAAGAAAAACCCGAGCTTGAACTCGGATTTCCGAAGAAATGAAGGATTTCCAATGCGAGATTTGGATTCAAAAGGAAGTCTTGGTCGAAACTCAGAACTTCGACTGAAAATAATAGAAGAAAAACCCGAGCTGGAACTCGGATTTCCAAAGAAATGAAGGATTTCTAATGCGAGGATTGGATTCAAAAGGAAGTCCTGGTCGGAACTCAGAACTTTGACTGAAAATAATAAAAGAAAAACCCGAGCTGGAACTCGGATTTCCAAAGAAATGAAGGATTTCCAATGCGAGGATTGGATTCAAAAGGAAGTCCTGGTCGGAACTCAGAACTTTGACTAAAAATAATAGAAGAAAAACCCGAGTTGGAACTCGGATTTCCAAAGAAATGAAGGATTTTCAATGCGAGGATTGGATTCAAAAGGAAGTCCTAGTCGGAACTCAGAACTTTGACTGAAAATAATAGAAGAAAAACCCGAGCTGGAACTCAGATTTCCAAAAGAATGAAGGATTTCCAATGCGAGGATTGGATTCAGAAGGAAGTCCTGGTCGAAACTCAGAACTTTGAGTGAAAATAATAAAAGAAAAACCCGAGCTGGAACTCGGATTTCCAAAGAGATGAAGGATTTCCAATGCGAGGATTGGATTCAAAAGGAAGTCCTGGTCGGAACTCAGAACTTCAACTGAAAATAATAGATGAAAAACCCGAGCTGGAACTCGGATTTCCAAAGAAATGAAGGATTTACAATACGAGGATTGGATTCAAAAGGAAGTCCTAGTTGGAACTCAGAACTTTGACTGAAAATAATAGAAGAAAAACCCGAGCTTGAACTCGGATTTCCGAAGAAATGAAGGATTTCCAATGCGAGATTTGGATTCAAAAGGAAGTCCTGGTCGGAACTCAGAACTTCGACTGAAAATAATAGAAGAAAAACCCGAGCTGGAACTCGGATTTCCAAAGAAATGAAGGATTTCTAATGCGAGGATTGGATTCAAAAGGAAGTCCTGGTCGGAACTCAGAACTTCGACTGAAAATAATAAAAGAAAAACCCGAGCTGGAACTCGGATTTCCAAAGAAATGAAGGATTCCCAATGCGAGGATTGGATTCAAAAGGAAGTCCTGGTCGGAACTCAGAACTTTGACTGAAAATAATAGAAGAAAAACCCGAGCTGGAACTCGGATTTCCAAAGAAATGAAGGATTTCCAATGCGAGGATTGGATTCAAAAGGAAGTCCTAGTCGGAACTCCGAACTTCGACTGAAAATAATAGAAGAAAAACCCGAGCTGGAACTCAGATTTCCAAAAGAATGAAGGATTTCCAATGCGAGGATTGGATTCAGAAGGAAGTCCTGGTCGAAACTCAGAACTTTGAGTGAAAATAATAAAAGAAAAACCCGAGCTGGAACTCGGATTTCCAAAGAGATGAAGGATTTCCAATGCGAGGATTGGATTCAAAAGGAAGTCCTGGTCGGAACTCAGAACTTCAACTGAAAATAATAGATGAAAAACTCGAGCTGGAACTCGGATTTTCAAAGAAATGAAGGATTTCCAATGCAAGGATTGGATTCAAAAGGAAGTCCTGGTCGGAACTCAGAACTTTGACTGAAAATAATAGAAGAAAAACCCAAGCTGGAACTCGGATTTCCAAAGAAATGTAGGATTTCCAATGCGAGGATTGGATTCAAAAGGAAGTCCTGGTCGGAACTCAGAACTTCGACTGAAAATAATAGAAGAAAAACCCGAGCTGGAACTCGGATTTTCAAAGAAATGAAGGATTTCCAATGCGAGGATTGGATTAAAAAAGAAGTCCTGGTCGGAACTCAGAACTTCGACTGGAAATAATAAAAGAAAAACCTGAGCTAGAACTCGGATTTCCAAAGAGATGAAGGATTTCCAATGCGAGGATTGGATTCAAAAGAAAGTCCTGGTCGGAACTCAGAACTTCGACTGAAAATAATAGAAGAAAAACCCGAGCTGGAACTCGGATTTCCAAAATAATGAAAGATTTCCAATGCGAGGATTGGATTCAAAAGGAAGTCCTGGTCGGAAGTCAGAACTTCGACTGAAAATAATAGAAGAAAAACCCAAGCTAGAACTGGGATTTCTGAAGAAATGAAGGATTTCCAATACGAGGATTGGATTCAAGAGGAAGTCCTGGTCGGAACTCAGAACTTCGACTGAAAATAATAAAAGAAAAACCTGAGCTTGAACTCGGATTTCCGAAGAAATGAAGGATTTCCAATGCAAGGATTGGATTCAAAAGGAAGTCTTGGTCGAAACTCAGAACTTCGACTGAAAATAATAGAAGAAAAACCCGAGCTGGAACTCGGATTCCAAAAGAAATGAAGGATTTCCAATGCGAGGATTGGATTCAAAAGGAAGTCCTGGTCGGAAGTCAGAACTTCGACTAAAAATAATAGAAGAAAAACCCAAGCTAGAACTGGGATTTCTGAAGAAATGAAGGATTTCCAATACGAGGATTGGATTCAAGAGGAAGTCCTGGTCGGAACTCAGAACTTCGACTGAAAATAATAAAAGAAAAACCTGAGCTTGAACTCGGATTTTCGAAGAAATGAAGGATTTCCAATGCAAGGATTGGATTCAAAAGGAAGACTTGGTCGAAACTCAGAACTTTGACTGAAAATAATAGAAGAAAAACCCGAGCTCGAACTCGGATTTCCGAAGAAATGAAGGATTTCCAATGCAAGGATTGGATTCAAAAGGAAGTCTTGGTCGAAACTCAGAACTTCGACTGAAAATAATAGAAGAAAAACCCAAGCTAGAACTCGGAATTCCAAAGAAATAAAGGATTTCCAATGCAAGGATTGGATTCAAAAGGAAGCCCTGGTCGGAACTCAAAACTTCGACTGAAAATTATAAAAGAAAAACCTGAGCTGGAACTTGGATTTTCAAAGAAATGTAGGATTTCCAATGCGAGGATTGGATTTAAAAGGAAGTCCTGGTCGGAACTCAGAACTTCGATTGAAAATAATAGAAGAAAAACCCGAGCTGGAACTCGGATTTTCAAAGAAATGAAGGGTTTCCAATGCGAGTATTGGATTCAAAAGGAAGTCCTGGTCGAAACTCAGAACTTCGACTGGAAATAATAGAAGAAAAACCCTTGCTGGAACTCAGATTTCCAAAGAGATGAAGGATTTCCAATGCGAGGATTCTATTCAAAAGGAAGTTCTGGTAGGAACTGAGAACTTCGACTAAAAATAATAGAAGAAAAACCGAGCTGGAACTCAGATTTTCAAAAGAATGAAGGATTTCCAATGCGAGGATTGGATTCAAAAGGAAGTCCTGGTCGAAACTCAGAACTTCGACTGAAAATAATAGAAGAAAAACCCAAGCTGGAACTCGGATTTCCAAAGAAATGAAGGATTTCCAATACGAGGATTTGATTCAAAAGGAAGTCCTGGTTGGAACTCAGAACTTTGACTGAAAATAATAGAAGAAAAACCCGAGCTTGAACTCGGATTTCCGAAGAAATGAAGGATTTCCAATGCGAGATTTGGATTCAAAAGGAAGTCCTGGTCGGAACTCAGAACTTCGACTGAAAATAATAGAAGAAAAACCCGAGCTGGAACTCGGATTTCCAAAGAAATGAAGGATTTCTAATGCGAGGATTGGATTCAAAAGGAAGTCCTGGTCGGAACTCAGAACTTCGACTGAAAATAATAAAAGAAAAACCCGAGCTGGAACTCGGATTTCCAAAGAAATGAAGGATTCCCAATGCGAGGATTGGATTCAAAAGGAAGTCCTGGTCGGAACTCAGAACTTTGACTGAAAATAATAGAAGAAAAACCCGAGCTGGAACTCGGATTTCCAAAGAAATGAAGGATTTCCAATGCGAGGATTGGATTCAAAAGGAAGTCCTAGTCGGAACTCCGAACTTCGACTGAAAATAATAGAAGAAAAACCCGAGCTGGAACTCAGATTTCCAAAAGAATGAAGGATTTCCAATGCGAGGATTGGATTCAGAAGGAAGTCCTGGTCGAAACTCAGAACTTTGAGTGAAAATAATAAAAGAAAAACCCGAGCTGGAACTCGGATTTCCAAAGAGATGAAGGATTTCCAATGCGAGGATTGGATTCAAAAGGAAGTCCTGGTCGGAACTCAGAACTTCAACTGAAAATAATAGATGAAAAACTCGAGCTGGAACTCGGATTTTCAAAGAAATGAAGGATTTCCAATGCAAGGATTGGATTCAAAAGGAAGTCCTGGTCGGAACTCAGAACTTTGAGTGAAAATAATAGAAGAAAAACCCAAGCTGGAACTCGGATTTCCAAAGAAATGTAGGATTTCCAATGCGAGGATTGGATTCAAAAGGAAGTCCTGGTCGGAACTCAGAACTTCGACTGAAAATAATAGAAGAAAAACCCGAGCTGGAACTCGGATTTTCAAAGAAATGAAGGATTTCCAATGCGAGGATTGGATTAAAAAAGAAGTCCTGGTCGGAACTCAGAACTTCGACTGGAAATAATAAAAGAAAAACCTGAGCTAGAACTCGGATTTCCAAAGAGATGAAGGATTTCCAATGCGAGGATTGGATTCAAAAGAAAGTCCTGGTCGGAACTCAGAACTTCGACTGAAAATAATAGAAGAAAAACCCGAGCTGGAACTCGGATTTCCAAAAGAATGAAAGATTTCCAATGCGAGGATTGGATTCAAAAGGAAGTCCTGGTCGGAAGTCAGAACTTCGACTGAAAATAATAGAAGAAAAACCCAAGCTAGAACAGGGATTTCTGAAGAAATGAAGGATTTCCAATACGAGGATTGGATTCAAGAGGAAGTCCTGGTCGGAACTCAGAACTTCGACTGAAAATAATAAAAGAAAAACCTGAGCTTGAACTCGGATTTCCGAAGAAATGAAGGATTTCCAATGCAAGGATTGGATTCAAAAGGAAGTCTTGGTCGAAACTCAGAACTTCGACTGAAAATAATAGAAGAAAAACCCGAGCTGGAACTCGGATTCCAAAAGAAATGAAGGATTTCCAATGCGAGGATTGGATTCAAAAGGAAGTCCTGGTCGGAAGTCAGAACTTCGACTAAAAATAATAGAAGAAAAACCCAAGCTAGAACTGGGATTTCTGAAGAAATGAAGGATTTCCAATACGAGGATTGGATTCAAGAGGAAGTCCTGGTCGGAACTCAGAACTTCGACTGAAAATAATAAAAGAAAAACCTGAGCTTGAACTCGGATTTTCGAAGAAATGAAGGATTTCCAATGCAAGGATTGGATTCAAAAGGAAGACTTGGTCGAAACTCAGAACTTCGACTGAAAATAATAGAAGAAAAACCCGAGCTCGAACTCGGATTTCCGAAGAAATGAAGGATTTCCAATGCAAGGATTGGATTCAAAAGGAAGTCTTGGTCGAAACTCAGAACTTCGACTGAAAATAATAGAAGAAAAACCCAAGCTAGAACTCGGAATTCCAAAGAAATAAAGGATTTCCAATGCAAGGATTGGATTCAAAAGGAAGCCCTGGTCGGAACTCAAAACTTCGACTGAAAATTATAAAAGAAAAACCTGAGCTGGAACTTGGATTTTCAAAGAAATGTAGGATTTCCAATGCGAGGATTGGATTTAAAAGGAAGTCCTGGTCGGAACTCAGAACTTCGATTGAAAATAATAGAAGAAAAACCCGAGCTGGAACTCGGATTTTCAAAGAAATGAAGGGTTTCCAATGCGAGTATTGGATTCAAAAGGAAGTCCTGGTCGAAACTCAGAACTTCGACTGGAAATAATAGAAGAAAAACCCTTGCTGGAACTCAGATTTCCAAAGAGATGAAGGATTTCCAATGCGAGGATTCTATTCAAAAGGAAGTTCTGGTAGGAACTGAGAACTTCGACTAAAAATAATAGAAGAAAAACCGAGCTGGAACTCAGATTTTCAAAAGAATGAAGGATTTCCAATGCGAGGATTGGATTCAAAAGGAAGTCCTGGTCGAAACTCAGAACTTCGACTGAAAATAATAGAAGAAAAACCCAAGCTGGAACTCGGATTTCCAAAGAAATGAAGGATTTCCAATACGAGGATTTGATTCAAAAGGAAGTCCTGGTTGGAACTCAGAACTTTGACTGAAAATAATAGAAGAAAAACCCGAGCTTGAACTCGGATTTCCGAAGAAATGAAGGATTTCCAATGCGAGATTTGGATTCAAAAGGAAGTCCTGGTCGAAACTCAGAACTTCGACTGAAAATAATAGAAGAAAAACCCGAGCTGGAACTCGGATTTCCAAAGAAATGAAGGATTTCTAATGCGAGGATTGGATTCAAAAGGAAGTCCTGGTCGGAACTCAGAACTTCGACTGAAAATAATAAAAGAAAAACCCGAGCTGGAACTCGGATTTCCAAAGAAATGAAGGATTTCCAATGCGAGGATTGGATTCAAAAGGAAGTCCTGGTCGGAACTCAGAACTTTGACTGAAAATAATAGAAGAAAAACCCGAGTTGGAACTCGGATTTCCAAAGAAATGAAGGATTTCCAATGCGAGGATTGGATTCAAAAGGAAGTCCTAGTCGGAACTCAGAACTTCGACTGAAAATAATAGAAGAAAAACCCGAGCTGGAACTCAGATTTCCAAAAGATTGAAGGATTTCCAATGCGAGGATTGGATTCAGAAGGAAGTCCTGGTCGAAACTCAGAACTTTGAGTGAAAATAATAAAAGAAAAACCCGAGCTGGAACTCGGATTTCCAAAGAGATAAAGGATTTCCAATGCGAGGATTGGATTCAAAAGGAAGTCCTGGTCGGAACTCAGAACTTCAACTGAAAATAATAGATGAAAAACCCGAGCTGGAACTCGGATTTCCAAAGAAATGAAGGATTTCCAATGCAAGGATTGGATTCAAAAGGAAGTCCTGGTCGGAACTCAGAACTTTGACTGAAAATAATAGAAGTAAAACCCAAGCTGGAACTCGGATTTCCAAAGAAATGTAGGATTTCCAATGCGAGGATTGGATTCAAAAGGAAGTCCTGGTCGGAACTCAGAACTTCGACTGAAAATAATAGAAGAAAAACCCGAGCTGGAACTCGGATTTCTAAAGAAATGAAGGATTTCCAATGCGAGGATTGGATTAAAAAAGAAGTCCTGGTCGGAACTCAGAACTTCGACTGGAAATAATAAAAGAAAAACCTGAGCTAGAACTCGGATTTCCAAAGAGATGAAGGATTTCCAATGCGAGGATTGGATTCAAAAGAAAGTCCTGGTCGGAACTCAGAACTTCGACTGAAAATAATAGAAGAAAAACCCGAGCTGGAACTCGGATTTCCAAAAGAATGAAGGATTTCCAATGCGAGGATTGGATTCAAAAGGAAGTCCTGGTCGGAACTCAGAACTTCGACTGAAAATAATAAAAGAAAAACCCAAGCTAGAACTGGGATTTCTGAAGAAATGAAGGATTTCCAATACGAGGATTGGATTCAAGAGGAAGTCCTGGTCGGAACTCAGAACTTCGACTGAAAATAATAAAAGAAAAACCTGAGCTTGAACTCGGATTTTCGAAGAAATGAAGGATTTCCAATGGAAGGATTGGATTCAAAAGGAAGTCTTGGTCGAAACTCAGAACTTCGACTGAAAATAATAGAAGAAAAACCCGAGCTGGAACTCGGATTCCAAAAGAAATGAAGGATTTCCAATGCGAGGATTGGATTCAAAAGGAAGTCCTGGTCGGAACTCAGAACTTCGACTGAAAATAATAAAAGAAAAACCCGAGCTGGAACTCGGATTTTCAAAGAAATGTAGGATTTCCAATGCGAGGATTGGATTCAAAAGGAAGTCCTGGTCGGAACTCAGAACTTCGATTGAAAATAATAGAAGAAAAACCCGAGCTGAAACTCGGATTTTCAAAGAAATGAAGGGTTTCCAATGCGAGGATTGGATTCAAAAGGAAGTCCTGGTCGAAACTCAGAACTTCGACTGGAAATAATAGAAGAAAACCCCGAGCTGGAACTCGGATTTCCAAACAAATGAAGGATTTTCAATGCGAGGATTCTATTCAAAAGGAAGTTCTGGTAGGAATTGAGAACTTCGACTGAAAATAATAGAAGAAAACCCGAGCTGGAACTCGAATTTCCAAAAGAATAAAGGATTTCCAATGCGAGGATTGGATTCAAAAGGAAGTCCTGGTCGGAACTCAAAACTTCGACTGAAAATAATATAAGAAAAACCTGAGCTGGAACTCAGATTTCCAAAAGAATGAACGAATTCCAATGCGAGGATTAGATTCAGAAGGAAGTCCTGGTCGAAACTCAGAACTTCGAGTGAAAATAATAAAAGAAAAACCCGAGCTGGAACTCGAATTTCCAAAGAGATGAAGGATTTTCAATGCGAGGATTGGATTCAAAAGGAAGTCCTGGTCGGAACTCAGAACTGTGACTGAAAATAATAGAAGAAAAACCCGAGTTGGAACTCGTATTTCCAAATAAATGAAGGATTTCCAATGCGAGGATTGGATTCAAAAGGAAGTCCTGGTCGAAACTCAGAACTTCGAGTGGAAATAATAGAAGAAAAACACGAGCTGGAACTCGGTTTTCCAAAGAAATGACGGATTTCTAATGCGAGGATTGGATTCAAGAGGAAGTCCTGGTCGGAACTCAGAACTTCGACTGAAAATAATAGAAGAAAAACCCGAGCTCGAACTCGGAATTCCGAAGAAATGAAGGATTTCCAATGCGAGGATTGGATTCAAAAGGAAGTCTTGGTCGAAACTCAGAACTTCGACTGAAAATAATAGAAGAAAAACCCAAGCTGGAACTCGGAATTCCAAAGAAATAAAGGATTTTCAATGCAAGGATTGGATTCAAAAGGAAGCCCTGGTCGGAACTCAAAACTTTGACTGAAAATTATAAAAGAAAAACCTGAGCTGGAACTTGGATTTTCAAAGAAATGTAGGATTTCCAATGCGAGGATTGGATTCAAAAGGAAGTCCTGGTCGGAACTCAGAACTTCGATTGAAAATAATAGAAGAAAAACCCGAGCTGGAACTCGGATTTTCAAAGAAATGAAGGTTTTCCAATGCGAGGATTGGATTCAAAAGGAAGTCCTGGTCGAAACTCAGAACTTCGACTGGATAATAATAGAAGAAAAACCCTTGCTGGAACTCAGATTTCCAAAGAGATGAAGGATTTCCAATGCGAGGATTCTATTCAAAAGGAAGTTCTGGTAGGAACTGAGAACTTCGACTGAAAATAATAGAAGAAAAACCGAGTTGGAACTCAGATTTCCAAAAGAATAAAGGATTTCCAATGCGAGGATTGGATTCAAAAGGAAGTCCTGGTCGGAACTCAGAACTTCGACTGAAAATAATAGAAGAAAAACCTGAGCTGGAACTCGGATTTCCAAAGAAATGAAGGATTTCCAATACGAGGATTTGATTCAAAAGGAAGTCCTGGTTGGAACTCAGAACTTTGACTGAAAATAATAGAAGAAAAACCCGAGTTGGAACTCGGATTTCCAAAGAAATGAAGGATTTTCAATGCGAGGATTGGATTCAAAAGGAAGTCCTAGTCGGAACTCAGAACTTTGACTGAAAATAATAGAAGAAAAACCCGAGCTGGAACTCAGATTTCCAAAAGAATGAAGGATTTCCAATGCGAGGATTGGATTCAGAAGGAAGTCCTGGTCGAAACTCAGAACTTTGAGTGAAAATAATAAAAGAAAAACCCGAGCTGGAACTCGGATTTCCAAAGAAATGAAGGATTTCCAATGCGAGGATTGAATTCATAAGGAAGTCCAGGTCGAAACTCAGAACTTCGACTGAAAATAATAGAAGAAAAACCCGAGCTGGAACTCGGATTTCCAAAGAAATGAAGGGTTTCCAATGTAAGGATTGGATTCAAAAGGAAGTCTTGGTCGAAACTCAGAACTTCAAATGGAAATAATAGAAGAAAAAACCCGAGCTGGAACTCGGATTTCCAAAGAGATGAAGGATTTCTAATGCGAGGATTGGATTCAAAAGAAAGTTCTGGTCGGAACTAAGAACTTCGACTGAAAATAATAGAAGAAAAACCCGAGCTGGAACTCAAATTTCCAAAAGAATGAATGATTTCCAATGCGAGGATTGGATTCAAAAGGAAGTCATGGTTGGAACTCAGAACTTCGACTGGAAATAATAAAAGAAAAACCTGAGATGGAACTCGGATTTCCGAAGAAGTGAAGGATTTCCAATGCGAGGATTGAATTCAAAAGGAAGTCCTGGTCGGAACTCAGAACTTCGACTAAAAATAATAGAAGAAAAACCCAAGCTGGAACTCAGATTTCCAAAAGAATGAATGATTTCCAATGCGAGGATTGGATTCAAAAGGAAGTCCTGGACGGAACTCAGAACTTCGACTGAAAATAATAGAAGAAAAACCCGAGCTGGAACTCGGAATTCCAAAGAAATGAAGGATTTCCAATGCAAGGATTGGATTCAAAAGGAAGTCCTGGTCGGAACTCAGAACTTCGACTAAAAATAATAGAAGAAAAACCCAAGCTGGAACTCAGATTTCCAAAAGAATGAAGGATTTCCAATGCGAGGATTGGATTCAAAAGGAAGTCCTGGTCGGAACTCAGAACTTCGACTGAAAATAATAGAAGAAAAACCCGAGCTGGAACTCAGATTTCCAAAAGAATGAAGGATTTCCAATGCGAGGATTGGATTCAGAAGGAAGTCCTGGTCGAAACTCAGAACTTCGACTAAAAATAATAAAAGAAAAACCCGAGCTGGAACTCGGATTTCCAAAGAGATGAAGGATTTCCAATGCGAGGATTGGATTCAAAAGGAAGTCCTGGTCGGAACTCAGAACTGTGACTGAAAATAATAGAAGAAAAACCCGAGTTGGAACTCGGATTTCCAAAGAAATGAAGGATTTCCAATGCGAGGATTGGATTCAAAAGGAAGTCCTGGTCGAAACTCAGAACTTCGAATGGAAATAATAGAAGAAAAACACGAGCTGGAACTCGGATTTCCAAAGAAATGAAGGATTTCTAATGCGAGGATTGGATTCAAAAGGAAGTCCTGGTCGGAACTCAGAACTTCGACTGAAAATAATAGAAGAAAAACTCGAGCTCGAACTCGGATTTCCGAAGAAATGAAGGATTTCCAATGCGAGGATTGGATTCAAAAGGAACTCTTGGTCGAAACTCAGAACTTCGACTGAAAATAATAGAAGAAAAACCCAAGCTGGAACTCGGAATTCCAAAGAAATGAAGGATTTCCAATGCAAGGATAGGATTCAAAAGGAAGCCCTGGTCGGAACTCAAAACTTCGACTGAAAATTATAAAAGAAAAACCCGAGCTGGAACTTGGATTTTCAAAGAAATGTAGGATTTCCAATGCGAGGATTGGATTCAAAAGGAAGTCCTGGTCGGAACTCAGAACTTTGATTGAAAATAATAGAAGAAAAACCCGAGCTGGAACTCGGATTTTCAAAGAAATGAAGGGTTTCCAATGCGAAGATTGGATTCAAAAGGAAGTCCTGGTCGAAACTCAGAACTTCGACTGGAAATAATAGAAGAAAAACCCTTGCTGGAACTCAGATTTCCAAAGAGATGAAGGATTTCCAATGCGAGGATTCTATTCAAAAGGAAGTTCTGGTAGGAACTGAGAACTTCGACTAAAAATAATAGAAGGAAAACCGAGCTAGAACTCAGATTTCCAAAAGAATGAAGGATTTCCAATGCGAGGATTGGATTCAAAAGGAAGTCCTGGTCGGAACTCAGAACTTCGACTGAAAATAATAGAAGAAAAACCCGAGCTGGAACTCGGATTTCCAAAGAAATGAAGGATTTCCAATACGAGGATTTGATTCAAAAGGAAGTCTTGGTTGGAACTGAGAACTTTGACTGAAAATAATAGAAGAAAAACCTGAGCTTGAACTCGGATTTCCGAAGAAATGAAGTATTTCCAATGGGAGATTTGGATTCAAAAGGAAGTCTTGGTCGAAAATCAGAACTTCGACTGAAAATAATAGAAGAAAAACCCGAGCTGGAACTCGGATTTCCGAAGAAATAAAGGATTTCCAATGCGAGGATTGGATTCACAAGGAAGTTCTGGTCGGAACTCAGAACTTCGACTGAAAATAATAAAAGAAAAACCCGAGCTGGAACTCGGATTTCCAAAGAAATGTAGGATTTCCAATGCGATGATTGAATTCAAAAAGAAGTCCAGGTCGGAACTCAGAACTTCGACTGAAAATAATAGAAGAAAAACCCGAGCTGGAACTCGGATTTCCAAAGAAATGAAGGGTTCCCAATGCGAGGATTGGATTCAAAAGGAAGTCTTGGTCGAAACTCAGAACTTCAAATGGAAATAATAGAGGAAAAAACCCGAGCTGTAACTCAGATTTTCAAAGAGATGAAGGATTTCTAATGCGAGGATTGGATTCAAAAGGAAGTTCTGGTCGGAACTGAGAACTTTGACTGAAAATAATAGAAGAAAAACCCGAGCTGGAACTCGAATTTCCAAAAGAATGAATGATTTCCAATGCGAGGATTGGATTCAAAAGGAAGTCATGGTTGGAACTCAGAACTTCGACTGGAAATAATAAAAGAAAAACCCGAGCTGGAACTCGGATTTCCGAAGAAGTGAAGGATTTCCAATGCGAGGATTGAATTCAAAAAAAAGTCCTGGTCGGAACTCAGAACTTCGACTAAAAATAATAGAAGAAAAACCCGAGCTGGAACTCAGATTTCCAAAAGAATGAAGGATTTCCAATGCGAGGATTGGATTCAAAAGGAAGTCCTAGTCGGAACTCAGAACTTCGACTGAAAATAATAAAAGAAAAACCCGAGCTGGAACTCAGATTTCCAAAAGAATGAAGGATTTCCAATGCGAGGATTGGATTCAAAAGGAAGTCCTGGTCGGAACTCAGAACTTCGACTGGAAATAATAAAAGAAAAACCCGAGCTGAAACTCGGATTTCCAAAGAGATGAAGGATTTCCAATGCGAGGATTGGATTCAAAAGGAAGTCTTGGTCGGAACTCAGAACTTCGACTGAAAATAATAGAAGAAAAACCCGAGCTGGAACTCGGATTTCCAAAGAAATGAAGGATTTCTAATGCGAGGATTGGATTCAAAAGGAAGTCCTGGTCGGAACTCAGAACTTCGACTGAAAATAATAGAAGAAAAACCCGAGCTGGAACTCGGATTTCCGAAAGAATGAAAGATTTCCAATGCGAGGATTGGCTTCAAAAGGAAGTCCTGGTCGGAACTCAGAACCTCGACTGGAAATAATAAAAGAAAAACCCGAGCTGGAACTCGAATTTCCAAAGAGATGAAGGATTTCCAATGCGAGGATTGGATTCAAAAGGAAGTCCTGGTCGGAACTCAGAACTTCGATTGAAAATAATAGAAGAAAAACCCGAGCTGGAACTCGGATTTTCAAAGAAATGAAGGTTTTCCAATGCGAGGATTGAATTCAAAAGGAAGTCCTGGTCGAAACTCAGAACTTCGACTGGATAATAATAGAAGAAAAACCCTTGCTGGAACTCAGATTTCCAAAGAGATGAAGGATTTCCAATGCGAGGATTCTATTCAAAAGGAAGTTCTGGTAGGAACTGAGAACTTCGACTGAAAATCATAGTAGAAAAACCGAGCTGGAACTCAGATTTCCAAAAGAATGAAGGATTTCCAATGCGAGGATTGGATTCAAAAGGAAGTCCTGGTCGGAACTCAGAACTTCGACTGAAAATAATAGAAGAAAAACCCGAGCTGGAACTCGGATTTCCAAAGAAATGAAGGATTTCCAATACGAGGATTTGATTCAAAAGGAAGTCCTGGTTGGAACTCAGAACTTTGACTGAAAATAATAGAAGAAAAACCCGAGCTTGAACTCGGATTTCCGAAGAAATGAAGGATTTCCAATGCGAGATTTGGATTCAAAAGGAAGTCTTGGTCGAAACTCAGAACTTCGACTGAAAATAATAGAAGAAAAACCCGAGCTGGAACTCGGATTTCCAAAGAAATGAAGGATTTCTAATGCGAGGATTGGATTCAAAAGGAAGTCCTGGTCGGAACTCAGAACTTCGACTGAAAATAATAAAAGAAAAACCCGAGCTGGAACTCGGATTTCCAAAGAAATGAAGGATTTCCAATGCGAGGATTGGATTCAAAAGGAAGTCCTGGTTGGAACTCAGAACTTTGACTGAAAATAATAGAAGAAAAACCCGAGTTGGAACTCGGATTTCCAAAGAAATGAAGGATTTTCAATGCGAGGATTGGATTCAAAAGGAAGTCCTAGTCGGAACTCAGAACTTTGACTGAAAATAATAGAAGAAAAACCCGAGCTGGAACTCAGATTTCCAAAAGAATGAAGGATTTCCAATGCGAGGATTGGATTCAGAAGGAAGTCCTGGTCGAAACTCAGAACTTTGAGTGAAAATAATAAAAGAAAAACCCGAGCTGGAACTCGGATTTCCAAAGAAATGAAGGATTTCCAATGCGAGGATTGGATTCAAAAGGAAGTCCTGGTCGGAACTCAGAACTTCGACTGAAAATAATAGAAGAAAAACCCGAGTTGGAACTCGGATTTCCAAAGAAATGAAGGATTTCCAATGCGAGGATTGGATTCAAAAGGAAGTCCTGGTCGGAACTCAGAACTTCGACTGAAAATAATAGAAGAAAAACCCGAGCTGGAACTCAGATTTTCAAAAGAATGAAGGATTTCCAATGCGAGGATTGGATTCAGAAGGAAGTCCTGGTCGAAACTCAGAACTTCGACTAAAAATAATAAAAGAAAAACCCGAGCTGGAACTCGGATTTCCAAAGAGATGAAGGATTTCCAATGCGAGGATTGGATTCAAAAGGAAGTCCTGGTCGGAACTCAGAACTGTGACTGAAAATAATAAAAGAAAAACCCGAGTTGGAACTCGGATTTCCAAAGAAATGAAGGATTTCCAATGCGAGGATTGGATTCAAAAGGAAGTCCTGGTCGAAACTCAGAACTTCGAATGGAAATAATAGAAGAAAAACACGAGCTGGAACTCGGATTTCCAAAGAAATGAAGGATTTCTAATGCGAGGATTGGATTCAAAAGGAAGTCCTGGTCGGAACTCAGAACTTCGACTGAAAATAATAGAAGAAAAACTCGAGCTCGAACTCGGATTTCCGAAGAAATGAAGGATTTCCAATGCGAGGATTGGATTCAAAAGGAACTCTTGGTCGAAACTCAGAACTTCGACTGAAAATAATAGAAGAAAAACCCAAGCTGGAACTCGGAATTCCAAAGAAATGAAGGATTTCCAATGCAAGGATTGGATTCAAAAGGAAGCCCTGGTCGGAACTCAAAACTTCGACTGAAAATTATAAAAGAAAAACCCGAGCTGGAACTTGGATTTTCAAAGAAATGTAGGATTTCCAATGCGAGGATTGGATTCAAAAGGAAGTCCTGGTCGGAACTCAGAACTTTGATTGAAAATAATAGAAGAAAAACCCGAGCTGGAACTCGGATTTTCAAAGAAATGAAGGGTTTCCAATGCGAAGATTGGATTCAAAAGGAAGTCCTGGTCGAAACTCAGAACTTCGACTGGAAATAATAGAAGAAAAACCCTTGCTGGAACTCAGATTTCCAAAGAGATGAAGGATTTCCAATGCGAGGATTCTATTCAAAAGGAAGTTCTGGTAGGAACTGAGAACTTCGACTGAAAATAATAGAAGAAAAACCGAGCTGGAACTCAGATTTACAAAAGAATGAAGGATTTCCAATGCGAGGATTGGATTCAAAAGGAAGTCCTGGTCGGAACTCAGAACTTCGACTGAAAATAATAGAAGAAAAACCCGAGCTGGAACTCGGATTTCCAAAGAAATGAAGGATTTCCAATACGAGGATTTGATTCAAAAGGAAGTCCGGGTTGGAACTCAGAACTTTGACTGAAAATAATAGAAGAAAAACCTGAGCTTGAACTCGGATTTCCGAAGAAATGAAGTATTTCCAATGCGAGATTTGGATTCAAAAGGAAGTCTTGGTCGAAAATCAGAACTTCGACTGAAAATAATAAAAGAAAAACCCGAGCTGGAACTCGGATTTCCAAAGAAATGTAGGATTTCCAATGCGATGATTGAATTCAAAAAGAAGTCCAAGTCGGAACTCAGAACTTCGACTGAAAATAAAAGAAGAAAAACCCAAGCTGGAACTCGGATTTCCAAAGAAATGAAGGGTTCCCAATGCGAGGATTGGATTCAAAAGGAAGTCTTGGTCGAAACTTAGAACTTCAAATGGAAATAATAGAGGAAAAAACCCGAGCTGTAACTCAGATTTTCAAAGAGATGAAGGATTTCTAATGCGAGGATTGGATTCAAAAGGAAGTTCTGGTCGGAACTGAGAACTTTGACTGAAAATAATAGAAGAAAAACCCGAGCTGGAACTCGAATTTCCAAAAGAATGAAGGATTTCCAATGCGAGGATTGGATTCAAAAGGAAGTCATGGTTGGAACTCAGAACTTCGACTGGAAATAATAAAAGAAAAACCCGAGCTGGAACTCGGATTTCCGAAGAAGTGAAGGATTTCCAATGCGAGGATTGAATTCAAAAAAAAGTCCTGGTCGGAACTCAGAACTTCGACTAAAAATAATAGAAGAAAAACCCGAGCTGGAACTCAGATTTCCAAAAGAATGAAGGATTTCCAATGCGAGGATTGGATTCAAAAGGAAGTCCTAATCGGAACTCAGAACTTCGACTGAAAATAATAAAAGAAAAACCCGAGCTGGAACTCAGATTTCCAAAAGAATGAAGGATTTCCAATGCGAGGATTGGATTCAAAAGGAAGTCCTGGTCGGAACTCAGAACTTCGACTGGAAATAATAAAAGAAAAACCCGAGCTGAAACTCGGATTTCCAAAGAGATGAAGGATTTCCAATGCGAGGATTGGATTCAAAAGCAAGTCTTGGTCGGAACTCAGAACTTCGACTGAAAATAATAGAAGAAAAACCCGAGCTGGAACTCGGATTTCCAAAGAAATGAAGGATTTCTAATGCGAGGATTGGATTCAAAAGGAAGTCCTGGTCGGAACTCAGAACTTCGACTGAAAATAATAGAAGAAAAACCCGAGCTGGAACTCGGATTTCCAAAAGAATGAAAGATTTCCAATGCGAGGATTGGCTTCAAAAGGAAGTCCTGGTCGGAACTCAGAACCTCGACTGGAAATAATAAAAGAAAAACCCGAGCTGGAACTCGAATTTCCAAAGAGATGAAGGATTTCCAATGCGAGGATTGGATTCAAAAGGAAGTCCTGGTCGGAACTCAGAACTTCGATTGAAAATAATAGAAGAAAAACCCGAGCTGGAACTCGGATTTTCAAAGAAATGAAGGTTTTCCAATGCGAGGATTGGATTCAAAAGGAAGTCCTGGTCGAAACTCAGAACTTCGACTGGATAATAATAGAAGAAAAACCCTTGCTGGAACTCAGATTTCCAAAGAGATGAAGGATTTCCAATGCGAGGATTCTATTCAAAAGGAAGTTCTGGTAGGAACTGAGAACTTCGACTGAAAATCATAGTAGAAAAACCGAGCTGAAACTCAGATTTCCAAAAGAATGAAGGATTTCCAATGCGAGGATTGGATTCAAAAGGAAGTCCTGGTCGGAACTCAGAACTTCGACTGAAAATAATAGAAGAAAAACCCGAGCTGGAACTCGGATTTCCAAAGAAATGAAGGATTTCCAATACGAGGATTTGATTCAAAAGGAAGTCCTGGTTGGAACTCAGAACTTTGACTGAAAATAATAGAAGAAAAACCCGAGCTTGAACTCGGATTTCCGAAGAAATGAAGGATTTCCAATGCGAGATTTGGATTCAAAAGGAAGTCTTGGTCGAAACTCAGAACTTCGACTGAAAATAATAGAAGAAAAACCCGAGCTGGAACTCGGATTTCCAAAGAAATGAAGGATTTCTAATGCGAGGATTGGATTCAAAAGGAAGTCCTGGTCGGAACTCAGAACTTCGACTGAAAATAATAAAAGAAAAACCCGAGCTGGAACTCGGATTTCCAAAGAAATGAAGGATTTCCAATGCGAGGATTGGATTCAAAAGGAAGTCCTGGTTGGAACTCAGAACTTTGACTGAAAATAATAGAAGAAAAACCCGAGTTGGAACTCGGATTTCCAAAGAAATGAAGGATTTTCAATGCGAGGATTGGATTCAAAAGGAAGTCCTAGTCGGAACTCAGAACTTTGACTGAAAATAATAGAAGAAAAACCCGAGCTGGAACTCAGATTTCCAAAAGAATGAAGGATTTCCAATGCGAGGATTGGATTCAGAAGGAAGTCCTGGTCGAAACTCAGAACTTTGAGTGAAAATAATAAAAGAAAAACCCGAGCTGGAACTCGGATTTCCAAAGAAATGAAGGATTTCCAATGCGAGGATTGGATTCAAAAGGAAGTCCTGGTCGGAACTCAGAACTTCGACTGAAAATAATAGAAGAAAAACCCGAGTTGGAACTCGGATTTCCAAAGAAATGAAGGATTTCCAATGCGAGGATTGGATTCAAAAGGAAGTCCTGGTCGGAACTCAGAACTTCGACTGAAAATAATAGAAGAAAAACCCGAGCTGGAACTCAGATTTTGAAAAGAATGAAGGATTTCCAATGCGAGGATTGGATTCAGAAGGAAGTCCTGGTCGAAACTCAGAACTTCGACTAAAAATAATAAAAGAAAAACCCGAGCTGGAACTCGGATTTCCAAAGAGATGAAGGATTTCCAATGCGAGGATTGGATTCAAAAGGAAGTCCTGGTCGGAACTCAGAACTGTGACTGAAAATAATAAAAGAAAAACCCGAGTTGGAACTCGGATTTCCAAAGAAATGAAGGATTTCCAATGCGAGGATTGGATTCAAAAGGAAGTCCTGGTCGAAACTCAGAACTTCGAATGGAAATAATAGAAGAAAAACACAAGCTGGAACTCGGATTTCCAAAGAAATGAAGGATTTCTAATGCGAGGATTGGATTCAAAAGGAAGTCCTGGTCGGAACTCAGAACTTCGACTGAAAATAATAGAAGAAAAACTCGAGCTCGAACTCGGATTTCCGAAGAAATGAAGGATTTCCAATGCGAGGATTGGATTCAAAAGGAACTCTTGGTCGAAACTCAGAACTTCGACTGAAAATAATAGAAGAAAAACCCAAGCTGGAACTCGGAATTCCAAAGAAATGAAGGATTTCCAATGCAAGGATTGGATTCAAAAGGAAGCCCTGGTCGGAACTCAAAACTTCGACTGAAAATTATAAAAGAAAAACCCGAGCTGGAACTTGGATTTTCAAAGAAATGTAGGATTTCCAATGCGAGGATTAGATTCAAAAGGAAGTCCTGGTCGGAACTCAGAACTTTGATTGAAAATAATAGAAGAAAAACCCGAGCTGGAACTCGGATTTTCAAAGAAATGAAGGGTTTCCAATGCGAAGATTGGATTCAAAAGGAAGTCCTGGTCGAAACTCAGAACTTCGACTGGAAATAATAGAAGAAAAACCCTTGCTGGAACTCAGATTTCCAAAGAGATGAAGGATTTCCAATGCGAGGATTCTATTCAAAAGGAAGTTCTGGTAGGAACTGAGAACTTCGACTGAAAATAATAGAAGAAAAACCGAGCTGGAACTCAGATTTACAAAAGAATGAAGGATTTCCAATGCGAGGATTGGATTCAAAAGGAAGTCCTGGTCGGAACTCAGAACTTCGACTGAAAATAATAGAAGAAAAACCCGAGCTGGAACTCGGATTTCCAAAGAAATGAAGGATTTCCAATACGAGGATTTGATTCAAAAGGAAGTCCGGGTTGGAACTCAGAACTTTGACTGAAAATAATAGAAGAAAAACCTGAGCTTGAACTCGGATTTCCGAAGAAATGAAGTATTTCCAATGCGAGATTTGGATTCAAAAGGAAGTCTTGGTCGAAAATCAGAACTTCGACTGAAAATAATAAAAGAAAAACCCGAGCTGGAACTCGGATTTCCAAAGAAATGTAGGATTTCCAATGCGATGATTGAATTCAAAAAGAAGTCCAAGTCGGAACTCAGAACTTCGACTGAAAATAATAGAAGAAAAACCCAAGCTGGAACTCGGATTTCCAAAGAAATGAAGGGTTCCCAATGCGAGGATTGGATTCAAAAGGAAGTCTTGGTCGAAACTTAGAACTTCAAATGGAAATAATAGAGGAAAAAACCCGAGCTGTAACTCAGATTTTCAAAGAGATGAAGGATTTCTAATGCGAGGATTGGATTCAAAAGGAAGTTCTGGTCGGAACTGAGAACTTTGACTGAAAATAATAGAAGAAAAACCCGAGCTGGAACTCGAATTTCCAAAAGAATGAAGGATTTCCAATGCGAGGATTGGATTCAAAAGGAAGTCATGGTTGGAACTCAGAACTTCGACTGGAAATAATAAAAGAAAAACCCGAGCTGGAACTCGGATTTCCGAAGAAGTGAAGGATTTCCAATGCGAGGATTGAATTAAAAAAAAAGTCCTGGTCGGAACTCAGAACTTCGACTAAAAATAATAGAAGAAAAACCCGAGCTGGAACTCAGATTTCCAAAAGAATGAAGGATTTCCAATGCGAGGATTGGATTCAAAAGGAAGTCCTAGTCGGAACTCAGAACTTCGACTGAAAATAATAAAAGAAAAACCCGAGCTGGAACTCAGATTTCCAAAAGAATGAAGGATTTCCAATGCGAGGATTGGATTCAAAAGGAAGTCCTGGTCGGAACTCAGAACTTCGACTGAAAATAATAAAAGAAAAACCCGAGCTGAAACTCGGATTTCCAAAGAGATGAAGGATTTCCAATGCGAGGATTGGATTCAAAAGCAAGTCTTGGTCGGAACTCAGAACTTCGACTGAAAATAATAGAAGAAAAACCCGAGCTGGAACTCGGATTTCCAAAGAAATGAAGGATTTCTAATGCGAGGATTGGATTCAAAAGGAAGTCCTGGTCGGAACTCAGAACTTCGACTAAAAATAATAGAAGAAAAACCCGAGCTGGAACTCGGATTTCCAAAAGAATGAAAGATTTCCAATGCGAGGATTGGATTCAAAAGGAAGTCCTGGTCGGAACTCAGAACCTCGACTGGAAATAATAAAAGAAAAACCCGAGCTGGAACTCGAATTTCCAAAGAGATGAAGGATTTCCAATGCGAGGATTGGATTCAAAAGGAAGTCCTGGTCGGAACTTAGAACCTCGACTGAAAATAATAGAAGAAAAACCCGAGCTGGAACTCGGAATTCCAAAGAAATGAAGGGTTTCCAATGCAAGGATTGGATTCAAAAGGAAGTCCTGGTCGGAACTCAGAACTTCGACTGAAAATAATAGAAGAAAAACCTGAGCTGGAACTCGAATTTCCAATGAAATGTAGGATTTTCAATGCGAGGATTGGATTCAAAAGGAAGTCCTGGTCGGAACTCAGAACTTTGACTGAAAATAATAGAAGAAAAACCCGAGCTGGAACTCGGATTAACAAAGAAATGAAGGATTTCCAATGCCAGGATTGGATTAAAAAAGAAGTCCTGGTCGGAACTCAGAACTTCGACTGAAAATAATAGAAGAAAAACTGAGCTGGAACTCAGATTTCCAAAAGAATGAAGGATTTCCAATGCGAGGATTGGATTCAGAAGGAAGTCCTGGTCGAAACTCAGAACTTCGACTAAAAATAATAAAACAAAAACCTGAGCTTGAACTCGGATTTCCAAAGAGATGAAGGATTTCCAATGCGAGGATTGGATTTAAAAGGAAGTCCTGGTCGGAACTCAGAACTTTGACTGAAAATAATAGAAGAAAAACCCGAGTTGGAACTCGGATTTCCAAAGAAATGATGGATTTCCAATGCAAGGATTGGAATCAAAAGGAAGTCTTGGTCGAAACTCAGAACTTCGAATGGAAATAATAGAAGAAAAACACGAGCTGGAACTCGGATTTCCAAAGAAATGAAGGATTTCTAATGCGAGGATTGGATTCAAAAGGAAGTCCTGGTCGGAACTCAGAACTTCGACTGAAAATAATAGAAGAAAAACCCGAGCTGGAACTCGGATTTCCGAAGAAATGAAGGATTTCCAATGCGAGGATTGGATTCAAAAGGAAGTCTTGGTCGAAACTCAGAACTTCGACTGAAAATAATAGAAGAAAAACCCAAGCTGGAACTCGGAATTCCAAAGAAATGATGGATTTCCAATGCAAGGATTGGATTCAAAAGGAAGCCCTGGTCGGAACTCAAAACTTCGACTGAAAATTATAAAAGAAAAACCCGAGCTGGAACTTGGATTTTCAAAGAAATGTAGGATTTCCAATGCGAGGATTGGATTCAAAAGGAAGTCCTGGTCGGAACTCAGAACTTCGATTGAAAATAATAGAAGAAAAACCCGAGCTGGAACTCGGATTTTCAAAGAAATGAAGGGTTTCCAATGCGAGGATTGGATTCAAAAGGAAGTCCTGGTCGAAACTCAGAACTTCGACTGGAAATAACAGAAGAAAAACCCTTACTGGAACTCAGATTTCCAAAGAGATGAAGGATTTCCAATGCGAGGATTCTATTCAAAAGGAAGTCCTGGTTGGAACTCAGAACTTCGACTGGAAATAATAAAAGAAAAACCCGAGCTGGAACTCGGATTTCCGAAGAAGTGAAGGATTTCCAATGCGAGGATTAGATTCAGAAGGAAGTCCTGGTCGGAACTCAGAACTTTGACTGAAAATAATAGAAGAAAAACCCGAGCTGGAACTCAGATTTCCAAAATAATGAAGGATTTCCAATGCGAGGATTGGATTCAAAAGGAAGTCCTGGTCGGAACTCAGAACTTCGATTGAAAATAATAGAAGAAAAACCCGAGCTGAAACTCGGATTTCCGAAGAAATAAAGGATTTCCAATGCGAGGAGTGGATTCAAAAGGAAGTCTTGGTCGAAACTCAGAACTTCGACTGAAAATAATAGAAGAAAAACCCAAGCTGGAACTCGGAATTCCAAAGAAATGATGGATTTCCAATGCCAGGATTGGATTCAAAAGGAAGCTCTGGTCGGAACTCAAAACTTCGACTGAAAATTATAAAAGAAAAACCCGAGCTGGAACTTGGATTTTCAAAGAAATGTAGGATTTCCAATGCGAGGATTGGATTCAAAAGGAAGTCCTGGTCGGAACTCAGAACTTCGACTGGAAATAATAAAAGAAAAACCTGAGCTAGAACTCGGATTTCCAAAGAGATGAAGGATTTCCAATGCGAGGATTGGATTCAAAAGAAAGTCCTGGTCGGAACTCAAAACTTCGACTGAAAATAATAGAAGAAAAACCCGAGTTGGAACTCGGATTTCCAAAGAAATGAAGGATTTCCAATGCGAGGATTGGATTCAAAAGGAAGTCCTGGTTGAAACTCAGAACTTCGAATGGAATTAATAGAAAACAAACACGAGCTGGAACTCGGATTTCCAAAGAAATGAAGGATTTCTAATGCGAGGATTGTATTCAAAAGGAAGACCTGGTCGGAACTCAGAACTTCGACTGAAAATAATAGAAGAAAAACCCGAGCTGGAACTCAGATTTCCGAAGAAATGAAGGATTTCCAATGCGAGGATTGGATTCAAAAGGAAGTCCTGGTCGGAACTCAGAACTTTGATTGAAAATAATAGAAGAAAAACCCGAGCTGGAACTCAGATTTTCAAAGAAATGAAGGGTTTCCAATGCGAGGATTGGATTCAAAAGGAAGTCCTGGTCGAAACTCAGAACTTCGACTGGAAATAATAGAAGAAAAACCCTTGCTGGAACTCAGATTTCCAAAGAGATGAAGGATTTCCAATGCAAGGATTCTATTCAAAAGGAAGTTCTGGTAGGAACTGAGAACTTCGACTGAAAATAATAGAAGAAAAACCGAGCTGGAACTCAGATTTCCAAAAGAATGAAGGATTTCCAATGAGAGGATTGGATTCAAAAGGAAGTCCTGGTCGGAACTCAGAACTTCGACTGAAAATAATAAAAGAAAAACCCGAGCTGGAACTTGGATTTTCAAAGAAATGTAGGATTTCCAATGCGAGGATTGGATTCAAAAGGAAGTCCTGGTCGAAACTCAGAACTTCGACTGGAAATAATAGAAGAAAAACCCGAGCTGAAACTCGGATTTCCAAAGAGATGAAGGATTTCCAATGCGAGGATTCTATTCAAAAGGAACTTCTGGTAGGAACTGAGAACTTCGACTGAAAATAATAGAAGAAAAACCCGAGCTGGAACTCGAATTTCCAAAAGAATGAAGGATTTCCAATGCGAGGATTGGATTCAAAAGGAAGTCCTTGGCGGAACTCAAAACTTCGACTGAAAATAATAGAAGAAAAACATGAGCTGGAACTCAGATTTCTAAAAGAATGAAGGATTTCCAATGCGAGGATTGGATTCAGAAGGAAGTCCTGGTCGAAACTCAGAACTTCGAGTGAAAATAATAAAAGAAAAACCCGAGCTGGAACTCGGATTTCCAAAAAGATGAAGGATTTCCAATGCGAGGATTTGATTCAAAAGGAAGTCTTGGTCGGAACTCAAAACTTCGACTGAAAATTATAAAAGAAAAACCCGAGCTGGAACTTGGATTTTCAAAGAAATGTAGGATTTCCAATGCGAGGATTGGATTCAAAAGGAAGTCCTGGTCGGAACTCAGAACTTTGATTGAAAATAATAGAAGAAAAACCCGAGCTGGAACTCGGATTTTCAAAGAAATGAAGGGTTTCCAATGCGAAGATTAGATTCAAAAGGAAGTCCTGGTCGAAACTCAGAACTTCGACTGGAAATAATAGAAGAAAAACCCTTCCTGGAACTCAGATTTCCAAAGAGATGAAGGATTTCCAATGCGAGGATTCTATTCAAAAGGAAGTTCTGGTAGGAACTGAGAACTTCGACTAAAAATAATAGAAGGAAAACCGAGCTAGAACTCAGATTTCCAAAAGAATGAAGGATTTCCAATGCGAGGATTGGATTCAAAAGGAAGTCCTGGTCGGAACTCAGAACTTCGACTGAAAATAATAGAAGAAAAACCCGAGCTGGAACTCGAATATCCAAAGAAATGAAGGATTTCCAATACGAGAATTGGATTCAAAAGGAAGTCCTGGTCGGAACTCAGAACTTTGACTGAAAATAATAGAAGAAAAACCCGAGCTTGAACTCGGATTTCCGAAGAAATGAAGGATTTCCAATGCGAGTATTGGATTCAAAAGGAAGTCTTGGTCGAAACTCAGAACTTCGACTGAAAATAATAGAAGAAAAACCCGAACTCGAACTTGGATTTCCAAAGAAATGAAGGATTTCCAATACGAGGATTTGATTCAAAAGGAAGTCCTGGTTGGAACTCAGAACTTCGACTGAAAATAATAGAAGAAAAACCCGAGATGGAACTCGGATTTCCGAAGAAATGAAGGATTTCCAATGCGAGATTTGGATTCAAAAGGAAGTCTTGGTCGAAACTCAGAACTTCGACTGAAAATAATAGAAGAAAAACCCGAGCTGGAACTCGGATTTCCAAAGAAATGAAGGGTTTCCAATGCGATGATTGGATTCAAAAGGAAGTCTTGGTCGAAACTCAGAACTTCAAATGGAAATAATAGAAGAAAAAACCCGAGCTGGAATTCAGATTTCCAAAGAGATGAAGGATTTCCAATGCGAGGATTGGATTCAAAAGGAAGTTCTGGTCGGAACTGAGAACTTCGACTGAAAATAATAGAAGAAAAACCCGAGCTGGAACTCGAATTTCCAAAAGAATGAAGGATTTCCAATGCGAGAATTGGATTCAAAAGGAAGTCATGGTTGGAACTCAGAACTTCGACTAAAAATAATAAAAGAAAAACCCGAGCTGAAACTCGGATTTCCGAAGAAGTGAAGGATTTCCAATGCGAGGATTGAATTCAAAAGGAAGTCCTGGTCGGAACTCAGAACTTCGACTAAAAATAATAGAAGAAAAACCCGAGCTGGAACTCAGATTTCCAAAAGAATGAAGGATTTCCAATGCGAGGATTGGATTCAAAAGGAAGTCCTGGTTGAAACTCAGAACTTCGACTGAAAATAATAGAAGAGAAACTCGAGCTGGAACTCAGATTTCCAAAAGAATGAAGGATTTCCAATGCGAGGATGGGATTCAGAAGGAAGTCCTGGTCGGAACTCAGAACTTCGACTGAAAATAATAGAAGAAAAACCCGAGCTGGAACTCGGATTTTCAAAGAAATGAAGGATTTCCAATGCGAGGATTGGATTCAAAAGGAAGTCTTGGTCGAAACTCAGAACTTCGACTGAAAATAATAGAAGAAAAACCCAAGCTGGAACTCAGAATTCCAAAGAAATGAAGGATTTCCAATGCAAGGATTGGATTCAAAAGGAAGCCCTGATCGGAACTCAAAACTTCGACTGAAAATTATAAAAGAAAAACCCGAGCTGGAACTTGGATTTTCAAAGAAATGTAGGATTTCCAATGCGAGGATTGGATTCAAAAGGAAGTCCTGGTCGGAACTCAGAACTTCGATTGAAAATAATAGAAGAAAAACCCGAGCTGGAACTCGGATTTTCAAAGAAATGAAGGGTTTCCAATGCGAGGATTGGATTCAAAAAGAAGTCCTGGTCGAAACTCAGAACTTCGACTGGAAATAATAGAAGAAAAACCCTTGCTAGAACTCAGATTTCGAAAGAGATGAAGGATTTCCAATGCGAGGATTCTATTCAAAAGGAAGTTCTGGTAGGAACTGAGAACTTCGACTGAAAATAATAGAAGAAAAACCGAGCTGGAACTCAGATTTCCAAAAGAATGAAGGATTTCCAATGCGAGGATTGGATTCAAAAGGAAGTCCTGGTCGGAACTCAGAACTTCGACTGAAAATAATAGAAGAAAAACCCGAGCTGGAACTCGGATTTCCAAAGAAATGAAGGATTTCCAATACGAGGATTTGATTCAAAAGGAAGTCCTGGTTGGAACTCAGAACTTTGACTGAAAATAATAGAAGAAAAACCCGAGCTTGAACTCGGATTTCCGAAGAAATGAAGGATTTCCAATGCGAGATTTGGATTCAAAAGGAAGTCTTGGTCGAAACTCAGAACTTCGACTGAAAATAATAGAAGAAAAACCCGAGCTGGAACTCGGATTTCCAAAGAAATGAAGGATTTCTAATGCGAGGATTGGATTCAAAAGGAAGTTCTGGTCGGAACTCAGAACTTCGACTGAAAATAATAAAAGAAAAACCCAAGCTGGAACTCGGATTTCCAAAGAAATGAAGGATTTCCAATGCGAGGATTGGATTCAAAAGGAAGTCCTGGTCGGAACTCAGAACTTCGACTGAAAATAATAAAAGAAAAACCCGAGCTGGAACTTGGATTTTCAAAGAAATGTAGGATTTCCAATGCGAGGATTGGATTCAAAAGGAAGTCCTGGTCGGAACTCAGAATTTTGATTGAAAATAATAGAAGAAAAACCCGAGCTGGAACTCGGATTTTCAAAGAAATGAAGGGTTTCCAATGCGAGGACTGGATTCAAAAGGAAGTCCTCGTCGAAACTCAGAACTTCGACTGGAAATAATAGAAGAAAACCCCGAGCTGGAACTCGAATTTCCAAAGAGATGAAGGATTTCCAATGCGAGGATTCTATTCAAAAGGAAGTTCTGGTAGGAATTGAGAACTTCGACTGAAAATAATAGAAGAAAATCTTGAGCTGGAACTCGAATTTCCAAAAGAATGAAGGATTTCCAATGCGAGGATTGGATTCAGAAGGAAGTCCTGGTCGAAACTCAGAACTTCGAGTGAAAATAATAAAAGAAAAACCCGAGCTGGAACTCAGATTTCCAAAGAGATAAAGGATTTCCTATGCGAGGATTTGATTCAAAAGGAAGTCCTGGTTGGAACTCAGAACTTCGACTGGAAATAATAAAAGAAAAACCCGAGCTCGAACTCGAATTTCTGAAGAAGTGAAGGATTTCCAATGCAAGGATTGGATTCAAAAGGAAGCCCTGATCGGAACTCAAAACTTCGACTGAAAATTATAAAAGAAAAACCCGAGCTGGAACTTGGATTTTCAAAGAAATGTAGGATTTCCAATGCGAGGATTGGATTCAAAAGGAAGTCCTGGTCGGAACTCAGAACTTCGATTGAAAATAATAGAAGAAAAACCCGAGCAGGAACTCGGATTTTCAAAGAAATGAAGGGTTTCCAATGCGAGGATTGGATTCAAAAAGAAGTCCTGGTCGAAACTCAGAACTTCGACTGGAAATAATAGAAGAAAAACCCTTGCTAGAACTCAGATTTCGAAAGAGATGAAGGATTTCCAATGCGAGGATTCTATTCAAAAGGAAGTTCTGGTAGGAACTGAGAACTTCGACTGAAAATAATAGAAGAAAAACCGAGCTGGAACTCAGATTTCCAAAAGAATGAAGGATTTCCAATGCGAGGATTGGATTCAAAAGGAAGTCCTGGTCGGAACTCAGAACTTCGACTGAAAATAATAGAAGAAAAACCCGAGCTGGAACTCGGATTTCCAAAGAAATGAAGGATTTCCAATACGAGGATTTGATTCAAAAGGAAGTTCTGGTTGGAACTCAGAACTTTGACTGAAAATAATAGAAGAAAAACCCGAGCTTGAACTCGGATTTCCGAAGAAATGAAGGATTTCCAATGCGAGATTTGGATTCAAAAGGAAGTCTTGGTCGAAACTCAGAACTTCGACTGAAAATAATAGAAGAAAAACCCGAGCTGGAACTCGGATTTCCAAAGAAATGAAGGATTTCTAATGCGAGGATTGGATTCAAAAGGAAGTTCTGGTCGGAACTCAGAATTTCGATTGAAAATAATAGAAGAAAAACCCGAGCTGGAACTCGGATTTTCAAAGAAATGAAGGGTTTCCAATGCGAGGTCTGGATTCAAAAGGAAGTCCTCGTCGAAACTCAGAACTTCGACTGGAAATAATAGAAGAAAACCCCGAGCTGGAACTCGAATTTCCAAAGAGATGAAGGATTTCCAATGCGAGGATTCTATTCAAAAGGAAGTTCTGGTAGGAATTGAGAACTTCGACTGAAAATAATAGAAGAAAATCTTGAGCTGGAACTCGAATTTCCAAAAGAATGAAGGATTTCCAATGCGAGGATTGGATTCAGAAGGAAGTCCTGGTCGAAACTCAGAACTTCGAGTGAAAATAATAAAAGAAAAACCCGAGCTGGAACTCAGATTTCCAAAGAGATAAAGGATTTCCTATGCGAGGATTGGATTCAAAAGGAAGTCCTGGTTGGAACTCAGAACTTCGACTGGAAATAATAAAAGAAAAACCCGAGCTGGAACTCGAATTTCTGAAGAAGTGAAGGATTTCCAATGCGAGGATTAGATTCAAAAGGAAGTCCTGGTCGGAACTCAGAACTTCGACTGAAAATAATAGAAGAAAAACCCGAGCTAAAACTCGGATTTCCAAAGAAATGTAGGATTTTCAATGCGAGGATTGGATTCAAAAGGAAGTCCTGGTCGGAACTCAGAACTTCGATTGAAAATAATAGAAGAAAAACCCGAGCTGGAACTCGGATTTCCGAAGAAATGAAGGATTTCCAATGAGAGGATTGGATTCAAAAGGAAGTCTTGGTCGAAACTCAGAACTTCGACTACAAATAATAGAAGAAAAACCCAAGCTGGAACTCGAAATTCCAAAGAAATGAAGGATTTCCAATGCAAGGATTGGATTCAAAAGGAAGTCCTGGTCGGAACTCAGAACTTCGACTGAAAATTATAAAAGAAAAACCCGAGCTGGAACTCGGATTTTCAAAGAAATGTAGGATTTTCAATGCGAGGATTGGATTCAAAAGGAAGTCCTAGTCGGAACTCAGAACTTCGACTGAAAATAATAGAAGAAAAACCGAGCTGGAACTCAGATTTCCAAAAGAATGAAGGATTTCCAATGAGAGGATTGGATTCAAAAGGAAGTCCTGGTCGGAACTCAGAACTTCGACTGAAAATAATAGAAGAAAAACCCGAGCTGGAACTCGGATTTCCAAAGAAATGAAGGATTTCCAATACGAAGATTTGATTCAAAAGGAAGTCCTGGTTGGAACTCAGAACTTTGACTGAAAATAATAGAAGAAAAACCCGAGCTTGAACTCGGATTTCTGAAGAAATGAAGGATTTCCAATGCGAGATTTGGATTCAAAAGAAAGTCTTGGTCGAAACTCAGAACTTCGACTGAAAATAATAGAAGAAAAACCCGAGCTGGAACTCGGATTTCCAAAGAAATGAAGGATTTCTAATGCGAGGATTGGATTCAAAAGGAAGTCCTGGTCGGAACTCAGAACTTCGACTGAAAATAATAAAAGAAAAACCCGAGCTGGAACTCGGATTTCCAAAGAAATGAAGGATTTCCAATGCGAGGATTGGATTCAAAAGGAAGTCCTGGTCGGAACTCAGAACTTTGACTGAAAATAATAGAAGAAAAACCCGAGTTGGAACTCGGATTTCCAAAGAAATGAAGGATTTTCAATGCGAGGATTGGATTCAAAAGGAAGTCCTAGTCGGAACTCAGAACTTCGACTGAAAATAATAGAAGAAAAACCCGAGCTGGAACTCAGATTTCCAAAAGAATGAAGGATTTCCAATGCGAGGATTGGATTCAGAAGGAAGTCCTGGTCGAAACTCAGAACTTTGAGTGAAATAATAAAAGAAAAACCCGAGCTGGAACTCGGATTTCCAAAGAGATGAAGGATTTCCAATGCGAGGATTGGATTCAAAAGGAAGTCCTGGTCGGAACTCAGAACTTCAACTGAAAATAATAGATGAAAAACCCGAGCTGGAACTCGGATTTCCAAAGAAATGAAGGATTTACAATACGAGGATTTGATTCAAAAGGAAGTCCTGGTTGGAACTCAGAACTTTGACTGAAAATAATAGAAGAAAAACCCGAGCTTGAACTCGGATTTCCGAAGAAATGAAGGATTTCCAATGCGAGATTTGGATTCAAAAGGAAGTCTTGGTCGAAACTCAGAACTTCGACTGAAAATAATAGAAGAAAAATCCGAGCTGGAACTCGGATTTCCAAAGAAATGAAGGATTTCTAATGCGAGGATTGGATTCAAAAGGAAGTCCAGGTCGGAACTCAGAACTTCGACTGAAAATAATAAAAGAAAAACCCGAGCTGGAACTCGGATTTCCAAAGAAATGAAGGATTTCCAATGCGAGGATTGGATTCAAAAGGAAGTCCTGGTCGGAACTCAGAACTTTGACTGAAAATAATAGAAGAAAAACCCGAGTTGGAACTCGGATTTCCAAAGAAATGAAGGATTTCCAATGCGAGGATTGGATTCCAAAGGAAGTCCTAGTCGGAACTCAGAACTTCGACTGAAAATAATAGAAGAAAAACCCGAGCTGGAACTCAGATTTCCAAAAGAATGAAGGATTTCCAATGCGAGGATTGGATTCAGAAGGAAGTCCTGGTCGAAACTCAGAACTTTGAGTGAAAATAATAAAAGAAAAACCCGAGCTGGAACTCGGATTTCCAAAGAGATGAAGGATTTCCAATGCGAGGATTGGATTCAAAAGGAAGTCCTGGTCGGAACTCAGAACTTCAACTGAAAATAATAGATGAAAAACCCGAGCTGGAACTCGGATTTCCAAAGAAATGAAGGATTTCCAATGCAAGGATTGGATTCAAAAGGAAGTCCTGGTCGGAACTCAGAACTTTGACTGAAAATAATAGAAGAAAAACCCAAGCTGGAACTCGGATTTCCAAAGAAATGTAGGATTTCCAATGCGAGGATTGGATTCAAAAGGAAGTCCTGGTCGGAACTCAGAACTTCGACTGAAAATAATAGAAGAAAAACCCGAGCTGGAACTCGGATTTCCAAAGAAATGAAGGATTTCCAATGCGAGGATTGGATTAAAAAAGAAGTCCTGGTCGGAACTCAGAACTTCGACTGGAAATAATAAAAGAAAAACCTGAGCTAGAACTCGGATTTCCAAAGAGATGAAGGATTTCCAATGCGAGGATTGGATTCAAAAGAAAGTCCTGGTCGGAACTCAGAACTTCGACTGAAAATAATAGAAGAAAAACCCGAGCTGGAACTCGGATTTCCAAAAGAATGAAGGATTTCCAATGCGAGAATTGGATTCAAAAGGAAGTCCTGGTCGGAACTCAGAACTTCGACTGAAAATAATAGAAGAAAAACCCAAGCTAGAACTGGGATTTCTGAAGAAATGAAGGATTTCCAATACGAGGATTGGATTCAAGAGGAAGTCCTGGTCGGAACTCAGAACTTCGACTGAAAATAATAAAAGAAAAACCTGAGCTTGAACTCGGATTTCCGAAGAAATGAAGGATTTCCAATGCAAGGATTGGATTCAAAAGGAAGTCTTGGTCGAAACTCAGAACTTCGACTGAAAATAATAGAAGAAAAACCCGAGCTGGAACTCGGATTCCAAAAGAAATGAAGGATTTCCAATGCGAGGATTGGATTCAAAAGGAAGTCCTGGTCGAAACTCAGAACTTCGACTCAAAATAATAAAAGAAAAACCCGAGCTGGAACTCGGATTTTCAAAGAAATGTTGGATTTCCAATGCGAGGATTGGATTCAAAAGGAAGACCTGGTCGGAACTCAGAACTTCGATTGAAAATAATAGAAGAAAAACCCGAGCTGGAACTCGGATTTTCAAAGAATTGAAGGGTTTCCAATGCGAGGATTGGATTCAAAAGGAAGTCCTGGTCGAAACTCAGAACTTCGACTGGAAATAATAGAAGAAAACCCCGAGCTGGAACTCGGATTTCCAAAGAGATGAAGGATTTCCAATGCGAGGATTCTATTCAAAAGGAAGTTCTGGTAGGAATTGAGAACTTCGACTGAAAATAATAGAAGAAAAACCCGAGCTGGAACTCGAATTTCCAAAAGAATAAAGGATTTCCAATGCGAGGATTGGATTCAAAAGGAAGTCCTGGTCGGAACTCAAAACTTCGACTGAAAATAATATAAGAAAAACCCGAGTTGGAACTCAGATTTCCAAAAGAATGAAGGATTTCCAATGCGAGGATTAGATTCAGAAGGAAGTCCTGGTCGAAACTCAGAACTTCGAGTGAAAATAATAAAAGAAAAACCCAAGCTGGAACTTGGATTTCCAAAGAGATAAAGGATTTCGAATGCGAGGATTGGATTCAGAAGGAAGTCCTGGTTGGAACTCAGAACTTCGACTGGAAATAATAAAAGAAAAACCCGAGCTGGAACTCGGATTTCCGAAGAAGTGAAGGATTTCCAATGCGAGGATTAGATTCAAAAGGAAGTCCTGGTCGGAACTCAGAACTTCGACTGAAAATAATAGAAGAAAAACCCGAGCTGGAACTCAGATTTCCAAAATAATGAAGGATTTCCAATGCGAGGATTGGATTCAAAAGGAAGTCCTGGTCGGAACTCAGAACTTCGATTGAAAATAATAGAAGAAAAACCCGAGCTGGAACTCGGATTTCCGAAGAAATAAAGGATTTCCAATGCGAGGAGTGGATTCAAAAGGAAGTCTTGGTCGAAACTCAGAACTTCGACTAAAAATAATAGAAGAAAAACCCAAGCTGGAACTCGGAATTCCAAAGAAATGAAGGATTTCCAATGCAAGGATTGAATTCAAAAGGAAGTCCTGGTCGGAACTCAGAACTTCGACTGAAAATAATAAAAGAAAAACCCGAGCTGGAACTCGGATTTCCAAAGAAATGAAGGATTTCCAATGCGAGGATTGGATTCAAAAGGAAGTCCTGGTCGGAACTCAGAACTTTGACTGAAAATAATAGAAGAAAAACCCGAGTTGGAACTCGGATTTCCAAAGAAATGAAGGATTTCCAATGCGAGGATTGGATTCAAAAGGAAGTCCTAGTCGGAACTCAAAACTTCGACTGAAAATAATAGAAGAAAAACCCGAGCTGGAACTCAGACTTCCAAAAGAATGAAGGATTTCCAATGCGAGGATTGGATTCAGAAGGAAGTCCTGGTCGAAACTCAGAACTTTGAGTGAAAATAATAAAAGAAAAACCCGAGCTGGAACTCGGATTTCCAAAGAGATGAAGGATTTCCAATGCGAGGATTGGATTCAAAAGGAAGTCCTGGTCGGAACTCAGAACTTCAACTGAAAATAATAGATGAAAAACCCGAGCTGGAACTCGGATTTCCAAAGAAATGAAGGATTTCCAATGCAAGGATTGGATTCAAAAGGAAGTCCTGGTCGGAACTCAGAACTTTGACTGAAAATAATAGAAGAAAAACCCAAGCTGGAACTCGGATTTCCAAAGAAATGTAGGATTTCTAATGCGAGGATTGGATTCAAAAGGAAGTCCTGGTCGGAACTCAGAACTTCGACTGAAAATAATAGAAGAAAAACCCGAGCTGGAACTCGGATTTCTAAAGAAATGAAGGATTTCCAATGCGAGGATTGGATTAAAAAAGAAGTCCTGGTCGGAACTCAGAACTTCGACTGGAAATAATAAAAGAAAAACCTGAGCTAGAACTCGGATTTCCAAAGAGATAAAGGATTTCCAATGCGAGGATTGGATTCAAAAGAAAGTCCTGGTCGGAACTCAGAACTTCGACTGAAAATAATAGAAGAAAAACCCGAGCTGGAACTCTGATTTCCAAAAGAATGAAGGATTTCCAATGCGAGGATTGGATTGAAAAGGAAGTCCTGGTCGGAACTCAGAACTTCGACTGAAAATAATAGAAGAAAAACCCAAGCTAGAACTGGGATTTCTGAAGAAATGAAGGATTTCCAATACGAGGATTGGATTCAAGAGGAAGTCCTGGTCGGAACTCAGAACTTCGACTGAAAATAATAAAAGAAAAACCTGAGCTTGAACTCGGATTTCCGAAGAAATGAAGGATTTCCAATGCAAGGATTGGATTCAAAAGGAAGTCTTGGTCGAAACTCAGAACTTCGACTGAAAATAATAGAAGAAAAACCCGAGCTGGAACTCGGATTCTAAAAGAAATGAAGGATTTCCAATGCGAGGATTGGATTCAAAAGGAAGTCCTGGTCGGAACTCAGAACTTCGACTGAAAATAATAAAAGAAAAACCCGAGCTGGAACTCGGATTTTCAAAGAAATGTAGGATTTCCAATGCGAGGATTTGATTCAAAAGGAAGTCCTGGTCGGAACTCAGAACTTCGATTGAAAATAATAGAAGAAAAACCCGAGCTGGAACTCGGATTTTCAAAGAAATGACGGGTTTCCAATGCGAGGATTGGATTCAAAAGGAAGTCCTGGTCGAAACTCAGAACTTCGACTGGAAATAATAGAAGAAAACCCCGAGCTGGAACTCGGATTTCCAAAGAGATGAAGGATTTCCAATGCGAGGATTCTATTCAAAAGGAAGTTCTGGTAGGAATTGAGAACTTCGACTGAAAATAATAGAAGAAAAACCCGAGCTGGAACTCGAATTTCCAAAAGAATAAAGGATTTCCAATGCGAGGATTGGATTCAAAAGGAAGTCCTGGTCGGAACTCAAAACTTCGACTGAAAATAATATAAGAAAAACCCGAGCTGGAACTCAGATTTCCAAAAGAATGAAGGATTTCCAATGCGAGGATTAGATTCAGAAGGAAGTCCTGGTCGAAACTCAGAACTTCGAGTGAAAATAATAAAAGAAAAACCCGAGCTGGAACTCGAATTTCCAAAGAGATGAAGGATTTCCAATGCGAGGATTGGATTCAAAAGGAAGTCCTGGTCGGAACTCAGAACTGTGACTGAAAATAATAGAAGAAAAACCCGAGTTGGAACTCGGATTTCCAAATAAATGAAGGATTTCCAATGCGAGGATTGGATTCAAAAGGAAGTCCTGGTCGAAACTCAGAACTTCGAATGGAAATAATAGAAGAAAAACACGAGCTGGAACTCGGATTTCCAAAGAAATGACGGATTTCTAATGCGAGGATTGGATTCAAAAGGAAGTCCTGGTCGGAACTCAGAACTTCGACTGAAAATAATAGAAGAAAAACCCGAGCTCGAACTCGGATTTCCGAAGAAATGAAGGATTTCCAATGCGAGGATTGGATTCAAAAGGAAGTCTTGGTCGAAACTCAGAACTTCGACTGAAAATAATAGAAGAAAAACCCAAGCTGGAACTCGGAATTCCAAAGAAATAAAGGATTTCCAATGCAAGGATTGGATTCAAAAGGAAGCCCTGGTCGGAACTCAAAACTTCGACTGAAAATTATAAAAGAAAAACCCGAGCTGGAACTTGGATTTTCAAAGAAATGTAGGATTTCCAATGCGAGGATTGGATTCAAAAGGAAGTCCTGGTCGGAACTCAGAACTTCGATTGAAAATAATAGAAGAAAAACCCGAGCTGGAACTCTGATTTTCAAAGAAATGAAGGGTTTCCAATGCGAGGATTGGATTCAAAAGAAAGTCCTGGTCGAAACTCAGAACTTCGACTGGATAATAATAGAAGAAAAACCCTTGCTGGAACTCAGATTTCCAAAGAGATGAAGGATTTCCAATGCGAGGATTCTATTCAAAAGGAAGTTCTGGTAGGAACTGAGAACTTCGACTGAAAATAATAGAAGAAAAACCGAGCTGGAACTCAGATTTCCAAAAGAATGAAGGATTTCCAATGCGAGGATTGGATTCAAAAGGAAGTCCTGGTCGGAACTCAGAACTTCGACTGAAAATAATAGAAGAGAAACCCGAGCTGGAACTCGGATTTCCAAAGAAATGAAGGATTTCCAATACGAAGATTTGATTCAAAAGGAAGTCCTGGTTGGAACTCAGAACTTTGACTGAAAATAATAGAAGAAAAACCCGAGCTTGAACTCGGATTTCCGAAGAAATGAAGGATTTCCAATGCGAGATTTGGATTCAAAAGAAAGTCTTGGTCGAAACTCAGAACTTCGACTGAAAAAGATAGAAGAAAAACCCGAGCTGGAACTCGGATTTCCAAAGAAATGAAGGATTTCTAATGCGAGGATTGGATTCAAAAGGAAGTCCTGGTCGGAACTCAGAACTTCGACTGAAAATAATAAAAGAAAAACCCGAGCTGGAACTCGGATTTCCAAAGAAATGAAGGATTTCCAATGCGAGGATTGGATTCAAAAGGAAGTCCTGGTCGGAACTCAGAACTTTGACTGAAAATAATAGAAGAAAAACCCGAGTTGGAACTCGGATTTCCAAAGAAATGAAGGATTTTCAATGCGAGGATTGGATTCAAAAGGAAGTCCTAGTCGGAACTCAGAACTTCGACTGAAAATAATAGAAGAAAAACCCGAGCTGGAACTCAGATTTCCAAAAGAATGAAGGATTTCCAATGCGAGGATTGGATTCAGAAGGAAGTCCTGGTCGAAACTCAGAACTTTGAGTGAAAATAATAAAAGAAAAACCCGAGCTGGAACTCGGATTTCCAAAGAGATGAAGGATTTCCAATGCGAGGATTGGATTCAAAAGGAAGTCCTGGTCGGAACTCAGAACTTCAACTGAAAATAATAGATGAAAAACCCAAGCTGGAACTCGGATTTCCAAAGAAATGAAGGATTTACAATACGAGGATTTGATTCAAAAGGAAGTCCTGGTTGGAACTCAGAACTTTGACTGAAAATAATAGAAGAAAAACCCGAGCTTGAACTCGGATTTCCGAAGAAATGAAGGATTTCCAATGCGAGATTTGGATTCAAAAGGAAGTCTTGGTCGAAACTCAGAACTTCGACTGAAAATAATAGAAGAAAAATCCGAGCTGGAACTCGGATTTCCAAAGAAATGAAGGATTTCTAATGCGAGGATTGGATTCAAAAGGAAGTCCAGGTCGGAACTCAGAACTTCGACTGAAAATAATAAAAGAAAAACCCGAGCTGGAACTCGGATTTCCAAAGAAATGAAGGATTTCCAATGCGAGGATTGGATTCAAAAGGAAGTCCTGGTCGGAACTCAGAACTTTGACTGAAAATAATAGAAGAAAAACCCGAGTTGGAACTCGGATTTTCAAAGAAATGAAGGATTTTCAATGCGAGGATTGGATTCAAAAGGAAGTCCTAGTCGGAACTCAGAACTTCGACTGAAAATAATAGAAGAAAAACCCGAGCTGGAACTCAGATTTCCAAAAGAATGAAGGATTTCCAATGCGAGGATTGGATTCAGAAGGAAGTCCTGGTCGAAACTCAGAACTTTGAGTGAAAATAATAAAAGAAAAACCCGAGCTGGAACTCGGATTTCCAAAGAGATGAAGGATTTCCAATGCGAGGATTGGATTCAAAAGGAAGTCCTGGTCGGAACTCAGAACTTCAACTGAAAATAATAGATGAAAAACCCGAGCTGGAACTCGGATTTCCAAAGAAATGAAGGATTTACAATACGAGGATTTGATTCAAAAGGAAGTCCTGGTTGGAACTCAGAACTTTGACTGAAAATAATAGAAGAAAAACCCGAGCTTGAACTCGGATTTCCGAAGAAATGAAGGATTTCCAATGCGAGATTTGGATTCAAAAGGAAGTCTTGGTCGAAACTCAGAACTTCGACTGAAAATAATAGAAGAAAAATCCGAGCTGGAACTCGGATTTCCAAAGAAATGAAGGATTTCTAATGCGAGGATTGGATTCAAAAGGAAGTCCAGGTCGGAACTCAGAACTTCGACTGAAAATAATAAAAGAAAAACCCGAGCTGGAACTCGGATTTCCAAAGAAATGAAGGATTTCCAATGCGAGGATTGGATTCAAAAGGAAGTCCTGGTCGGAACTCAGAACTTTGACTGAAAATAATAGAAGAAAAACCCGAGTTGGAACTTGGATTTCCAAAGAAATGAAGGATTTCCAATGCGAGGATTGGATTCAAAAGGAAGTCCTAGTCGGAACTCAGAACTTCGACTGAAAATAATAGAAGAAAAACCCGAGCTGGAACTCAGATTTCCAAAAGAATGAAGGATTTCCAATGCGAGGATTGGATTCAGAAGGAAGTCCTGGTCGAAACTCAGAACTTTGAGTGAAAATAATAAAAGAAAAACCCGAGCTGGAACTCGGATTTCCAAAGAGATGAAGGATTTCCAATGCGAGGATTGGATTCAAAAGGAAGTCCTGGTCGGAACTCAGAACTTCAACTGAAAATAATAGATGAAAAACCCGAGCTGGAACTCGGATTTCCAAAGAAATGAAGGATTTCCAATGCGAGGATTGGATTCAAAAGGAAGTCCTGGTCGGAACTCAGAACTTTGACTGAAAATAATAGAAGAAAAACCCGAGTTGGAACTCGGATTTCCAAAGAAATGAAGGATTTCCAATGCGAGGATTGGATTCAAAAGGAAGTCCTAGTCGGAACTCAGAACTTCGACTGAAAATAATAGAAGAAAAACCCGAGCTGGAACTCAGACTTCCAAAAGAATGAAGGATTTCCAATGCGAGGATTGGATTCAGAAGGAAGTCCTGGTCGAAACTCAGAACTTTGAGTGAAAATAATAAAAGAAAAACCCGAGCTGGAACTCGGATTTCCAAAGAGATGAAGAATTTCCAATGCGAGGATTGGATTCAAAAGGAAGTCCTGGTCGGAACTCAGAACTTCAACTGAAAATAATAGATGAAAAACCCGAGCTGGAACTCGGATTTCCAAAGAAATGAAGGATTTCCAATGCAAGGATTGGATTCAAAAGGAAGTCCTGGTCGGAACTCAGAACTTTGACTGAAAATAATAGAAGAAAAACCCAAGCTGGAACTCGGATTTCCAAAGAAATGTAGGATTTCCAATGCGAGGATTGGATTCAAAAGGAAGTCCTGGTCGGAACTCAGAACTTCGACTGAAAATAATAGAAGAAAAACCCGAGCTGGAACTCGGATTTCTAAAGAAATGAAGGATTTCCAATGCGAGGATTGGATTAAAAAAGAAGTCCTGGTCGGAACTCAGAACTTCGACTGGAAATAATAAAAGAAAAACCTGAGCTAGAACTCGGATTTCCAAAGAGATGAAGGATTTCCAATGCGAGGATTGGATTCAAAAGAAAGTCCTGGTCGGAACTCAGAACTTCGACTGAAAATAATAGAAGAAAAACCCGAGCTGGAACTCGGATTTCCAAAAGAATGAAGGATTTCCAATGCGAGGATTGGATTGAAAAGGAAGTCCTGGTCGGAACTCAGAACTTCGACTGAAAATAATAGAAGAAAAACCCAAGCTAGAACTGGGATTTCTGAAGAAATGAAGGATTTCCAATACGAGGATTGGATTCAAGAGGAAGTCCTGGTCGGAACTCAGAACTTCGACTGAAAATAATAAAAGAAAAACCTGAGCTTGAACTCGGATTTCCGAAGAAATGAAGGATTTCCAATGCAAGGATTGGATTCAAAAGGAAGTCTTGGTCGAAACTCAGAACTTCGACTGAAAATAATAGAAGAAAAACCCGAGCTGGAACTCGGATTCTAAAAGAAATGAAGGATTTCCAATGCGAGGATTGGATTCAAAAGGAAGTCCTGGTCGGAACTCAGAACTTCGACTGAAAATAATAAAAGAAAAACCCGAGCTGGAACTCGGATTTTCAAAGAAATGTAGGATTTCCAATGCGAGGATTTGATTCAAAAGGAAGTCCTGGTCGGAACTCAGAACTTCGATTGAAAATAATAGAAGAAAAACCCGAGCTGGAACTCGGATTTTCAAAGAAATGACGGGTTTCCAATGCGAGGATTGGATTCAAAAGGAAGTCCTGGTCGAAACTCAGAACTTCGACTGGAAATAATAGAAGAAAACCCCGAGCTGGAACTCGGATTTCCAAAGAGATGAAGGATTTCCAATGCGAGGATTCTATTCAAAAGGAAGTTCTGGTAGGAATTGAGAACTTCGACTGAAAATAATAGAAGAAAAACCCGAGCTGGAACTCGAATTTCCAAAAGAATAAAGGATTTCCAATGCGAGGATTGGATTCAAAAGGAAGTCCTGGTCGGAACTCAAAACTTCGACTGAAAATAATATAAGAAAAACCCGAGCTGGAACTCAGATTTCCAAAAGAATGAAGGATTTCCAATGCGAGGATTAGATTCAGAAGGAAGTCCTGGTCGAAACTCAGAACTTCGAGTGAAAATAATAAAAGAAAAACCCGAGCTGGAACTCGAATTTCCAAAGAGATGAAGGATTTCCAATGCGAGGATTGGATTCAAAAGGAAGTCCTGGTCGGAACTCAGAACTGTGACTGAAAATAATAGAAGAAAAACCCGAGTTGGAACTCGGATTTCCAAATAAATGAAGGATTTCCAATGCGAGGATTGGATTCAAAAGGAAGTCCTGGTCGAAACTCAGAACTTCGAATGGAAATAATAGAAGAAAAACACGAGCTGGAACTCGGATTTCCAAAGAAATGACGGATTTCTAATGCGAGGATTGGATTCAAAAGGAAGTCCTGGTCGGAACTCAGAACTTCGACTGAAAATAATAGAAGAAAAACCCGAGCTCGAACTCGGATTTCCGAAGAAATGAAGGATTTCCAATGCGAGGATTGGATTCAAAAGGAAGTCTTGGTCGAAACTCAGAACTTCGACTGAAAATAATAGAAGAAAAACCCAAGCTGGAACTCGGAATTCCAAAGAAATAAAGGATTTCCAATGCAAGGATTGGATTCAAAAGGAAGCCCTGGTCGGAACTCAAAACTTCGACTGAAAATTATAAAAGAAAAACCCGAGCTGGAACTTGGATTTTCAAAGAAATGTAGGATTTCCAATGCGAGGATTGGATTCAAAAGGAAGTCCTGGTCGGAACTCAGAACTTCGATTGAAAATAATAGAAGAAAAACCCGAGCTGGAACTCGGATTTTCAAAGAAATGAAGGGTTTCCAATGCGAGGATTGGATTCAAAAGAAAGTCCTGGTCGAAACTCAGAACTTCGACTGGATAATAATAGAAGAAAAACCCTTGCTGGAACTCAGATTTCCAAAGAGATGAAGGATTTCCAATGCGAGGATTCTATTCAAAAGGAAGTTCTGGTAGGAACTGAGAACTTCGACTGAAAATAATAGAAGAAAAACCGAGCTGGAACTCGGATTTCCAAAAGAATGAAGGATTTCCAATGCGAGGATTGGATTCAAAAGGAAGTCCTGGTCGGAACTCAGAACTTCGACTGAAAATAATAGAAGAAAAACCCGAGCTGGAACTCGGATTTCCAAAGAAATGAAGGATTTCCAATACGAAGATTTGATTCAAAAGGAAGTCCTGGTTGAAACTCAGAACTTTGACTGAAAATAATAGAAGAAAAACCCGAGCTTGAACTCGGATTTCCGAAGAAATGAAGGATTTCCAATGCGAGATTTGGATTCAAAAGAAAGTCTTGGTCGAAACTCAGAACTTCGACTGAAAATAATAGAAGAAAAACCCGAGCTGGAACTCGGATTTCCAAAGAAATGAAGGATTTCTAATGCGAGGATTGGATTCAAAAGGAAGTCCTGGTCGGAACTCAGAACTTCGACTGAAAATAATAAAAGAAAAACCCGAGCTGGAACTCGGATTTCCAAAGAAATGAAGGATTTCCAATGCGAGGATTGGATTCAAAAGGAAGTCCTGGTCGGAACTCAGAACTTTGACTGAAAATAATAGAAGAAAAACCCGAGTTGGAACTCGGATTTTCAAAGAAATGAAGGATTTTCAATGCGAGGATTGGATTCAAAAGGAAGTCCTAGTCGGAACTCAGAACTTCGACTGAAAATAATAGAAGAAAAACCCGAGCTGGAACTCAGATTTCCAAAAGAATGAAGGATTTCCAATGCGAGGATTGGATTCAGAAGGAAGTCCTGGTCGAAACTCAGAACTTTGAGTGAAAATAATAAAAGAAAAACCCGAGCTGGAACTCGGATTTCCAAAGAGATGAAGGATTTCCAATGCGAGGATTGGATTCAAAAGGAAGTCCTGGTCGGAACTCAGAACTTCAACTGAAAATAATAGATGAAAAACCCGAGCTGGAACTCGGATTTCCAAAGAAATGAAGGATTTACAATACGAGGATTTGATTCAAAAGGAAGTCCTGGTTGGAACTCAGAACTTTGACTGAAAATAATAGAAGAAAAACCCGAGCTTGAACTCGGATTTCCGAAGAAATGAAGGATTTCCAATGCGAGATTTGGATTCAAAAGGAAGTCTTGGTCGAAACTCAGAACTTCGACTGAAAATAATAGAAGAAAAATCCGAGCTGGAACTCGGATTTCCAAAGAAATGAAGGATTTCTAATGCGAGGATTGGATTCAAAAGGAAGTCCAGGTCGGAACTCAGAACTTCGACTGAAAATAATAAAAGAAAAACCCGAGCTGGAACTCGGATTTCCAAAGAAATGAAGGATTTCCAATGCGAGGATTGGATTCAAAAGGAAGTCCTGGTCGGAACTCAGAACTTTGACTGAAAATAATAGAAGAAAAACCCGAGTTGGAACTTGGATTTCCAAAGAAATGAAGGATTTCCAATGCGAGGATTGGATTCAAAAGGAAGTCCTAGTCGGAACTCAGAACTTCGACTGAAAATAATAGAAGAAAAACCCGAGCTGGAACTCAGATTTCCAAAAGAATGAAGGATTTCCAATGCGAGGATTGGATTCAGAAGGAAGTCCTGGTCGAAACTCAGAACTTTGAGTGAAAATAATAAAAGAAAAACCCGAGCTGGAACTCGGATTTCCAAAGAGATGAAGGATTTCCAATGCGAGGATTGGATTCAAAAGGAAGTCCTGGTCGGAACTCAGAACTTCAACTGAAAATAATAGATGAAAAACCCGAGCTGGAACTCGGATTTCCAAAGAAATGAAGGATTTCCAATGCGAGGATTGGATTCAAAAGGAAGTCCTGGTCGGAACTCAGAACTTTGACTGAAAATAATAGAAGAAAAACCCGAGTTGGAACTCGGATTTCCAAAGAAATGAAGGATTTCCAATGCGAGGATTGGATTCAAAAGGAAGTCCTAGTCGGAACTCAGAACTTCGACTGAAAATAATAGAAGAAAAACCCGAGCTGGAACTCAGACTTCCAAAAGAATGAAGGATTTCCAATGCGAGGATTGGATTCAGAAGGAAGTCCTGGTCGAAACTCAGAACTTTGAGTGAAAATAATAAAAGAAAAACCCGAGCTGGAACTCGGATTTCCAAAGAGATGAAGAATTTCCAATGCGAGGATTGGATTCAAAAGGAAGTCCTGGTCGGAACTCAGAACTTCAACTGAAAATAATAGATGAAAAACCCGAGCTGGAACTCGGATTTCCAAAGAAATGAAGGATTTCCAATGCAAGGATTGGATTCAAAAGGAAGTCCTGGTCGGAACTCAGAACTTTGACTGAAAATAATAGAAGAAAAACCCAAGCTGGAACTCGGATTTCCAAAGAAATGTAGGATTTCCAATGCGAGGATTGGATTCAAAAGGAAGTCCTGGTCGGAACTCAGAACTTCGACTGAAAATAATAGAAGAAAAACCCGAGCTGGAACTCGGATTTCTAAAGAAATGAAGGATTTCCAATGCGAGGATTGGATTAAAAAAGAAGTCCTGGTCGGAACTCAGAACTTCGACTGGAAATAATAAAAGAAAAACCTGAGCTAGAACTCGGATTTCCAAAGAGATGAAGGATTTCCAATGCGAGGATTGGATTCAAAAGAAAGTCCTGGTCGGAACTCAGAACTTCGACTGAAAATAATAGAAGAAAAACCCGAGCTGGAACTCGGATTTCCAAAAGAATGAAGGATTTCCAATGCGAGGATTGGATTGAAAAGGAAGTCCTGGTCGGAACTCAGAACTTCGACTGAAAATAATAGAAGAAAAACCCAAGCTAGAACTGGGATTTCTGAAGAAATGAAGGATTTCCAATACGAGGATTGGATTCAAGAGGAAGTCCTGGTCGGAACTCAGAACTTCGACTGAAAATAATAAAAGAAAAACCTGAGCTTGAACTCGGATTTCCGAAGAAATGAAGGATTTCCAATGCAAGGATTGGATTCAAAAGGAAGTCTTGGTCGAAACTCAGAACTTCGACTGAAAATAATAGAAGAAAAACCCGAGCTGGAACTCGGATTCTAAAAGAAATGAAGGATTTCCAATGCGAGGATTGGATTCAAAAGGAAGTCCTGGTCGGAACTCAGAACTTCGACTGAAAATAATAAAAGAAAAACCCGAGCTGGAACTCGGATTTTCAAAGAAATGTAGGATTTCCAATGCGAGGATTTGATTCAAAAGGAAGTCCTGGTCGGAACTCAGAACTTCGATTGAAAATAATAGAAGAAAAACCCGAGCTGGAACTCGGATTTTCAAAGAAATGACGGGTTTCCAATGCGAGGATTGGATTCAAAAGGAAGTCCTGGTCGAAACTCAGAACTTCGACTGGAAATAATAGAAGAAAACCCCGAGCTGGAACTCGGATTTCCAAAGAGATGAAGGATTTCCAATGCGAGGATTCTATTCAAAAGGAAGTTCTGGTAGGAATTGAGAACTTCGACTGAAAATAATAGAAGAAAAACCCGAGCTGGAACTCGAATTTCCAAAAGAATAAAGGATTTCCAATGCGAGGATTGGATTCAAAAGGAAGTCCTGGTCGGAACTCAAAACTTCGACTGAAAATAATATAAGAAAAACCCGAGCTGGAACTCAGATTTCCAAAAGAATGAAGGATTTCCAATGCGAGGATTAGATTCAGAAGGAAGTCCTGGTCGAAACTCAGAACTTCGAGTGAAAATAATAAAAGAAAAACCCGAGCTGGAACTCGAATTTCCAAAGAGATGAAGGATTTCCAATGCGAGGATTGGATTCAAAAGGAAGTCCTGGTCGGAACTCAGAACTGTGACTGAAAATAATAGAAGAAAAACCCGAGTTGGAACTCGGATTTCCAAATAAATGAAGGATTTCCAATGCGAGGATTGGATTCAAAAGGAAGTCCTGGTCGAAACTCAGAACTTCGAATGGAAATAATAGAAGAAAAACACGAGCTGGAACTCGGATTTCCAAAGAAATGACGGATTTCTAATGCGAGGATTGGATTCAAAAGGAAGTCCTGGTCGGAACTCAGAACTTCGACTGAAAATAATAGAAGAAAAACCCGAGCTCGAACTCGGATTTCCGAAGAAATGAAGGATTTCCAATGCGAGGATTGGATTCAAAAGGAAATCTTGGTCGAAACTCAGAACTTCGACTGAAAATAATAGAAGAAAAACCCAAGCTGGAACTCGGAATTCCAAAGAAATAAAGGATTTCCAATGCAAGGATTGGATTCAAAAGGAAGCCCTGGTCGGAACTCAAAACTTCGACTGAAAATTATAAAAGAAAAACCCGAGCTGGAACTTGGATTTTCAAAGAAATGTAGGATTTCCAATGCGAGGATTGGATTCAAAAGGAAGTCCTGGTCGGAACTCAGAACTTCGATTGAAAATAATAGAAGAAAAACCCGAGCTGGAACTCGGATTTTCAAAGAAATGAAGGGTTTCCAATGCGAGGATTGGATTCAAAAGAAAGTCCTGGTCGAAACTCAGAACTTCGACTGGATAATAATAGAAGAAAAACCCTTGCTGGAACTCAGATTTCCAAAGAGATGAAGGATTTCCAATGCGAGGATTCTATTCAAAAGGAAGTTCTGGTAGGAACTGAGAACTTCGACTGAAAATAATAGAAGAAAAACCGAGCTGGAACTCAGATTTCCAAAAGAATGAAGGATTTCCAATGCGAGGATTGGATTCAAAAGGAAGTCCTGGTCGGAACTCAGAACTTCGACTGAAAATAATAGAAGAAAAACCCGAGCTGGAACTCGGATTTCCAAAGAAATGAAGGATTTCCAATACGAAGATTTGATTCAAAAGGAAGTCCTGGTTGAAACTCAGAACTTTGACTGAAAATAATAGAAGAAAAACCCGAGCTTGAACTCGGATTTCCGAAGAAATGAAGGATTTCCAATGCGAGATTTGGATTCAAAAGAAAGTCTTGGTCGAAACTCAGAACTTCGACTGAAAATAATAGAAGAAAAACCCGAGCTGGAACTCGGATTTCCAAAGAAATGAAGGATTTCTAATGCGAGGATTGGATTCAAAAGGAAGTCCTGGTTGGAACTCAGAACTTCGACTGAAAATAATAAAAGAAAAACCCGAGCTGGAACTCGGATTTCCAAAGAAATGAAGGATTTCCAATGCGAGGATTGGATTCAAAAGGAAGTCCTGGTCGGAACTCAGAACTTTGACTGAAATAATAGAAGAAAAACCCGAGTTGGAACTCGGATTTCCAAAGAAATGAAGGATTTTCAATGCGAGGATTGGATTCAAAAGGAAGTCCTAGTCGGAACTCAGAACTTCGACTGAAAATAATAGAAGAAAAACCCGAGCTGGAACTCAGATTTCCAAAAGAATGAAGGATTTCCAATGCGAGGATTGGATTCAGAAGGAAGTCCTGGTCGAAACTCAGAACTTTGAGTGAAAATAATAAAAGAAAAACCCGAGCTGGAACTCGGATTTCCAAAGAGATGAAGGATTTCCAATGCGAGGATTGGATTCAAAAGGAAGTCCTGGTCGGAACTCAGAACTTCAACTGAAAATAATAGATGAAAAACCCGAGCTGGAACTCGGATTTCCAAAGAAATGAAGGATTTACAATACGAGGATTTGATTCAAAAGGAAGTCCTGGTTGGAACTCAGAACTTTGACTGAAAATAATAGAAGAAAAACCCGAGCTTGAACTCGGATTTCCGAAGAAATGAAGGATTTCCAATGCGAGATTTGGATTCAAAAGGAAGTCTTGGTCGAAACTCAGAACTTCGACTGAAAATAATAGAAGAAAAATCCGAGCTGGAACTCGGATTTCCAAAGAAATGAAGGATTTCTAATGCGAGGATTGGATTCAAAAGGAAGTCCAGGTCGGAACTCAGAACTTCGACTGAAAATAATAAAAGAAAAACCCGAGCTGGAACTCGGATTTCCAAAGAAATGAAGGATTTCCAATGCGAGGATTGGATTCAAAAGGAAGTCCTGGTCGGAACTCAGAACTTTGACTGAAAATAATAGAAGAAAAACCCGAGTTGGAACTCGGATTTCCAAAGAAATGAAGGATTTCCAATGCGAGGATTGGATTCAAAAGGAAGTCCTAGTCGGAACTCAGAACTTCGACTGAAAATAATAGAAGAAAAACCCGAGCTGGAACTCAGATTTCCAAAATAATGAAGGATTTCCAATGCGAGGATTGGATTCAGAAGGAAGTCCTGGTCGAAACTCAGAACTTTGAGTGAAAATAATAAAAGAAAAACCCGAGCTGGAACTCGGATTTCCAAAGAGATGAAGGATTTCCAATGCGAGGATTGGATTCAAAAGGAAGTCCTGGTCGGAACTCAGAACTTCAATTGAAAATAATAGATGAAAAACCCGAGCTGGAACTCGGATTTCCAAAGAAATGAAGGATTTCCAATGCAAGGATTGGATTCAAAAGGAAGTCCTGGTCGGAACTCAGAACTTTGACTGAAAATAATAGAAGAAAAACCCAAGCTGGAACTCGGATTTCCAAAGAAATGTAGGATTTCCAATGCGAGGATTGGATTCAAAAGGAAGTCCTGGTCGGAACTCAGAACTTCGACTGAAAATAATAGAAGAAAAACCCGAGCTGGAACTCGAATTTCCAAAGAAATGAAGGATTTCTAATGCGAGGATTGGATTAAAAAAGAAGTCCTGGTCGGAACTGAGAACTTCGACTGGAAATAATAAAAGAAAAACCTGAGCTAGAACTCGGATTTCCAAAGAGATGAAGGATTTCCAATGCGAGGATTGGATTCAAAAGAAAGTCCTGGTCGGAACTCAGAACTTCGACTGAAAATAATAGAAGAAAAACCCGAGCTGGAACTCGGATTTCCAAAAGAATGAAGGATTTCCAATGCGAGAATTGGATTCAAAAGGAAGTCCTGGTCGGAACTCAGAACTTCGACTGAAAATAATAGAAGAAAAACCCAAGCTAGAACTGGGATTTCTGAAGAAATGAAGGATTTCCAATACGAGGATTGGATTCAAGAGGAAGTCCTGGTCGGAACTCAGAACTTCGACTGAAAATAATAAAAGAAAAACCTGAGCTTGAACTCGGATTTCCGAAGAAATGAAGGATTTCCAATGCAAGGATTGGATTCAAAAGGAAGTCTTGGTCGAAACTCAGAACTTCGACTGAAAATAATAGAAGAAAAACCCGAGCTGGAACTCGGATTCCAAAAGAAATGAAGGATTTCCAATGCGAGGATTGGATTCAAAAGGAAGTCCTGGTCGAAACTCAGAACTTCGACTCAAAATAATAAAAGAAAAACCCGAGCTGGAACTCGGATTTTCAAAGAAATGTAGGATTTCCAATGCGAGGATTGGATTCAAAAGGAAGACCTGGTCGGAACTCAGAACTTCGATTGAAAATAATAGAAGAAAAACCCGAGCTGGAACTCGGATTTTCAAAGAATTGAAGGGTTTCCAATGCGAGGATTGGATTCAAAAGGAAGTCCTGGTCGAAACTCAGAACTTCGACTGGAAATAATAGAAGAAAACCCCGAGCTGGAACTCGGATTTCCAAAGAGATGAAGGATTTCCAATGCGAGGATTCTATTCAAAAGGAAGTTCTGGTAGGAATTGAGAACTTCGACTGAAAATAATAGAAGAAAAACCCGAGCTGGAACTCGAATTTCCAAAAGAATAAAGGATTTCCAATGCGAGGATTGGATTCAAAAGGAAGTCCTGGTCGGAACTCAAAACTTCGACTGAAAATAATATAAGAAAAACCCGAGTTGGAACTCAGATTTCCAAAAGAATGAAGGATTTCCAATGCGAGGATTAGATTCAGAAGGAAGTCCTGGTCGAAACTCAGAACTTCGAGTGAAAATAATAAAAGAAAAACCCAAGCTGGAACTTGGATTTCCAAAGAGATAAAGGATTTCCAATGCGAGGATTGGATTCAGAAGGAAGTCCTGGTTGGAACTCAGAACTTCGACTGGAAATAATAAAAGAAAAACCCGAGCTGGAACTCGGATTTCCGAAGAAGTGAAGGATTTCCAATGCGAGGATTAGATTCAAAAGGAAGTCCTGGTCGGAACTCAGAACTTCGACTGAAAATAATAGAAGAAAAACCCGAGCTGGAACTCAGATTTCCAAAATAATGAAGGATTTCCAATGCGAGGATTGGATTCAAAAGGAAGTCCTGGTCGGAACTCAGAACTTCGATTGAAAATAATAGAAGAAAAACCCGAGCTGGAACTCGGATTTCCGAAGAAATAAAGGATTTCCAATGCGAGGAGTGGATTCAAAAGGAAGTCTTGGTCGAAACTCAGAACTTCGACTAAAAATAATAGAAGAAAAACCCAAGCTGGAACTCGGAATTCCAAAGAAATGAAGGATTTCCAATGCAAGGATTGGATTCAAAAGGAAGTCCTGGTCGGAACTCAGAACTTCGACTGAAAATTATAAAAGAAAAACCCGAGCTGGAACTCGGATTTTCAATGCGAGGATTGAATTCAAAAGGAAGTCCTGGTCGGAACTCATAACTTCGATTGAAAATAATATAAGAAAAACCCGAGCTGGAGCTCGGATTTTCAAAGAAATGAAGGGTTTCCAATGCGAGGATTGGATTCAAAAGGAAGTCCTGGTCGAAACTCAGAACTTCGACTGGAAATAATAGAAGAAAAACCCGAGCTGGAACTCGGATTTCCAAAGAGATGAAGGATTTCCAATGCGACGATTCTATTCAAAAGGAAGTTCTGGTAGGATCTGAGAACTTCGATTGAAAAAAATAGAAGAAAAACCCGAGCTGGAACTCGAATTTCCAAAAGAATGAAGGATTTCCAATGCGAGGATTGGATTCAAAAGGAAGTCCTAATCGGAACTCAGAACTTCGACTGAAAATAATAGAAGAAAAACCCGAGCTGGAACTCAAATTTCCAAAAGAATGAAGGATTTCCAATCCGAGGATTGGATTCAGAAGGAAGTCCTGGTCGAAACTCAGAACTTTGAGTGAAAATAATAAAAGAAAAACCCGAGCTGGAACTCGGATTTCCAAAGAGATGAAGGATTTCCAATGCGAGGATTGGATTCAAAAGGAAGTCCTGGTTCGAACTCAGAACTTCGACTTAAAATAATAGAAGTAAAACCCGAGCAGGAACTCGGATTTCCAAAGAAATGAAGGATTTCCAATACGAGGATTTGATTCAAAAGGAAGTCCTGGTTGGAACTCAGAACTTTGACTGAAAATAATAGAAGAAAAACTGAGCTTGAACTCGGATTTCCGAAGAAATGAAGGATTTTCAATGCGAGATTTGGATTCAAAAGGAAGTCTTGGTCGAATATCAGAACTTCGACTGAAAATAATAGAAGAAAAACCCGAGCTGGAACTCGGATTTCCGAAGAAATAAAGGATTTCCAATGCGAGGATTGGATTCACAAGGAAGTCCTGGTCGGAACTCAGAACTTCGACTGAAAATAATAAAAGAAAAACCCGAGCTGGAACTCGGATTTCCAAAGAAATGTAGGATTTCCAATGCGATGATTGAATTCAAAAAGAAGTCCAGGTCGGAACTCAGAACTTCGACTGAAAATAATAGAAGAAAAACCCGAGCTGGAACTCGGATTTCCAAAGAAATGAAGGGTTTCCAATGCGAGGATTGGATTCAAAAGGAAGTCTTGGTCGAAACTCAGAACTTCAAATGGAAATAATAGAGGAAAAAACCTGAGCTGCAACTCAGATTTTCAAAGAGATGAAGGATTTCTAATGCGAGGATTGGATTCAAAAGGAAGTTCTGGTCGGAACTGAGAACTTTGACTGAAAATAATAGAAGAAAAACCCGAGCTGGAACTCGAATTTCTAAAAGAATGAAAGATTTCCAATGCGAGGATTGGATTCAAAAGGAAGTCATGGTTGGAACTCAGAACTTCGACTGGAAATAATAAAAGAAAAACCCGAGCTGGAACTCGGATTTCCGAAGAAGTGAAGGATTTCCAATGCGAGGATTGAATTCAAAAAAAAGTCCTGGTCGGAACTCAGAACTTCGACTAAAAATAATAGAAGAAAAACCCGAGTTGGAACTCAGATTTCCAAAAGAATGAAGTATTCCCAATGCGAGGATTGGATTCAAAAGGAAGTCCTAGTCGGAACTCAGAACTTCGACTGAAAATAATAGAAGAAAAACCTGAGCTGGAACTCAGATTTCCAAAAGAATGAAGGATTTCCAATGCGAGGATTGGATTCAAAAGGAAGTCCTGGTCGGAACTCAGAACTTCGACTGGAAATAATAAAAGAAAAACCCGAGCTGAAACTCGGATTTCCAAAGAGATGAAGGATTTCCAATGCGAGGATTGGATTCAAAAGGAAGTGTTGGACGGAACTCAGAACTTCGACTGAAAATAATAGAAGAAAAACCCGAGCTGGAACTCAGATTTCCAAAGAAATGAAGGATTTCTAATGCGAGGATTGGATTCAAAAGGAAGTCCTGGTCGGAACTCAGAACTTCGACTGAAAATAATAGAAGAAAAACCCGAGCTGGAACTCGGATTTCCAAAAGAATGAAAGATTTCCAATGCGAGGATTGGATTCAAAAGGAAGTCCTGGTCGGAAATCAGAACCTCGACTGGAAATAATAAAAGAAAAACCCGAGCTGGAACTCGAATTTCCAAAGAGATGAAGGATTTCCAATGCGAGGATTGGATTCAAAAGGAAGTCCTGGTCGGAACTCAGAACCTCGACTGAAAATAATAGAAGAAAAACCCGAGCTGGAACTCGGAATTCCAAAGAAATGAAGGGTTTCCAATGCAAGGATTGGATTCAAAAGGAAGTCCTGGTCGGAACTCAGAACTTCGACTGAAAATAATAGAAGAAAAACCCGAGCTGGAACTCGAATTTCCAATGAAATGTAGGATTTCCAATGCAAGGATTGGATTCAAAAGGAAGTCCTGGTCGGAACTCAGAACTTTGACTGAAAATAATATAAGAAAAACCCGAGCTGGAACTCGGATTAACAAAGAAATGAAGGATTTCCAATGCCAGGATTGGATTAAAAAAGAAGTCCTGGTCGGAACTCAGAACTTCAATTGAAATTAATAGAAGAAAAACTGAGCTGGAACTCAGATTTCCAAAAGAATGAAGGATTTCCAATGCGAGGATTGGATTCAGAAGGAAGTCCTGGTCGAAACTCAGAACTTCGACAAAAAATAATAAAAGAAAAACCCGAGCTTGAACTCGGATTTCCAAAGAGATGAAGGATTTCCAATGCGAGGATTGGATTTAAAAGGAAGTCCTGGTCGGAACTCAGAACTTTGACTGAAAATAATAGAAGAAAAACCCGAGTTGGAACTCGGATTTCCAAAGAAATGAAGGATTTCCAATGCAAGGATTGGATTCAAAAGGAAGTCCTGGTCGAAACTCAGAACTTCGAATGGAAATAATAGAAGAAAAACACGAGCTGGAACTCGAATTTCCAAAGAAATGAAGGATTTCTAATGCGAGGATTGGATTCAAAAGGAAGTCCTGGTCGGAACTCAGAACTTCGACTGAAAATAATAGAAGAAAAACCTGAGCTGGAACTCGGATTTTCGAAGAAATGAAGGATTTCCAATGCGAGGATTGGATTCAAAAGGAAGTCTTGGTCGAAACTCAGAACTTCGACTGAAAATAATAGAAGAAAAACCCAAGCTGGAACTCGGAATTCCAAATAAATGATGGATTTCCAATGCAAGGATTGGATTCAAAAGGAAGCCCTGGTCGGAACTCAAAACTTCGACTGAAAATTATAAAAGAAAAACCCGAGATGGAACTTGGATTTTCAAAGAAATGTAGGATTTCCAATGCGAGGATTGGATTCAAAAGGAAGTCCTGGTCGGAACTCAGAACTTCGATTGAAAATAATAGAAGAAAAACCCGAGCTGGAACTCGGATTTTCAAAGAAATGAAGGGTTTCCAATGCGAGGATTGGATTCAAAAGGAAGTCCTGGTCGAAACTCAGAACTTCGACTGGAAATAACAGAAGAAAAACCCTTACTGGAACTCAGATTTCCAAAGAGATGAAGGATTTCCAATGCGAGGATTCTATTCAAAAGGAAGTTCTGGTAGGAACTGAGAACTTCGACTGAAAATAATAGAAGAAAAACCGAGCTGGAACTCAGATTTCCAAAAGAATGATGGATTTCCAATGCGAGGATTGGATTCAAAAGGAAGTCCTGGTCGGAACTCAGAACTTCGACTGAAAATAATAGAAGAAAAACCCGAGCTGGAACTCGGATTTCCAAAGAAATGAAGGATTTCCAATACGAGGATTTGATTCAAAAGGAAGTCCTGGTTGGAACTCAGAACTTTGACTGAAAATAATAGAATTAAAACCCGAGCTTGAACTCGGATTTCCGAAGAAATGAAGGATTTCCAATGCGAGATTTGGATTCAAAAGGAAGTCTGGGTCGAAACTCAGAACTTCGACTTAAATTAATAGAAGAAAAACCCGAGCTGGAACTCGGATTTCCAAAGAAATGAAGGATTTCTAATGCGAGGATTGGATTCAAAAGGAAGTCCTGGTCGGAACTCAGAACTTCGACTGAAAATAATAAAAGAAAAACCCGAGCTGGAACTCAGATTTCCAAAGAAATGAAGGATTTCCAATGCGAGGATTGGATTCAAAAGGAAGTCCTGGTCGGAACTCAGAACTTTGACTGAAAATAATAAAGAAAAACCCGAGTTGGAACTCGGATTTCCAAAGAAATGAAGGATTTCCAATGCGAGGATTGGATTCAAAAGAAAGTCCTGGTCGAAACTCAGAACTTCGAATGGAAATAATAGAAGAAAAACACGAGCTGGAACTCGGATTTCCAAAGAAATGAAGGATTTCTAATGCGAGGATTGGATTCAAAAGGAAGTCCTGGTCGGAACTCAGAACTTCGACTGAAAATAATAGAAGAAAAACCCGAGTTGGAACTCGGATTTCCGAAGAAATGAAGGATTTCCAATGCGAGGATTGGATTCAAAAGGAAGTCTTGGTCGAAACTCAGAACTTCGACTGAAAATAATAGAAGAAAAACCCAAGCTGGAACTCGGAATTCCAAAGAAATGAAGGATTTCCAATGCCAGGTTTGGATTCAAAAGGAAGCTCTGGTCGGAACTCAAAACTTCGACTGAAAATTATAAAAGAAAAACCCGAGCTGGAACTTGGATTTTCAAAGAAATGTAGGATTTCCAATGCGAGGATTGGATTCAAAAGGAAGTCCTGGTCGGAACTCAGAACTTCGACTGTAAATAATAAAAGAAAAACCTGAGCTAGAACTCGGATTTCCAAAGAGATGAAGGATTTCCAATGCGAGGATTGGATTCAAAAGAAAGTCCTGGTCGGAACTCAGAACTTCGACTGAAAATAATAGAAGAAAAACCCGAGTTGGAACTCGGATTTCCAAAGAAATGAAGGATTTCCAATGCGAGGATTGGATTCAAAAGGAAGTCCTGGTCGAAACTCAGAACTTCGAATGGAATTAATAGAAGAAAAACACGAGCTGGAACTCGGATTTCCAAAGAAATGAAGGATTTCTAATGCGAGGATTGTATTCAAAAGGAAGTCCTGGTCGGAACTCAGAACTTCGACTGAAAATAATAGAAGAAAAACCCGAGCTGGAACTCGGATTTCCGAAGAAATGAAGGATTTCCAATGCGAGGATTGGATTCAAAAGGAAGTCCTGGTCGGAACTCAGAACTTCGATTGAAAATAATAGAAGAAAAACCCGAGCTGGAACTCAGATTTTCAAAGAAATGAAGGGTTTCCAATGCGAGGATTGGATTCAAAAGGAAGTCCTGGTCGAAACTCAGAACTTCGACTGGAAATAATAGAAGAAAAACCCTTGCTGGAACTCAGATTTCCAAAGAGATGAAGGATTTCCAATACGAGGATTCTATTCAAAAGGAAGTTCTGGTAGGAACTGAGAACTTCGACTGAAAATAATAGAAGAAAAACCGAGCTGGAACTCAGATTTCCAAAAGAATGAAGGATTTCCAATGAGAGGATTGGATTCAAAAGGAAGTCCTGGTCGGAACTCAGAACTTCGACTGAAAATAATAGAAGAAACACCCGAGCTGGAACTCAGATTTCCAAAAGAATGAAGGGTTTCCAATGCGAGGATTGGATTCAAAAGGAAGTCCTGGTCGAAACTCAGAACTTCGACTGAAAATAATAGAAGAAAAACCCGAGCTGGAACTCGGATTTCCAAAGAAATGAAGGATTTCTAATGCGAGGATTGGATTCAAAAGGAAGTCCTGGTCGGAACTCAGAACTTCGACTGAAAATAATAAAAGAAAAACCCGAGCTGGAACTCGGATTTCCAAAGAAATGAAGGATTTCCAATGCGAGGATTGGATTCAAAAGGAAGTCCTGGTCGGAACTCAGAACTTTGACTGAAAATAATAGAAGAAAAACCCGAGTTGGAACTCGGATTTCCAAAGAAATGAAGGATTTTCAATGCGAGGATTGGATTCAAAAGGAAGTCCTAGTCGGAACTCAGAACTTCGACTGAAAATAATAGAAGAAAAACCCGAGCTGGAACTCAGATTTCCAAAAGAATGAAGGATTTCCAATGCGAGGATTGGATTCAGAAGGAAGTCCTGGTCGAAACTCAGAACTTTGAGTGAAAATAATAAAAGAAAAACCCGAGCTGGAACTCGGATTTCCAAAGAGATGAAGGATTTCCAATGCGAGGATTGGATTCAAAAAGAAGTCCTGGTCGGAACTCAGAACTTCAACTGAAAATAATAGATGAAAAACCCGAGCTGGAACTCGGATTTCCAAAGAAATGAAGGATTTACAATACGAGGATTTGATTCAAAAGGAAGTCCTGGTTGGAACTCAGAACTTTGACTGAAAATAATAGAAGAAAAACCCGAGCTTGAACTCGGATTTCCGAAGAAATGAAGGATTTCCAATGCGAGATTTGGATTCAAAAGGAAGTCTTGGTCGAAACTCAGAACTTCGACTGAAAATAATAGAAGAAAAATCCGAGCTGGAACTCGGATTTCCAAAGAAATGAAGGATTTCTAATGCGAGGATTGGATTCAAAAGGAAGTCCTGGTCGGAACTCATAACTTCGATTGAAAATAATAGAAGAAAAACCCGAGCTGGAGCTCGGATTTTCAAAGAAATGAAGGGTTTCCAATGCGAGGATTGGATTCAAAAGGAAGTCCTGGTCGAAACTCAGAACTTCGACTGGAAATAATAGAAGAAAAACCCGAGCTGGAACTCGGATTTCCAAAGAGATGAAGGATTTCCAATGCGAGGATTGGATTCAAAAGGAAGTCCTAGTCGGAACTCAGAACTTCGACTGAAAATAATAGAAGAAAAACCCGAGCTGGAACTCAGATTTCCAAAATAATGAAGGATTTCCAATGCGAGGATTGGATTCAGAAGGAAGTCCTGGTCGAAACTCAGAACTTTGAGTGAAAATAATAAAAGAAAAACCCGAGCTGGAACTCGGATTTCCAAAGAGATGAAGGATTTCCAATGCGAGGATTGGATTCAAAAGGAAGTCCTGGTCGGAACTCAGAACTTCAACTGAAAATAATAGATGAAAAACCCGAGCTGGAACTCGGATTTCCAAAGAAATGAAGGATTTCCAATGCAAGGATTGGATTCAAAAGGAAGTCCTGGTCGGAACTCAGAACTTTGACTGAAAATAATAGAAGAAAAACCCAAGCTGGAACTCGGATTTCCAAAGAAATGTAGGATTTCCAATGCGAGGATTGGATTCAAAAGGAAGTCCTGGTCGGAACTCAGAACTTCGACTGAAAATAATAGAAGAAAAACCCGAGCTGGAACTCGGATTTCCAAAGAAATGAAGGATTTCCAATGCGAGGATTGGATTAAAAAAGAAGTCCTGGTCGGAACTGAGAACTTCGACTGGAAATAATAAAAGAAAAACCTGAGCTAGAACTCGGATTTCCAAAGAGATGAAGGATTTCCAATGCGAGGATTGGATTCAAAAGAAAGTCCTGGTCGGAACTCAGAACTTCGACTGAAAATAATAGAAGAAAAACCCGAGCTGGAACTCGGATTTCCAAAAGAATGAAGGATTTCCAATGCGAGAATTGGATTCAAAAGGAAGTCCTGGTCGGAACTCAGAACTTCGACTGAAAATAATAGAAGAAAAACCCAAGCTAGAACTGGGATTTCTGAAGAAATGAAGGATTTCCAATACGAGGATTGGATTCAAGAGGAAGTCCTGGTCGGAACTCAGAACTTCGACTGAAAATAATAAAAGAAAAACCTGAGCTTGAACTCGGATTTCCGAAGAAATGAAGGATTTCCAATGCAAGGATTGGATTCAAAAGGAAGTCTTGGTCGAAACTCAGAACTTCGACTGAAAATAATAGAAGAAAAACCCGAGCTGGAACTCGGATTCCAAAAGAAATGAAGGATTTCCAATGCGAGGATTGGATTCAAAAGGAAGTCCTGGTCGAAACTCAGAACTTCGACTCAAAATAATAAAAGAAAAACCCGAGCTGGAACTCGGATTTTCAAAGAAATGTAGGATTTCCAATGCGAGGATTGGATTCAAAAGGAAGACCTGGTCGGAACTCAGAACTTCGATTGAAAATAATAGAAGAAAAACCCGAGCTGGAACTCGGATTTTCAAAGAATTGAAGGGTTTCCAATGCGAGGATTGGATTCAAAAGGAAGTCCTGGTCGAAACTCAGAACTTCGACTGGAAATAATAGAAGAAAACCCCGAGCTGGAACTCGGATTTCCAAAGAGATGAAGGATTTCCAATGCGAGGATTCTATTCAAAAGGAAGTTCTGGTAGGAATTGAGAACTTCGACTGAAAATAATAGAAGAAAAACCCGAGCTGGAACTCGAATTTCCAAAAGAATAAAGGATTTCCAATGCGACGATTGGATTCAAAAGGAAGTCCTGGTCGGAACTCAAAACTTCGACTGAAAATAATATAAGAAAAACCCGAGTTGGAACTCAGATTTCCAAAAGAATGAAGGATTTCCAATGCGAGGATTAGATTCAGAAGGAAGTCCTGGTCGAAACTCAGAACTTCGAGTGAAAATAATAAAAGAAAAACCCAAGCTGGAACTTGGATTTCCAAAGAGATAAAGGATTTCCAATGCGAGGATTGGATTCAGAAGGAAGTCCTGGTTGGAACTCAGAACTTCGACTGGAAATAATAAAAGAAAAACCCGAGCTGGAACTCGGATTTCCGAAGAAGTGAAGGATTTCCAATGCGAGGATTAGATTCAAAAGGAAGTCCTGGTCGGAACTCAGAACTTCGACTGAAAATAATAGAAGAAAAACCCGAGCTGGAACTCAGATTTCCAAAATAATGAAGGATTTCCAATGCGAGGATTGGATTCAAAAGGAAGTCCTGGTCGGAACTCAGAACTTCGATTGAAAATAATAGAAGAAAAACCCGAGCTGGAACTCGGATTTCCGAAGAAATAAAGGATTTCCAATGCGAGGAGTGGATTCAAAAGGAAGTCTTGGTCGAAACTCAGAACTTCGACTAAAAATAATAGAAGAAAAACCCAAGCTGGAACTCGGAATTCCAAAGAAATGAAGGATTTCCAATGCAAGGATTGGATTCAAAAGGAAGTCCTGGTCGGAACTCAGAACTTCGACTGAAAATTATAAAAGAAAAACCTGAGCTGGAACTCGGATTTTCAAAGAAATGTAGGATTTTCAATGCGAGGATTGAATTCAAAAGGAAGTCCTGGTCGGAACTCATAACTTCGATTGAAAATAATAGAAGAAAAACCCGAGCTGGAGCTCGGATTTTCAAAGAAATGAAGGGTTTCCAATGCGAGGATTGGATTCAAAAGGAAGTCCTGGTCGAAACTCAGAACTTCGACTGGAAATAATAGAAGAAAAACCCGAGCTGGAACTCGGATTTCCAAAGAGATGAAGGATTTCCAATGCGACGATTCTATTCAAAAGGAAGTTCTGGTAGGATCTGAGAACTTCGATTGAAAAAAATAGAAGAAAAACCCGAGCTGGAACTCGAATTTCCAAAAGAATGAAGGATTTCCAATGCGAGGATTGGATTCAAAAGGAAGTCCTAATCGGAACTCAGAACTTCGACTGAAAATAATAGAAGAAAAACTCGAGCTGGAACTCAGATTTCCAAAAGAATGAAGGATTTCCAATCCGAGGATTGGATTCAGAAGGAAGTCCTGGTCGAAACTCAGAACTTTGAGTGAAAATAATAAAAGAAAAACCCGAGCTGGAACTCGGATTTCCAAAGAGATGAAGGATTTCCAATGCGAGGATTGGATTCAAAAGGAAGTCCTGGTTCGAACTCAGAACTTCGACTTAAAATAATAGAAGTAAAACCCGAGCAGGAACTCGGATTTCCAAAGAAATGAAGGATTTCCAATACGAGGATTTGATTCAAAAGGAAGTCCTGGTTGGAACTCAGAACTTTGACTGAAAATAATAGAAGAAAAACCTGAGCTTGAACTCGGATTTCCGAAGAAATGAAGGATTTTCAATGCGAGATTTGGATTCAAAAGGAAGTCTTGGTCGAAAATCAGAACTTCGACTGAAAATAATAGAAGAAAAACCCGAGCTGGAACTCGGATTTCCGAAGAAATAAAGGATTTCCAATGCGAGGATTGGATTCACAAGGAAGTCCTGGTCGGAACTCAGAACTTCGACTGAAAATAATAAAAGAAAAACCCGAGCTGGAACTCGGATTTCCAAAGAAATGTAGGATTTCCAATGCGATGATTGAATTCAAAAAGAAGTCCAGGTCGGAACTCAGAACTTCGACTGAAAATAATAGAAGAAAAACCCGAGCTGGAACTCGGATTTCCAAAGAAATGAAGGGTTTCCAATGCGAGGATTGGATTCAAAAGGAAGTCTTGGTCGAAACTCAGAACTTCAAATGGAAATAATAGAGGAAAAAACCTGAGCTGCAACTCAGATTTTCAAAGAGATGAAGGATTTCTAATGCGAGGATTGGATTCAAAACGAAGTTCTGGTCGGAACTGAGAACTTTGACTGAAAATAATAGAAGAAAAACCCGAGCTGGAACTCGAATTTCTAAAAGAATGAAAGATTTCCAATGCGAGGATTGGATTCAAAAGGAAGTCATGGTTGGAACTCAGAACTTCGACTGGAAATAATAAAAGAAAAACCCGAGCTGGAACTCGGATTTCCGAAGAAGTGAAGGATTTCCAATGCGAGGATTGAATTCAAAAAAAAGTCCTGGTCGGAACTCAGAACTTCGACTAAAAATAATAGAAGAAAAACCCGAGTTGGAACTCAGATTTCCAAAAGAATGAAGTATTCCCAATGCGAGGATTGGATTCAAAAGGAAGTCCTAGTCGGAACTCAGAACTTCGACTGAAAATAATAGAAGAAAAACCTGAGCTGGAACTCAGATTTCCAAAAGAATGAAGGATTTCCAATGCGAGGATTGGATTCAAAAGGAAGTCCTGGTCGGAACTCAGAACTTCGACTGGAAATAATAAAAGAAAAACCCGAGCTGAAACTCGGATTTCCAAAGAGATGAAGGATTTCCAATGCGAGGATTGGATTCAAAAGGAAGTGTTGGACGGAACTCAGAACTTCGACTGAAAATAATAGAAGAAAAACCCGAGCTGGAACTCGGATTTCCAAAGAAATGAAGGATTTCTAATGCGAGGATTGGATTCAAAAGGAAGTCCTGGTCGGAACTCAGAACTTCCACTGAAAATAATAGAAGAAAAACCCGAGCTGGAACTCGGATTTCCAAAAGAATGAAAGATTTCCAATGCGAGGATTGGATTCAAAAGGAAGTCCTGGTCGGAACTCAGAACCTCGACTGGAAATAATAAAAGAAAAACCCGAGCTGGAACTCGAATTTCCAAAGAGATGAAGGATTTCCAATGCGAGGATTGGATTCAAAAGGAAGTCCTGGTCGGAACTCAGAACCTCGACTGAAAATAATAGAAGAAAAACCCGAGCTGAAACTCGGAATTCCAAAGAAATGAAGGGTTTCCAATGCAAGGATTGGATTCAAAAGGAAGTCCTGGTCGGAACTCAGAACTTCGACTGAAAATAATAGAAGAAAAACCCGAGCTGGAACTCGAATTTCCAATGAAATGTAGGATTTCCAATGCAAGGATTGGATTCAAAAGGAAGTCCTGGTCGGAACTCAGAACTTTGACTGAAAATAATATAAGAAAAACCCGAGCTGGAACTCGGATTAACAAAGAAATGAAGGATTTCCAATGCCAGGATTGGATTAAAAAAGAAGTCCTGGTCGGAACTCAGAACTTCGACTGAAATTAATAGAAGAAAAACTGAGCTGGAACTCAGATTTCCAAAAGAATGAAGGATTTCCAATGCGAGGATTGGATTCAGAAGGAAGTCCTGGTCGAAACTCAGAACTTCGACAAAAAATAATAAAAGAAAAACCCGAGCTTGAACTCGGATTTCCAAAGAGATGAAGGATTTCCAATGCGAGGATTGGATTTAAAAGGAAGTCCTGGTCGGAACTCAGAACTTTGACTGAAAATAATAGAAGAAAAACCCGAGTTGGAACTCGGATTTCCAAAGAAATGAAGGATTTCCAATGCAAGGATTGGATTCAAAAGGAAGTCCTGGTCGAAACTCAGAACTTCGAATGGAAATAATAGAAGAAAAACACGAGCTGGAACTCGAATTTCCAAAGAAATGAAGGATTTCTAATGCGAGGATTGGATTCAAAAGGAAGTCCTGGTCGGAACTCAGAACTTCGACTGAAAATAATAGAAGAAAAACCTGAGCTGGAACTCGGATTTTCGAAGAAATGAAGGATTTCCAATGCGAGGATTGGATTCAAAAGGAAGTCTTGGTCGAAACTCAGAACTTCGACTGAAAATAATAGAAGAAAAACCCAAGCTGGAACTCGGAATTCCAAAGAAATGATGGATTTCCAATGCAAGGATTGGATTCAAAAGGAAGCCCTGGTCGGAACTCAAAACTTCGACTGAAAATTATAAAAGAAAAACCCGAGATGGAACTTGGATTTTCAAAGAAATGTAGGATTTCCAATGCGAGGATTGGATTCAAAAGGAAGTCCTGGTCGGAACTCAGAACTTCGATTGAAAATAATAGAAGAAAAACCCGAGCTGGAACTCGGATTTTCAAAGAAATGAAGGGTTTCCAATGCGAGGATTGGATTCAAAAGGAAGTCCTGGTCGAAACTCAGAACTTCGACTGGAAATAACAGAAGAAAAACCCTTACTGGAACTCAGATTTCCAAAGAGATGAAGGATTTCCAATGCGAGGATTCTATTCAAAAGGAAGTTCTGGTAGGAACTGAGAACTTCGACTGAAAATAATAGAAGAAAAACCGAGCTGGAACTCAGATTTCCAAAAGAATGAAGGATTTCCAATGCGAGGATTGGATTCAAAAGGAAGTCCTGGTCGAAACTCAGAACTTCGACTGAAAATAATAGAAGAAAAACCCGAGCTGGAACTCGGATTTCCAAAGAAATGAAGGATTTCCAATACGAGGATTTGATTCAAAAGGAAGTCCTGGTTGGAACTCAGAACTTTGACTGAAAATAATAGAAGAAAAACCCGAGCTTGAACTCGGATTTCCGAAGAAATGAAGGATTTCCAATGCGAGATTTGGATTCAAAAGGAAGTCTTGGTCGAAACTCAGAACTTCGACTTAAATTAATAGAAGAAAAACCCGAGCTGGAACTCGGATTTCCAAAGAAATGAAGGATTTCTAATGCGAGGATTGGATTCAAAAGGAAGTCCTGGTCGGAACTCAGAACTTCGACTGAAAATAATAAAAGAAAAACCCGAGCTGGAACTCAGATTTCCAAAGAAATGAAGGATTTCCAATGCGAGGATTGGATTCAAAAGGAAGTCCTGGTCGGAACTCAGAACTTTGACTGAAAATAATAAAGAAAAACCCGAGTTGGAACTCGGATTTCCAAAGAAATGAAGGATTTCCAATGCGAGGATTGGATTCAAAAGAAAGTCCTGGTCGAAACTCAGAACTTCGAATGGAAATAATAGAAGAAAAACACGAGCTGGAACTCGGATTTCCAAAGAAATGAAGGATTTCTAATGCGAGGATTTGATTCAAAAGGAAGTCCTGGTCGGAACTCAGAACTTCGACTGAAAATAATAGAAGAAAAACCCGAGTTGGAACTCGGATTTCCGAAGAAATGAAGGATTTCCAATGCGAGGATTGGATTCAAAAGGAAGTCTTGGTCGAAACTCAGAACTTCGACTGAAAATAATAGAAGAAAAACCCAAGCTGGAACTCGGAATTCCAAAGAAATGAAGGATTTCCAATGCCAGGATTGGATTCAAAAGGAAGCTCTGGTCGGAACTCAAAACTTCGACTGAAAATTATAAAAGAAAAACCCGAGCTGGAACTTGGATTTTCAAAGAAATGTAGGATTTCCAATGCGAGGATTGGATTCAAAAGGAAGTCCTGGTCGGAACTCAGAACTTCGACTGTAAATAATAAAAGAAAAACCTGAGCTAGAACTCGGATTTCCAAAGAGATGAAGGATTTCCAATGCGAGGATTGGATTCAAAAGAAAGTCCTGGTC